>NC_135236.1:688936295-689536295 GCF_051348905.1 Ranitomeya variabilis | reverse complement strand
GGCTTCGGCAAGACACAGACGCTGCCCAGGTAGACCAGCAAGGGGAGCAGGAAAGGTTTGCACAGGTCAACTCTTTCCCTCAGGGTCAAAGACCAACCCTTCCATTGGTCCACTCTTTGGGCGACACCTTTGATTCTGCCTTCCCAGTTTTTCGTGGGGTAATCACCCTGGCCAAATTCGATGCCTAGGACTTTGGCATGTTCTTGGGGTTCGGGGAGGGTGTCCGGAAGATCAAACATGGGATCCCCGCCTCCCAGCCAGAGACTCTCACACTTGTCCTGGTTGACCTTGGACCCGGATGCCTCCGAGTAGCTCTCCACTTCTGACATCACCACCATCGCCTCCTCTTGCGAAGAAACAAAGACGGTAACGTCGTCCGCGTAGGCCACTACCCTCAGGATAGCCTCTGGTGCCAACCCGCCCATCCTCACCCCTGGCAACGGTCCACAATCAACCCGTCTGAGGAAGGGATCGATCGCAAATGCGTAAAGCAAAGGGCTAAGAGGGCAGCCGTGGCGGACACCAGATCCCACCCCGAAAGGTTGTCCAATCCACCCGTTTACCAGAGGGAAAGTCTCAGCCCCTGCGTACAAGGTCTTAAGCCAGTCCACAAACCCTCCAGGCAGACCATACCTCAAGAGTGGACCAGAGGTACTCGTGGTCGACCCGATCAAAGGCTTTTGCCTGATCCAGGGTCAGCAAGAACCCCTTCCAAAGGCCCGCCCTGCCCCACTCCATGGCCTCTCGGACACCCAGAACAGCACTGAAAGTGCTACGGCCAGGAAAGCAACAGTGCTGGGCCTCCGAAAAGAGCAGTGGTGCAAACTTCACCAGCCTGTTGAAGAGTATCTTAGCCAAAACCTTCCTGTCCACATTGGGAAGTGATATGGGATGCCAATTCTCAATGCGTGACGGATCCTTACCCTTTGACAAAATGATCAAAGCCGACCTCCTTAATGATCTCGGCAGAGTGCCCGAGGAGAGACACTCATTAAACACCTGAGTCAAGAGGGGGACCAAGGAATCCCTAAAGGTCTTAAAGAACTCGGATGTTAAGCCATCCGGACCTGGGGATTTTTTGGGCCGGAGACCATCGATCGCCAGTCTCACTTCCTCTTCTTTGATCGCTTCTGCCAAACCGCCCAGCAAGAGGTCAGCCCCTGGCTCAGGAACAGCTTCAGCCAGGAAAGCCGACATCCTGTCACGATCCAGTTCCTTCCTTCCCAAGAGGTGCGAGTAGTATGAACTGACGACCTCCAACTCCCTGATCTGGACTTTCTCAGGGATCCCGTACTGTCCATCAGCCCTGTCACTATCTTACTATTCACTGACATCTTGCAGCTTCTGTAAGGGTCGAGCGAGTAGTACTTCCCGTAGTACCTCTCAAAAACCAAAGATGCGTGCCTATCGTACTGACACCTCTTTAGCAAGGATTTCACACTGGAGATCACCTCGCGGCTACCCCCAGTCGAGACAAGATGCTCGAATTTCCTCCTCATGCTCTGATACAGGCGATCCCTGTTCAGGCTTCTGAGGTTTGAGAGTTGCCGGAAGAATCTCGCCACCCGCTGTTTGAACATCTCCCACCATTCAGACTTAGTGTTACTTAGGCCCAGCAGCGGTACCTGGCTATGAAGAAATTCCTCAAAGGACCGTCTTACAGCTTCTTCCTCAAGGAGTGACGAATTCAGCTTCCAATAACCTCTTTCCATTCGAGGAGTCTCTGTAACGCTCAGAGAAAACATAATCAAACAGTGATCAGAGAACTCCACCTCCACAACCGACAACGGCGAGGAAACGGCCTCCTCCTTCAAATAAAACCTGTCTAACCTAGACCTGCACTGACTACCTGTAAAAAAGGTGAACCCCGCGTGGCCTGTGTTGTGCCGGATGTGGACATCCACCAGGCGTGCCTCACTTACTATCCTATTTAGCGCGACACAATCGTAAGCCAGCCGGTCTCCGGAACATCCTCTATCACAGGGTCTCGTGATGTAGTTGAAATCCCCTCCAAAGACCACCTGCCAACTCGAAAATAAGAAAGGTTTGATTTTCATGAAGAGACACTTGCGGTCCCACTTGGACTGGGGACCGTAGATGTTAATGAGCCGAAGCTCCTGTCCCCCCATGGAGACATCTAGGATCAAGCATCTCCCCATTTCTAACTCGATTAATCGTCTGCATTCAACCACTGCGGTCTTAAAAAGGACCGCCACCATGCTATACGGCTTGGCCGCAAGAGACCAGTAGGAGGGCCCGTGCCTCCACTCCCACCTTGCTTTATGCATGGTTGATAAGTCGGACAACCTGGCCTCCTGCAAAAACAAAATGTCGGCGTCAAGTTGGCCGAGAAAATGAAAGGCCGTGTACCTTGCCTCTTCTGACTTTATGCTGGAAACATTAATGGTTGCCAGCGTCAACGGGGTGGGTGCCGCCATCATGATTGATTGAATTAGATAGCCTTTTTCTTCCCACCCCCAACAGTTTCACCCTCTTCCTCTGACAATGATGAGTTTTTAGTGCGCTTAAGACAAACAGACTCATCCATTCTCTCCTTACATACACTCTGGCCCTTGTCTGGTGGTCCTGAGGTAGTCCCCGGCCCCCCAGAAGGCTTTGTATTTGCCCCCTGAGAAGAGGACCCAGCGACCTCCTGAGCCCCAACATCCTTGTCCGCAACCTCCGGCCCCGGGTCCCCATCGCCCCCCCCTGGAGAGTCCTGGAGGGCCCGGAACCGGTTAGAGATCCACCAGAGGGGGGGCGGCTGGACCTTCCAATGGCACCTGGATCAGGGCTACGGAGTCAGAGGGGTCACACTTCAAGGAGGAGGCTCGAGGCCTGGACCCCCTCTTATCCTTCGCCCTCTCCCTCATCCAGACTGTCACCGGATGAAGGTTCCTGGGCAGACATGGCATCCTTTTGCTCCTCCCTTTCAAGTCTCTTGACTTCCTCGCTCAATTCGCTGTCTTTAGGATCCTCAGCTGCAAGTGAAGCACCCGGGTCAGAGTTTAGGGTCATTACTCCCTGCCCCGTTCCCATGGCACTGCTCCTGCCGCCTGATATTGGATGGCGGCAGCCTACTCCTCACTGGTTCCCTGCCTCCTCTGCCTCTACTGGTCCCTTCACCGGCAAGATTAGTCCCAGCTTTCGCCTGTCCCGCACTTGCCGCTTTCAGGACCGCATTGGCAAAGAAACGCGGACAGCGACTGAACGGGTGACCGAGGTCACCACACAAGTTACACCTAATCCTGCCACAGGTAGCAGCGAGATGGCCAAGGTCCCCACACAGTGCGCATTTCTGGGTGATACACTGCGCACTGAAGTGTGTGGGGCTGCCGCACCTATGACAGACCTTAGGCTGCCCCCGGTAGAAAATCAAGATCCTGTCCCTCCCCAAAAATGTTGAGGAAGGGATATGGGTAACGGTGTTTCCTGAAACCTTCCATTTCACCATGAAGGTCCAGGCTCCTGACCAGATACCATGCTCGTCGAGGGTCTTTTCGGGAATACCGACGATGCTGCCGTATCGTCCAAACCAGGTGGAGATGTCAACACAGGAAAGTGACTCGTTACTGGTCAAAACGGTCACCTTCCTGACTGAGTTCTGGCGGGATATTGCTACAGCGAGGAAACCCTGCCATTCGGGGTGACCCCAAGCCAGCTCATGGCGAGAGCAGAAAAGCTCAAGGCCCTCCGGTCTCACGAAGCTGACATCGAAGTAGGAGGTCCCATAAGAATGGATCAAGGTGAAGAGGTCATATGCCGCGAAGCCCATCCCCAGCAGCTCAGCAACCCTTGACCGATCAGGACAGGCATCCTTGCTTACCCACAGGAGACGGGCCACGTTCCTACGGTTACTCCTCTGCCCCGGTGTCGACAGAGACCAGACAGTCTCTGCCCTTCTATCTCGGAAGGCAGAAAGACCGTGTATCTATCCAGAAAGACAGATCAACCTCCCTCCCCTCTACATTGATTGAACTCTCCTCTTTCCTCAGGGCGTCCAGGAAGCGCTGTTGCAAGTCACCATTCTCAGGGTCACCAGACAAGGGCGCACTACTCCCTTCAGCAGTGACAGCTCCTGAATAGCTTGGGGCTGAAGCCCCCGCCACCGCTGGGGGGGCAGCGGGACAACTACCTGCTTCCTCTCCACCAACGCCAGTAATGCTCTCCTCATTCACTCCACCACTACTCCCACCATTCACTCCACTACTACTCCCATCATTCCCCTTACCATTGCCACCACTTCCGTCACTTTTTTACCAGTATTGTCACCACCATTTGTCCCAGTGTTCTCTGCACCTTCCACAGTAACATCCATTCCTTCCTCACTTGTGTCTGGCTTCTCTGCACTCACACCTGCTGGACCGGGGGAGGGGTGCAGCACCACACCGGTTTTCCCTTGATTGGTGCTCTGTTGTGTCTCTGGAGCGCCTTGCCCCCCCCCACTGCAGCAGTTTGTATTTTATTATTCTGGGCCCGCTGCTTGTTGGGGGGCGCCGCCTGCCCCGCACCCACAGACTTCGGGGTCCTGGTGTCACATTTGGGTGCTGGAGCACTCTGTTCTCCCATCGCAGCAGGGCGCCCAGTGTTCCCTGCAGATGATTTATCCTGCTTTTTCTGTGCTTTTTGGACACGCTGCTCCCCTATCGCAGCCGCGTGCTTCTTCTCTGTTGAGGCGCACTGCGCCCCTGTCACAACAGTGCGCCCCCCTTTCGCCGCACCATGTTTCTCGGACCCGCTCCCCACAGCCCCGGCGTCGACCGGCTCAGCCGTAGTGGGCAGAGATGGAGTCTGCCCACACCGTCCCCCTTTCACAACAGCATGGACATCCCCCTCACCCTCCCCGGCGATAACTGGCTTAGCCGCAGAGGGCAGGGAGGGAAACTCCTCGGGGTCCCCTATGTCCGGCACCGTGAGTACCTCCACAGCCTCGCCCCTTGCACTGTTGCCTGCACAGCACCGGACGTCCTCCTCCTCTGCCCACCTTGCCTATGCCCCGGACCCACTGCAGAGCCCGTGCCTTTAGGTTTGGTTTTTTATACAGGAGGTGGTAGGTGTCCCTGCAGTGGAAAGTGACCAGCTTAAACTGGTAGAGAAGCTTCCAGAATCCATGAAAGTCCTTTGTTCTGTTTTTGTAAGATATTAGGCAAACTATTTAAGTTAGGAACCGGAAAATATATATTCTTAATCTCCCTCGGTGGATCCATCCGCCCCTCTAAACACGGGCTTCTAACTCCATCTGGTAAAGAAGTAGGGATTTCTCTGTAATTAGGCATCACACATAGGACATATTTGATCTCATTAGAATGCCAAAGTTAATACGAGATGAATGCTGGGTTTGTTATGACTATGACATGTTTTGTTACGGAGTTATAGAAATTAGACAAATTTAAGGTTGAATTACTCAGACTGAAGAAAGAGGAGGGTCTGGATAAGCCAGCCTGTTCTGTGATGTCACAGGCTGCAGGTTATAAGTTTCTGGCAGGCTTCCAGCAGGCAGTTCAGTTCAGTTATTTTTTACCTGAAGAGCCCTGAGCAAGTCCTAATGCACTGGGATGTATGGGAACTCCACTAGCCTGGTTGCCTGCAATGCTCTGAGAACATGTGAGTGTTATCTTTTCTCCTTTAATCCTTTTATGTTATAATTACCTTGTACATATTTGCAATTGTCTCTTTTTGTAACGTCTTTGTAAAATATTTTGATAAAGCACTGCCTAAACTTTATGGAGTATAATACTTAATACTAGATTCGTTCTCCTGCTCTAAAACGTACCCTGTCTCTTGAAGGGAATTACGCTACTGTGTTGGGTTAGCTTCGGACCCATTTAATCGAAGCTGGTGGCAGCTTACCGTGCAGGCCTTTGGGTGTTTAACAAGAAACACAACAAAACTCAGCATAGTAAGACAAAATAATTGCATCAATATATATGTCCAATATGCTGAATATAGAAGGACTATATAAACGGACTAGTCGCTAATGAACACAAAACCCAGATGTGGATCACAAGGACCCAGAGAAAACGACCACAAAGTCCATATAAATGGTGTATCAAAAAGAATTTTATTGACTATAAAAACAGTTTTAAGACAATACAAAACAGGTGTGGTAGGATACCACACAGTGTGTACCAATACCGCACCAATGTATAAAAATGCCACAGGCGAACGGAGCCAAGGGAAGAAAACACATGTATATATATAGGCAGCTTTATAAAAAAGCATGCAAAAACCAAAGAATAAATGGTAAAAATGGTAAAAATTCCATACACATAGTTATGCCATCACTGACAAGTCTGTAGCTGCACAATGCTCAAAATAACCCATGGCCATATGTGCCACATAACGGCCTTGATAGATGACCAGTATAAAAATAGAGCATGGAAAATACGTTACCTCCAAATGGAGAACAATGTGTTTAGACTTCCCCCGGGCCCGCACGTCCACCCCGACGCGCGTTTCGGTCGCACACCTTCCTCATGGGGCGTAGTGAAAAGGTGCCGAAGGTATGATTTTATATCATTCCGTCCCGGAAGTGATGTCTGGTAACCCGGAAATACCCCGCCGTCACCATAGAAACAAATACGCGGTCCACATTCCAATATAGCGGCCAGAATGAATAAAATGTATGAAAGAAACAATTCCACAGCCATATCCGTAGGCGCCTGCGCTGCACACGCCAGCCGCACGACAACCACAGGGCCCTGCGGAGTCGAGCTTCGGACGCGCAGCCAGACCAGGCGCCCGGCAGAGCAAAAGAAAGCGCGCATGCGCTAACATAGATAAAGAAACCAAAACCGCCATATTGGAACAGGGAAACAAACGCCAGAAAAGGTAATAATAAGTGAAAGAAAAAACAAATATAATATCCAGCAAAAAATAACTATAAATAGACATATGGATGTTGCATATTCCTGGATCCCAGGAGTAAATGAACAAAGATATATAGTTATATACACAATATTACTGCGAACTCATATGGAGGTAAAAACCACATATGACAGACATAACTCACCATACTAGTTCAATCAAATATGTTAATTTAACCAATATATAACATTTATTGAAAGTTGAATGCATAGAGAGTTGTCACTCATCAAATTAGATTATGAAATATGTTCAGATGGTATATCCTCCAAGATGAAAAAAGAGTTCGATGGCAATGGTTATCAGATGAGAATCCGACGTATAATTAGCCAGCCAGCTTGATTGTTCATACATATTTCGGAACGCAGCTTCTTCCATATATCCATCAGGACATTCCATATACCCATCAGGACAGAATAGAACCTCATATAATGCAAACATTATTTACAACACCTAAAACACAAAAAAGTTGTTAATGAAAAGCACTAATACACGATAAAAAACGGATTAAAACCAAAATACCCAGTGCGGCATTGGAGTATAGAACACCATTTTTACAACGGGTGGTGGTCATAGGAAGGGTGAGAAGCTAAGATTTTCATTCAATCCATGTGGATGGACCATGTCCAAGGTCCATATCCAACGAGACTCTAACTGAGCCAATCGTTGGGAGATATTTCCTCCGCGAATACCCAAGTCGATGGCATCAATACCTCTAACCCGTAGTTCTCTACTATTACTCTTATGATGGAGTCTAAAGTGTCTGGGTAATGTTTTAAGAAGGTCTACATCCACGTCGCCACTGGCCGCCTGAATGCCCCGTACGTGCTCCCTGACCCTGATCTTAAATTGGCGTGTGGTCAAGCCGACATAGATCAGGGAACACGGACAAGTGGCATAATAAATCACATTAGTGGTCGTACACGTGATTGATTTCTCAATCTTAAAGTTCTTACGACCAGAAGAGTCTGAGAATGAATCAGTACGATCAATGTTAACACAGGCGACACAGTGGCCACAAGGCCTGCAGCCTCCTCTAACAGGTATACCGCCAAGAAATGTCCTATCAGGACCACCATTGTAATGACTGCGTACCAAACAGTCACGTAAATTCTTGGAGCGCCTAAACGTGATGGCCGGACTAGGAGGTAGGATTTTAGCGATAGTTGAATCAGTCATGAGAATTGGCCATGCTTTCGCAAGGGTAGACCGTATTGAATCAGAGCAGGTGTTATAATTGGTAACGAATCTCACTACTCCAGACTCCCTAGTGCCAGTGGTATTCCGATATAATAATGTGTTCCTGTCAGACCATTTCGCTCTGTGATAAGCCCTCTTTATGGCTCGACGGCTATAACCTCTCTCAATGAATCGCTGTTTAAGTTTATCGGCTTCCACTTCAAAAAGAGTTTGTGTGGACCAAATGCGCCGAAGCCGCAAAAATTGCCCCACAGGTACAGAGCGAATCATATGGGCCGGATGTGAGGAGGAGGCATGTAGTAGCACGTTAGTGGACATTGGTTTTCGGTAGATATTGGTGCAGATAGCACCACCCACACACTCCTGGTAACAGCTGATGTCGAATCCTTATACACTAGTATTCGCCATAGTGACGGATTACGAGCTGTTAAATTCTTCTTGGATTCGTCTGATTACTCCTCTGCCTTCAGGGCCTTGGTACTTGAGATGTTGGAGTTCACTTTAACACATAATTTTTTCACCTTTAAGGGGTCCCTCTACCTGCAGCTCCAGGGCACTGCTATGGGGGCGGCCTTTGCCCCCTCGTATGCAAATCTATTCCTGGGGCTGTGGGAGAGGGACCTCTTCCTGTCGGATGAGCGGCCGTCGTCGGTGGACTGCGTCCTCACCTGGACGCGGTACATCGACGACGTCTTCCTCATCTGGCAGGGCACCTCTTTGGCTCTTGATCAGTTTTTCAGGGTAGTTAATAACAACAAATTGAACATACGGCTTACTACTAAGCATCACCCGGATGAAATTGAATTTTTAGATGTTGTCCTTCGGAGGGATGTGGGTGGTGCTATCTGCACCAATATCTACCGAAAACCAACGTCCACTAACGTGCTACTACATGCCTCCTCCTCACATCCGGCCCATATGATTCGCTCTGTACCTGTGGGGCAATTTTTGCGGCTTCGGCGCATTTGGTCCACACAAACTCTTTTTGAAGTGGAAGCCGATAAACTTAAACAGCGATTCATTGAGAGAGGTTATAGCCGTCGAGCCATAAAGAGGGCTTATCACAGAGCGAAATGGTCTGACAGGAACACATTATTATATCGGAATACCACTGGCACTAGGGAGTCTGGAGTAGTGAGATTCGTTACCAATTATAACACCTGCTCTGATTCAATACGGTCTACCCTTGCGAAAGCATGGCCAATTCTCATGACTGATTCAACTATCGCTAAAATCCTACCTCCTAGTCCGGCCATCACGTTTAGGCGCTCCAAGAATTTACGTGACTGTTTGGTACGCAGTCATTACAATGGTGGTCCTGATAGGACATTTCTTGGCGGTATACCTGTTAGAGGAGGCTGCAGGCCTTGTGGCCACTGTGTCGCCTGTGTTAACATTGATCGTACTGATTCATTCTCAGACTCTTCTGGTCGTAAGAACTTTAAGATTGAGAAATCAATCACGTGTACGACCACTAATGTGATTTATTATGCCACTTGTCCGTGTTCCCTGATCTATGTCGGCTTGACCACACGCCAATTTAAGATCAGGGTCAGGGAGCACGTACGGGGCATTCAGGCGGCCAGTGGCGACGTGGATGTAGACCTTCTTAAAACATTACCCAGACACTTTAGACTCCATCATAAGAGTAATAGTAGAGAACTACGGGTTAGAGGTATTGATGCCATCGACTTGGGTATTCGCGGAGGAAATATCTCCCAACGATTGGCTCAGTTAGAGTCTCGTTGGATATGGACCTTGGACACGGTCCATCCACATGGATTGAATGAAAATCTTAGCTTCTCACCCTTCCTATGACCACCACCCGTTGTAAAAATGGTGTTCTATACTCCAATGCCGCACTGGGTATTTTGGTTTTAATCCGTTTTTTATCGTGTATTAGTGCTTTTCATTAACAACTTTTTTGTGTTTTAGGTGTTGTAAATAATGTTTGCATTATATGAGGTTCTATTCTGTCCTGATGGGTATATGGAATGTCCTGATGGATATATGGAAGAAGCTGCGTTCCGAAATATGTATGAACAATCAAGCTGGCTGGCTAATTATACGTCGGATTCTCATCTGATAACCATTGCCATCGAACTCTTTTTTCATCTTGGAGGATATACCATCTGAACATATTTCATAATCTAATTTGATGAGTGACAACTCTCTATGCATTCAACTTTCAATAAATGTTATATATTGGTTAAATTAACATATTTGATTGAACTAGTATGGTGAGTTATGTCTGTCATATGTGGTTTTTACCTCCATATGAGTTCGCAGTAATATTGTGTATATAACTATATATCTTTGTTCATTTACTCCTGGGATCCAGGAATATGCAACATCCATATGTCTATTTATAGTTATTTTTTGCTGGATATTATATTTGTTTTTTCTTTCACTTATTATTACCTTTTCTGGCGTTTGTTTTCCTGTTCCAATATGGCGGTTTTGGTTTCTTTATCTATGTTAGCGCATGCGCGCTTTCTTTTGCTCTGCCGGGCGCCTGGTCTGGCTGCGCGTCCGAAGCTCGACTCCGCAGGGCCCTGTGGTTGTCGTGCGGCTGGCGTGTGCAGCGCAGGCGCCTACGGATATGGCTGTGGAATTGTTTCTTTCATACATTTTATTCATTCTGGCCGCTATATTGGAATGTGGACCGCGTATTTGTTTCTATGGTGACGGCGGGGTATTTCCGGGTTACCAGACATCACTTCCGGGACGGAATGATATAAAATCATACCTTCGGCACCTTTTCACTACGCCCCCTGAGGAAGGTGTGCGACCGAAACGCGCGTCGGGGTGGACATGCGGGCCCGGGGGAAGTCTAAACACATTGTTCTCCATTTGGAGGTAACGTATTTTCCATGCTCTATTTTTATACTGGTCATCTATCAAGGCCGTTATGTGGCACATATGGCCATGGGTTATTTTGAGCATTGTGCAGCTACAGACTTGTCAGTGATGGCATAACTATGTGTATGGAATTTTTACCATTTTTACCATTTATTCTTTGGTTTTTGCATGCTTTTTTATAAAGCTGCCTATATATATACATGTGTTTTCTTCCCTTGGCTCCGTTCGCCTGTGGCATTTTTATACATTGGTGCGGTATTGGTACACACTGTGTGGTATCCTACCACACCTGTTTTGTATTGTCTTAAAACTGTTTTTATAGTCAATAAAATTCTTTTTGATACACCATTTATATGGACTTTGTGGTCGTTTTCTCTGGGTCCTTGTGATCCACATCTAGGCCTTTGGGTGTTGTAGAGACTGCGGCGTTGATAATTATTGTTCCTGCCTGAGCGGTAGTTCATCGCGTCGCTGCAGTGTGCCCAATAGCCAGTACATAGCAGGCAGCCTTTCTGGCGACTAATTACCCTAGGTGCAGTACCTAATCTGACCTGACAGTAAGGGGGCGCCAGAGAGCTGCAAGGTTTAAGTCGAACTGTAAGCGGGATATTCATAGATCCCTGCAGTTCATGGTATATTGAAGAGCAGTGGGATACCTAAAATAAGCCCCTGCTGTAAACTAAGAGGTCAATAGCCTTGTGTGTGTTTCTTTTATCACATTGTAGCAGTGGAGGGATAACTAAGATAAGCCCCCTGCACATGTTATAGCCGTCTGTTGGCCTAAAGTCACCCCAATCCGTGACGTAGGGGTGACGGTCACGGTGTGAATCGTGACAAATTGGTGGCAGCGGTCAGGAATCCTGACAAATTGGTGGCAGCGGTCAGGAATCCTGACAAATTGGTGGCAAGGCGGTGGGATATTAGAGCATTAGTGATTTGGTTTGAGCAATCATTCCTCTCACTAAAAACTTGCAAAGTTCTTGCGATGACTCTGCGCAAATAAGTTCGGAGAACGAACTCAGTGTTTATTAGTCTTGAGACAATTGTGTGTACTGGTAATTATCCCCTCCCTTCTCTTCGTTTTTCTGTCCTATCTTTTATTTGGCAACCATGGTTGTGGTGGGAGAAACCTTTTATGAGCAGCAGACCAGAGACACCCTTGTTGCCTTATGCAAGTCACAGCACATTGACTTTGCAGGCAAAAACAAAAGCCAACTGGTCGCAGTTCTGGTGCAATGGGAAGCCGCTCTAGACCACTCACAGAGCCCAGAGGCCGCAGAAGCCCGCACCAGCGAACATGGTGCTGCAGCAGACGTCCAACCACTGAATGCTGGCCCTGTTAGCAATCCGGGCGAATTGGACCCCCACCTGCAGGCAGCCTTGAAAGAATTCCCCACTGATGACCATGAGGGACGTCGGCAGCTGATTCAGCAATACCGGCAGGAGGCCGAGTCCCGAGCCGAGCGAGAGGCCCAGCGGGAGGCTGAGAGAGCCGAGCGAGAAGCCCAGCGAGCCGAGCGAGAGGCCCAAGCGGAGCGGGAGTACCAGCTGCAGTTAGCCCGACTGCAAATGCAGGGGGCGTCCCAGTCCGGCCGTGAGCCCAGCAGCGCTCAGACACCGAAGCCCCGGCCCGATCACTTCCCTGTTATGGAAAAGGATGGGGACTTGGACACTTTTCTGCGGGCCTTTGAGAAAGCCTGCAGACAGTACCAGCTGCCTACACAAGAATGGGCACGATACCTGACACCAGGGCTGAGAGGCAAAGCTCTGGAGGCGTTTGCTGCCCTCCCTCAAGAACAAGGTGGTGACTATGAGGCCATCAAGCAGGCTCTGATAGCCAAGTACCAGCTTACACCCGAGGTGTACCGTAGAAAGTTCCGGACCCTCCAACGTGGCCCACACGACAGTTACAGTGATGTGGTGCATGGACTCAGGACCCACTTTCACCAGTGGATCCAAGGACTGTCAGTGACCACCTTTGAGCAGCTGGAAGACCTGATGATCAAAGACCAGTTCTTCTATCTTTGCCCAGCTGAGGTGCGACAGTTCGTGATGGACAGAGAACCCAAAGACGTGACGAAAGCAGCGCAGATTGCCGATGCCTATGAGGCCAACCGGAGATTGGAAGTGCGGAAGCCAGTCACCACCAGCTGGAGAGGGGGTAAGCCTGCAACCAACGCCAATACCCCTGCCAGCCAACACACCAGATGTCCTGTCCCCGTGGCCCACAGCACCAGACCTACCACCGAACCTCGCCAGTGTTACCACTGCAGGCGGCCTGGTCATATCAGTCCCAACTGTCCAGACAAGCAGAAGAACCCCTCATCCAAGGCCCCAGGGCCTAATGCAGCAGTTCTATTGGTGGTTGGTGTGGCTGGGAGGGTGTGTGACAATGTACAGAACGTCACTGTGGGAGGTCATGTTGCTACAGGCCTTAGACACCGGGGGCTGAACGAACCCTCATCCGACCCGAACTGGCGGCCCCTGAAGAAATCATTCCGGGGAAAACCCTAACTGTCACTGGGATTGGGGGCATCAGCTGTCCCTTACCGATGGCCCGGGTTTATATTGATTGGGGTGCTGGGAGCGGGGTGAAGGAAGTGGGGCTCTCTGATAATTTGCCCAATGATGTTTTGTTGGGGACTGATTTGGGGAGGTTGGTTGCATACTACGTCCCTGACACCCCTCCCCAATCTGCAAATAAGGGTAACGTTAACCCTGATGATGATGGGAAATCGCATGTGTTACCTGACCATGCTTTATCTTGTAATGATGCATCTGATAACGATTTTTTCCCTAGGATCGATGGTGAAAAAGTTGTTCCTGTGCCAACTGAATCTGATAATGATTTTTCTGTGAAAGTTGATGTGTCCATAGGTACAGGAGTGCTCAGCCACGTCGCTCTGCGGAGTGAGATGGCTGAGGAACCCCTAGCAGGGGCAAGTGTCGGTGCTACAGGAAATGGGGAGATACATGGGAACCGTGAGGAAGGTGATGCCATGCAATTGACCAGTGCCACCGAGGAAGGTAACTGGCCCATAAGTAGCAATGCTCCTGAGGTAATGGGGGTGGATGGGGAGGTAGAACCCATAGCAGCGTCGGCTGATGGGTCTGTAGAAACCCCTGGGGAGACAGCCTACGTAGCTGCTGTCACCCGCAGTCAGAGTGCCCAGAACGCAGATAACTGTCTGCCTCCCGGACCCTCCTCAGTCATCAGTATGACTGAACCAGAGGTGGAACCAGAGCAGGTCCCAGAGGGCTCCCGTGGGGAAGGGACCCTGACGTCGCTTCTGGCTTCCCCTAGCCAGGAGTTTCAGACCGCTCTGCACACAGATGCGAGCCTAGAGAGTTTGAGACAACTCGCCGGGACGCCCTTCTCCGAGACTGATGAGAAGGTGTTCTGGGAACAAGGAAGGTTGTACCGGGAGACAGTACCCGGATTATCACAAAAGGAGTGGTTGAGGGAAAGACAGCTGGTCGTCCCGCAGCAATTCCGGGGTGAGTTGTTACGGATTGCCCATGAGATCCCGCTAGCTGGACACTTGGGGATCAGCAAAACAAAGGCCCGGCTGTCTCAACACTTCTATTGGCCTAAGATGGGGACAGATGTGTCAAACTACTGCCGCTCCTGTGTCACCTGTCAAAGAGTGGGGAAGGCGGGGCCTGCTCTTAAGGCTCCCCTGATCCCTTTGCCAGTGATAGAGGAGCCTTTCCAGAGGATCGCGGTGGACATTATGGGCCCGCTGGCCGTCCCCAGCAGCTCTGGAAAGCGATATATTCTTACTGTGGTAGACTACGCTACCCGGTACCCAGAGGCAGTAGCTCTGTCGTCAACTAGGGCAGATAAGGTGGCGGATGCCCTGTTGGCTATCTTCGCACGTGTAGGATTTCCCAGGGAGATGCTTACTGATCAAGGGACCCAATTCATGTCTCGCCTAATGGAGGCTCTCTGTAAGAAAATGCAGGTGAAGCACCTGGTATCGAGTGCATATCACCCACAGACCAATGGCTTGCGTGAACGCTTCAATGGTACCCTCAAACAGATGCTACACATGCTGGTTAAGACACAAGGGCGCGACTGGGAGCGGTACCTCCCACACCTGCTGTTCGCTTACCGAGAGGTTCCGCAGGCCTCAACGGGGTTCTCCCCCTTCGAGCTCCTGTACGGCAGGAGAGTGCGGGGACCCCTTGGGTTGGTAAGAGAATCCTGGGAAGAGGAGCCGAACCCTTCTGAAGTGTCCATAGTGGAGTATGTCATGCGCTTCCGTGACAAGATGCAGACCTTGACGCAGTTGGTGCATGACAACATGACGCAGGCTCAGGCTGATCAGAAGCACTGGTACGACCAGAACGCCCGGGAGCGGACCTACCACGTGGGTCAAAAGGTGTGGGTGCTAGTCCCCGTACCAACGGATAAGCTTCAGGCAGCTTGGGAGGGCCCGTACGTCGTCCACCAACAGCTCAACCCGGTCCCCTACGTGGTCACGCTTGACCACGCGTGGGGTAGGCGAAAGGCCTTTCACGTCAACATGATGAAGGCTCATCACGAACGTGAACCTTTCGTCCTACCGGTCTGCAGCGCACCCGAAGACGTCGAGGAAGAAGCCCTCCTGGACATGCTGGCCCAAGCCAAGGCCGGTGGGTCCATCGAGGACATGGAGGTAAGCGCCTCGCTAACTGAACCACAGCGGTTGCAGTTGCAAACCACCCTGGAACCCTTCCAGGTCGTGTTTTCCAACCGACCTGGAAGAACTAACTTAGCAGTCCACGAGGTGGACACCGGGAATCACGCCCCACTACGGCGAACACCCTATCGAATCTCCGAGCAGGTGCAGCAGGTTATGCATCAGGAGATCGATGAGATGTTACAGCTGGGAGTGATTCGACGGTCAAAGAGCGCGTGGGCCTCACCTGTAGTTCTTGTCCCAAAGAAGGACCGGACCACCCGGTTCTGCGTGGACTACAGGGGGCTCAACGCAATTACAGCCTCTGACGCGCACCCAATGCCGTGCATCGATGAGCTGCTTGAGAAGTTAGCTGGAGCAAAATACCTGACCATAATGGATCTGAGTCGACGATACTGGCAGATTCCCCTGAGCCCCGAGGCGCCGGAGAAGTCCGCCTTTATCACACCCTTTGGACTGTACGAGTGCACGGTCATGCCCTTCGGCATGAAGAATGCCCCTGCCACTTTCCAGCGGATGGTCAACCTCCTGCTTCAGGGACTGGAGAAGTACGCAGTGGCGTACTTGGATGACATTGCCATCTTCAGTCCCTCCTGGGAGGAACACCTGCAGCATCTCGAGGAGGTGCTCAGGCGAATTCACCGAGCAGGACTGACTATCAAGCCGGGAAAGTGCCAGATGTGCATGAGGGAGGTTCACTACCTGGGGCACCGGGTAGGCGGAAACACCCTAAAGCCAGAGCCTGAGAAAGTGGGTGCGATCATGAACTGGCCCACTCCCAGGACCAAGAAACAGGTGATGTCCTTCCTGGGCACTGCAGGGTACTATAGGCGCTTCGTACAGCACTATAGTAGCCTGGCAAAACTTTTGACGGACCTCACCAGGAAGAAGCTACCCAACATCATCAACTGGACAGATGGCTGTGAGGGGGCCTTCCAGGTGTTGAAAACCGCACTGTGCAACGCCCCTTGTTGTGAATTTGGATTCTGGGCTCCCCCGGTGGCTACTGGTGGAATTGAACTTGTGACATCATCTTCCCTGTTCACCTGTTCTGATTAGATCTGGGTGTCGCTATATAACCTGGCTTCTCTGTTAGATGCTTGCCGGTCAACAATGTTATCAGAAGCCTCTCTGTGCTTGTTCCTGCTCCCAGACATCTACTAGATAAGTTGGACATTCGTCCATGTTTTGTTTTTGTATTTTGGTTCCAGTTCACAGCTGCAGTTTCGTTACTGTGTCTGGAAAGCTCTTGTTGATCAGGAATTGCCACTCTGGTATTATGAGTTAATGCCAGAGTCCTAAAGTAATTTCTGGATGTGTTTTGTTAGGGTTTTCTACTGACCATGAAAGTATGCTTTCTGTCTTCTGCTATCTAGAAAGCGGACCTCAAATTTGCTAAAACTATTTTCCTGCTGCGTTTGTTGTTTCATCTCATATCACCGCCAATATATGTGGGGGGCTTCTGTCTCCTTTTTTTTGGGCATTTCTCTAGAGGTGAGTCAGGTCTTATATTTCCCTCTGCTAGCATTATTTAGTTCTCCGGCCGGCGCTGGGCATATAGGGATAAAAAGTAGGACATGCTACCTGGCTACTTCTAGATGATGCGGTAGGTTTAGTTCATGGTCAGTATAGTTACATCTTCCAAGAGCTTGTTCCTATAGAGGCTTATGCTAGTTCTCTGGCCATGGAGATCATGACAGTTTGACCGGCCCACTAAAGGGTTAAAATCCTTGGCTGAGAAAGGAGAGAAATAAGAAGTCTGCTGAGAGTTTTTTTTTTTTTTTTTTTTTCTGTGCTCTTAATTGGATCACTTGCCAGTCTGTCTATGCTGCAGTCTTTCTTTTTTTTCTCTCTCCTTATAATCTTTGAATGGCTTTGTGTTCACCTGTTAATAATGGATCTTCAGAGTGTAACTGCAGGTTTGAATAATCTCACCACGAAAGTACAAAATTTGCAAGATTTTATTATTCATGCTCCGGTATCTGAGCCGAGAATTCCTTTGCCGGAATTCTTCTCAGGGAATAGATCTAGCTTTCAGAATTTTAGAAATAATTGTAAGCTATTTTTGTCCCTGAAATCTCGTTCTGCTGGAGACCCTGCACAGCAGGTTGGGATTGTGATTTCCTTGCTCCGCGGCGACCCTCAAGACTGGGCTTTTGCATTGGCACCAGGGGATCCTGCGTTGCGCAATGTGGATGCGTTTTTTTTGGCCTTGGGCTTGCTGTATGAGGAACCTCATTTGGAACTTCAGGCAGAAAAAACTTTGATGTCCCTATCGCAGGGGCAAGATGAAGCTGAAATTTACTGCCAAAGATTCCGTAAATGGTCTGTGCTTACTCAGTGGAATGAGTGTGCCTTGGCGGCTACTTTCAGAGAGGGTCTCTCTGATGCCATTAAGGATGTTATGGTGGGGTTCCCTGTGCCTGCGGGTCTGAATGAGTCCATGACAATGGCCATTCAGATCGATAGGCGTCTGCGGGAGCGCAAACCAGTGCACCATCTGGCGGTGTCCACTGAGAAGACGCCAGAAAGCATGCAGTGTGATAGAATTCTGTCCAGAAGCGAGCGGCAGAATTTTAGACGGAAAAATGGGTTGTGTTTCTATTGTGGGGATTCTACTCATGTTATATCAGCATGCTCTAAACGTACTAAAAAGCTTGATAAATCTGTTTCCATTGGCACTTTACAGTCTAAATTTATTTTGTCTGTGACCCTGATTTGCTCTTTGTCATCTATTACTACTGACGCCTATATCGACTCTGGCGCCGCTTTGAGTCTTATGGATTGGTCCTTTGCCAATCGTTGTGGGTATGATTTAGAGCCTTTGGAAACTCTTATTCCTCTGAAGGGGATTGACTCCACCCCATTGGCTAATAATAAACCACAATACTGGACACAAGTGACTATGTGTATTAATCCGGATCACCAGGAGACTATTCGTTTTCTAGTGCTGTATAATCTACATGAGGATTTGGTGCTGGGATTGCCATGGCTGCAGTCTCACAACCCAGTCCTTGACTGGAGAGCTATGTCTGTGTTGAGCTGGGGATGTAAGGGGACTCATGGGGACGTACCTTTGGTGTCCATTTCATCATCTATCCCCTCTGAAATCCCTGAGTTCCTGTCTGACTATCGTGACGTCTTTGAAGAACCCAAGCTTGGTTCACTACCTCCGCACCGTGAGTGCGATTGTGCTATAGATTTAATTCCGGGTAGTAAATACCCAAAGGGTCGTTTATTTAATCTGTCTGTGCCTGAACATACTGCTATGCGAGAATATATAAAGGAGTCCTTGGAAAAGGGACATATTCGTCCATCGTCATCTCCCTTAGGAGCCGGTTTTTTCTTTGTGTCAAAAAAAGACGGCTCTTTGAGACCATGTATTGATTATCGGCTTTTGAATAAAATCACGGTTAAATATCAATACCCATTGCCGTTGCTGACTGATTTGTTTGCTCGCATAAAGGGGGCCAAGTGGTTCTCTAAGATTGATCTCCGTGGGGCGTATAATTTGGTGCGGATCAGGCAGGGGGATGAGTGGAAAACCGCATTTAATACGCCCGAGGGCCACTTTGAGTATTTGGTGATGCCTTTTGGTCTTTCTAATGCCCCTTCAGTCTTCCAGTCCTTTATGCATGATATTTTCCGCGATTTTTTGGATAAATTTATGATAGTGTATCTGGATGATATTCTGATTTTTTCGGATGACTGGGACTCTCATGTCCGGCAAGTTAAGAGGGTTTTTCAGGTTTTGCGGTCTAATTCTCTGTGTGTCAAGGGTTCTAAGTGCGTTTTTGGGGTTCAGAGAATTTCCTTTTTGGGATATATTTTTTCTCCCTCTTCCATTGAGATGGATCCTGTCAAGGTTCAAGCTATTTGTGATTGGACGCAGCCCTCTTCTCTTAAAAGTCTTCAGAAATTTTTGGGCTTTGCCAACTTTTATCGTCGATTTATTTCTGGTTTTTCGGATGCCGTTAAGCCATTGACCGATTTGACTAGACAGGGTGCTGATGTTGCTAATTGGTCCCCTGATGCTGTGGAGGCCTTTCAGGAGCTTAAGCGCTGTTTTTCTTCTGCCCCTGTGTTGCGTCAGCCTGATGTGACTCTTCCTTTTCAGGTTGAGGTCGACGCTTCTGAGATCGGAGCTGGGGCAGTGTTGTCGCAGAAAAGTTCTGACTGCGCCGTGATGAGGCCTTGTGCCTTCTTTTCCCGTAAATTTTCGCCCGCTGAGCGGAATTATGATGTTGGGAATCGGGAGCTTTTGGCCATGAAGTGGGCGTTTGAGGAGTGGCGCCATTGGCTCGAGGGGGCCAGACATCAGGTGGTGGTATTGACTGACCACAAAAATTTGATTTATCTTGAGACCGCCAGGCGCCTGAATCCTAGACAGGCGCGCTGGTCATTATTTTTTTCTCGGTTTAATTTTGTGGTATCGTACCTACCAGGTTCTAAGAATGTTAAGGCGGATGCCCTTTCTAGGAGTTTTGAGCCTGATTCACCTGGCAACTCTGACCCCACAGGTATTCTTAAGGAGGGAGTTATCTTGTCAGCCGTTTCTCCAGACCTGCGGCGGGCCTTGCAGGAGTTTCAGGCGGATAGACCGGATCGTTGTCCGCCTGATAGGCTGTTTGTTCCTGATGATTGGACCAGTAAAGTCATCTCTGAGGTGCATTCTTCTGCGTTGGCAGGTCATCCTGGAATTTTTGGTACCAGGGATTTGGTGGCAAGATCCTTCTGGTGGCCTTCCCTGTCACGAGATGTGCGAGGCTTTGTGCAGTCTTGTGACGTTTGTGCTCGGGCCAAGCCTTGTTGTTCTCGGGCTAGTGGATTATTGTTGCCCTTGCCTATTCCTAAGAGGCCTTGGACACACATCTCGATGGATTTTATTTCAGATCTGCCTGTTTCTCAGAAGATGTCTGTCATCTGGGTGGTGTGTGACCGTTTTTCTAAGATGGTTCATTTGGTTCCCCTGCCCAAATTGCCTTCTTCTTCCGAGTTGGTGCCCCTGTTTTTTCAAAATGTTGTTCGTTTGCATGGTATTCCTGAGAATATCGTTTCTGACAGAGGAACCCAATTTGTGTCTAGATTTTGGCGGGCATTTTGTGCTAGGATGGGCATAGATTTGTCTTTTTCGTCTGCTTTTCACCCTCAGACTAATGGCCAGACCGAGCGGACTAATCAGACCCTGGAGACATATCTGAGGTGTTTTGTGTCTGCTGACCAGGATGATTGGGTTGCTTTTTTGCCATTGGCGGAGTTCGCCCTCAATAATCGGGCCAGCTCTGCCACCTTGGTTTCCCCGTTTTTCTGTAATTCGGGGTTCCATCCTCGATTTTCCTCCGGTCAGATGGAATCCTCGGATTGTCCTGGAGTGGATGCGGTGGTGGAGAGATTGCATCATATCTGGGGGCAGGTGATGGACAATTTAAAGTTGTCCCAGGAGAAGACTCAGCTTTTTGCCAACCGTCACCGTCGTGTTGGTCCTCGGCTTTGTGTTGGAGATTTGGTGTGGTTGTCTTCTCGTTTTGTCCCTATGAGGGTCTCATCTCCTAAGTTTAAGCCTCGGTTCATCGGTCCGTATAAAATATTGGAGATTCTTAACCCTGTTTCCTTCCGTTTGGACCTCCCTGCATCCTTTTCTATTCATAACGTTTTTCATCGGTCGTTATTGCGCAGGTATGAGGCACCGGTTGTGCCTTCCGTTGAGCCTCCTGCTCCGGTGTTGGTTGAGGGTGAGTTGGAGTACGTTGTGGAAAAAATCCTAGACTCCCGTGTTTCCAGACGGAGACTCCAGTATCTGGTCAAGTGGAAGGGATATGGCCAGGAGGATAATTCTTGGGTCACTGCATCTGATGTTCATGCCTCTGATCTGGTTCGTGCCTTTCATAGGGCCCATCCTGATCGCCCTGGTGGTTCTGGTGAGGGTTCGGTGCCCCCTCCTTGAGGGGGGGGTACTGTTGTGAATTTGGATTCTGGGCTCCCCCGGTGGCTACTGGTGGAATTGAACTTGTGACATCATCTTCCCTGTTCACCTGTTCTGATTAGATCTGGGTGTCGCTATATAACCTGGCTTCTCTGTTAGATGCTTGCCGGTCAACAATGTTATCAGAAGCCTCTCTGTGCTTGTTCCTGCTCCCAGACATCTACTAGATAAGTTGGACATTCGTCCATGTTTTGTTTTTGTATTTTGGTTCCAGTTCACAGCTGCAGTTTCGTTACTGTGTCTGGAAAGCTCTTGTTGATCAGGAATTGCCACTCTGGTATTATGAGTTAATGCCAGAGTCCTAAAGTAATTTCTGGATGTGTTTTGTTAGGGTTTTCTACTGACCATGAAAGTATGCTTTCTGTCTTCTGCTATCTAGAAAGCGGACCTCAAATTTGCTAAAACTATTTTCCTGCTGCGTTTGTTGTTTCATCTCATATCACCGCCAATATATGTGGGGGGCTTCTGTCTCCTTTTTTTTGGGCATTTCTCTAGAGGTGAGTCAGGTCTTATATTTCCCTCTGCTAGCATTATTTAGTTCTCCGGCCGGCGCTGGGCATATAGGGATAAAAAGTAGGACATGCTACCTGGCTACTTCTAGATGATGCGGTAGGTTTAGTTCATGGTCAGTATAGTTACATCTTCCAAGAGCTTGTTCCTATAGAGGCTTATGCTAGTTCTCTGGCCATGGAGATCATGACAGCCCCTGTCTTGAAAGCAGTCAACAGCAGTCGACCGTTCTTGGTACAGACTGACGCCAGTGAGTTTGGCCTCGGTGCTGTGCTCAGCCAGGTTGACTCGGAGGACCAAGAGCACCCCGTGTTGTACCTGAGCCGGAAACTTTTGCCGAGGGAAGTGGCCTACTCCGCCATCGAGGAGTGCCTGGCCATAGTCTGGGCCCTGCAGCGCTTGCAGCCCTACTTGTACGGTCGCACCTTCACCGTGGTGACCGACCACCACCCTCTGCGCTGGCTAAACGCCATGTGTGGAACGGCAGGTTGCTACGCTGGAGCCTTACCCTTCAGCAATTTGACTTCACCATTGAACACAAAACGGGCAGGGAGAAAGGGAATCCAGATGGACTGTCCCACCAGGGTGAACCTACTGAGGTGCATGGAGGCATACCGAGAGGTTCTGCCTCCGTAGCACACGCCAAAAGGGGGAGGTGTCACGATATGGTATGAAATATCATATAAGTTTAGTTTCTCTTGCTAGCATGCTGTGGGCTAAGCCCTTCTTGGTGTGATTCTGCAACAGCTTTTATGGCTGGTAGCTGCAAATTCCTGACTTTCAGCTCCAAAGCCCCTCATCTCCCTCGCCAAGGTATTTACGACCGGCATCCCTGCAGTGGAAAGTGACCAGCTTAAACTGGTAGAGAAGCTTCCAGAATCCATGAAAGTCCTTTGTTCTGTTTTTGTAAGATATTAGGCAAACCATTTAAGTTAGGAACCGGAAAATATATATTCTTAATCTCCCTCGGTGGATCCATCCGCCCATCTAAACACGGGCTTCTAACTCCATCTGGTAAAGAAGTAGGGATTTCTCTGTAATTAGGCATCACACATAGGACATATTTGATCTCATTAGAATGCCAACGTTAATACGAGATGAATGCTGGGTTTGTTATGACTATGACATGTTTTGTTACGGAGTTATAGAAATTAGACAAATTTAAGGTTGAATTACTCAGACTGGAGAGAGGAGGGTCTGGATAAGCCAGCCCGTTCTGTGATGTCACAGGCTGCAGGTTATAAGTTTCTGGCAGGCTTCCAGCAGGCAGTTCAGTTCAGTTTTTTTTTACCTGAAGAGCCCTGAGCAAGTCCTAATGCACTGGGACGTATGGGAACTCCACTAGCCTGGTTGCCTGCAATGCTCTGAGAACATGTGAGTGTTATCTTTTCTCCTTTAATCCTTTTATGTTATAATTACCTTGTACATATTTGCAATTGTCTCTTTTTGTAACATCTTGGTAAAATATTTTGATAAAGCACTGCCTAAACTTTATGGAGTATAATACTTAATACTAGATTCGTTCTCCTGCTCTAAAACGTAACCTGTCTCTTGAAGGGAATTACGCTACTGTGTTGGGTTAGCTTCGGACCCATTTAATCGAAGCTGGTGGCAGCTTACCGTGCAGGCCTTTGGGTGTTGTAGCGACTGCGGCGTTGATAATTATTGTTCCTGCCTGAGCGGGAGTAGTTCATCGCGTCGCTGCAGCGTGCCCAATAGCCAGTACATAGCAGGCAGCCTTTCTGGCGACTAATTACCCTAGGTGCAGTACCTAATCTGACCTGACAGTAAGGGGGGCACCAGAGAGCTGCAAGGTTTAAGTCGAACTGTAAGCGGGATATTCATAGATCCCTGCAGTTCATGGTATATTGAAGAGCAGTGGGATACCTAAAATAAGCCCCTGCTGTAAACTAAGAGGTCAATAGCCTTGTGTGTGTTTCTTTTATCACATTGTAGAAGTGGAGGGATAACTAAGATAAGCCCCCTGCACATGTGATAGCCGTCTGTTGGCCTAAAGTCACCCCGATCCGTGACGTAGGGGTGATGGTCACGGTGTGAATCGTGACAAATTGGTGGCAGCGGTCAGGAATCCTGACAAATTGGTGGCAGCGGTCAGGAATTCTGACATGTAACATCACTCATAGGTACATATTTGTAACTCACCACCTCCCGTGCGGTCTCCTTCGTCGTCTTCTTCCTCTTCTTGGTTTCCTCTGCTGGCTCGTCCTCACCAAAGGAGAAGCGGTCCAGGTTCACTGGAGACTCCAGCTGTCGGATCTCCTGTAGCAGACCGCCCTCCTCCTCTTCCTCCGCTGACACTTCAGCCTGTGCTGTCGGAGTCCTCTGCCATGCCGGGAGGCCGCTTCCCTGTTGTCGGCTCTGCGACTCACTCTCCCGGCTGGTTCCAGCTTGTAGGACTCCAGTCACAGCCACGTCGTCGTCCTCCTCCTCGTCGCTTAGGACGCTGGCTGGCGGTTCTCCTGAGGTATTTAACCCCTTCATTTCTGAGAACCGCTGCTGGTTCTTAAACCTCTCCAGGAAGGGACCTGCACTTTTCTCAATCCCCTCCCGGAGGAGCACTAACCGGACCACCTCATCTCTGAGGGCTCTGAACCTCTGGGAGGTTGCGGGTTTCTTTGTTAGAGGCTCAGGTGTTCAGGATCCGAGCCATCCGCAGCTCCTCCTTCAGCCCGGTCAGTGCTTTGCCGGCGTCCTCGTATTCACGTAGCATGGCGACCACTCGGGAGACGGTACTCGTGGACTCGCCGGAGCTCTTCTCCCCCAGGATGTTCCTGGGCTCTCCTTCCTGGGGCCTGGGGTGCCCCTGTCTCCCTCTCTGGGCGGACGATGAGCCGCCCCACGGTTGGTGTAGGTGGGTATGGTTTTTCTCACCCGTCCCGACCTCCTCAGTCCCTCTTGGGCCGGTTGCTGCTGCTGCTCTGTCCCCCGCTGGCACAGACCGGGGAACAGAAGCCTGGGAAGCCATGCCGGCCTCCCAGGAAGCCTGCCTCTCCCTGGGGAGAAGAGAGGCAGACTCTGGGCCTCCTGCTGGAAGTGCTGGAGCTCACAAGACAGGTGCTGCTCCTAGCAGGGTGTGACTGATTGTGGGCACCTGTCCTCCAGTCATCCCCAGAGCTGCAGTCACTATTCTGCTGTTACATCATGTCTTATCCTCCAGTCACCTCCAGAGCTGCACTTACTATTCTGTGACATTGTGTGTTATTCTCCAGTCACCTCCAGAGCTGCAGTCACTAACTAGGGGTGGACAAGGACAGGGAGGATCAAGGATGGTAAGAGCTTGGGATGGACAGGTAGATTCAGGGTTGGTGAGCGCTAGGGGAGGACAGGGAGGATCAGGGTTGGTGAGCGCTAGGGGAGGACAGGGAGGATCAGGGTTGGTGAGAGCTAGGGGTGGACAGGGAGAATCAGGGTTGGTGAGGGCTAGGGGAGGACAGGGAGGATCACGGTTGGTGAGGGCTAGGAGAGGATGGGGAGGAACAGGGTTGGTGAGGGTTAGGGGTGGACAGGGACGACCTGGGTTGCTGAGAGCTAGGGGAGGAAAAGGAGGATCAGGGTTGTTGAGGGCTACAGGAGAACAGGGAGGGTCTGGGTTGGTGAGGGCTTAGGGAGGACTGGATCAGGGTTGGTGAGGGCTAGGGGTGAACAGGGAGGATCAGGGTTCCTGAGGGCTAGGGGAGAACAGAAAGGATCAGGGTTCGGGAGGGCTAAGGGAGTATCAGGGTTGGTGAGGGCTAGGGGTGGACAGGGAGGATCAGGAATGGTGAGGGCAAGAGGTGGACAGGGACAATCAGGGTTGGTGAGGGAATAGGGGTGGACAGGGTGGATCAGGGTTGGTGTGGGCTAGGGGAGGACAGGATTGTACCTAGAGGAGGGGACCAGGAGGTGTAGTTTGTGACTGCACAGGGTGTGATCTGAGGGCGGACATAGTCCAGCATTCACACAAGCAGGAAGTAGTTTGTTCTCCACATTGATTTCTGTCCCAGGACCCTCACGGCTCTCAGGTGAGATTCATTAGGTTTCAGCATCTTGTCCTTATCTTTTGCATTTGGAGTCTACTGTGCATGCTCTGCGGTTCTGCTCTATGATGCATGTTCTATGGTTGCGCTCTGCTATTCTTGCTCTGTGATTAGGCTCTGCTTTACATGCTCTGCAGTTGGCTGTGCATAATCTATGATTGGACTTTGTAATTGGACTTTGCTCTGCTCTGTTATGCATGCTCTACGGTTTGGTTCTGCTGTTTGCTCTATGGCCGGGCTCTGCTGTGTTTGCATCTTATCCTCCAGTCACCTCCAGAGCTGCACTCACTATTCTGCTGTTACATCATGTCTTACTCTCCAGTCACCTCCAGAGCTGCACTCACTATTCTTCTGTGACATTGTGTCTTATTCTCCAGTCACCTCCAGAGCTGCAGTCACTAACTAGGGGTGGACAAGGATAGGGAGGGTCATGGATGGTAAGAGCTTGGGATGTACAGGTAGATTCAGGGTTGGCGAGTGCTAGGGGAGGACAGGGAGGATCAGGGTTGGTGAGCGCTAGGGGAGGACAGGGAGGATCAGGGTTGGTGAGCGCTAGGGGAGGATCAGGGTTGGTGAGGGCTAGGGGAGGACAGGGAGGATCAGGGTTGGTGAGCGCTAGGGGAGGATCAGGGTTGGTGAGGGCTAGGGGTGGACAGGGAGGATCAGGGTTGGTGAGGGCTAAGGGTGTACAGGGAGAATCAGG
This sequence comes from Ranitomeya variabilis, assembly GCF_051348905.1. Lineage (NCBI taxonomy): Eukaryota > Metazoa > Chordata > Amphibia > Anura > Dendrobatidae > Ranitomeya > Ranitomeya variabilis. Next base: position 689,509,451 of record NC_135236.1, on the reverse strand, counting down.
GTTGGTGAGGGTTAGGGGTGTACAGGGAGAATCAGGGTTGGTGAGGGCTAGGGGAGGACAGGGAGGATGACTGTTGGTGAGGGCTATGGGAGGACAAGGAGGAACAGGGATGGGGTGGACAGGGAGGATCAGGGTTGGTGAGGGCCAGGGGAGGACAGGGAGGATCAGGGTTGGTGAGGGCTAGGGGAGGACAGGGAGGATCAGGGTTGGTGAGGGCTAGTGGTGGACAGGAAAGATCAGGGTTGATGAGGGCTAGGGGAGGACAGGGAGGATCAGGGTTGGTGAGGGCTAGGGGTGTAAAGAGAGAATCACGGTTGCTGAGGGCTAGGGGAGGACAAGGAGGATCAGGGTTGGTGAGGGCTACGGGTGGACAGGGAGGATCAGCGTTGGTGAGGACTAGGGATGGACAGGGAAGATCAGGGTTGGTGAGGGCTAGAGGAGAACAGGGAGGGTTTGGGTTGGTGAGGGCTTAGGGAGGACAGGAAGGATCAGGGTTGGTGAGGGTTAGGGGTGGACAGGAAGGATCAGGGTTGGTGAGGGCTAGAGGTGGACAGGGAGGACCAGGGTCGTGGAGGGCTAGGGGAGGTCAGGTAGAATCAGTATTCGTGAGGGCTAGGAGTAGACAGGGATGATCAGGGTCGGTGAGGGCTAGGGGAGGTCAGGTAGAATCAGTATTGGTGAAGGCTAGGGTGGACAGGGATGATAAGGGTTGGTGAGGGCTAGGTGAGGACAAGAAGGATCAGCGTTGGGTGAGGGCTAGGGGAGGACAGGAAGGATTAGGGTTGGTGAGGGCTAGGGGTGGACAGGAAGGATCAAGGTTGGTGAGGGCTAGTGATGGATACAGGGAGGATCAGCGTTGGTGAGTGCTGGGGGATGGACAGGTAGTGTCAGGGTTGGTGTGGGCTAGGGGTGGACAGGGAGGATTAGCGTTGGTGAGGGCTAGGGGAGGTCAGGTAGGATCAGTATTGGTGAGGGCTAGGATAGGGTAGGGAGGATCAGGGTTGGTGAAGGCTAGGGGTGGACAGGGAGGATCAGCATTGGTGAGGGCTAGGGGTTTACAGGGAGGATCAGCATTAGTGAGGCTAGGGTGGACAGGGATGATAAGGGTTGGTGAGGGCTAGGTGAGGACAAGAAGGATCAGCGTTGGGTGAGGGCTAGGGGAGGACAGGAAGGATTAGGGTTGGTGAGGGCTAGGGGTGGACAGGGAGGATCAGGGTTGGTGAAGGCTAGGGGAGGACAGGTAGGATCAGTATTGGTGAGTGCTAGGGGTGAACAGGGAGGATCAAAATTGGTGAGGGCTAGTGATGGACAGGGAGGATCAGCGTTGGTGAGGGCTGGGGAGTACAGGAAGGATCAGGGTTGGTGAGGTCTATGGGTGGACAGGGAGGATCGGAATTGATGAGGGCTAGGGGAGGTCAGGAAGGATCAGTATTGGTGAGGGCTAGGGGTGGACAGGGTGGATCAGGGTTGGTGAGGGCTAGGTGAGGACAGGGAGGATCAACGTTGGTGACGGCTAGTGATGGACAGGGAGGATCAGCATTGGTGAGGGCTGAGGACAGGAAGGATCAGGGTTGGTGAGGTCTAGGGGTGGACAGGGAGGATCGGAATTGATGAGGGCTAGGGGAGGTCAGGTAGGATCAGTATTGGTGAGGGCTAGGGTAGGACAGGGTGGATCAGCGTTGCTGCGGGATAGGGGTGGACAGGGAGGATTAGTATTGGTGAGGGCTAGGGAAGGGCAGGGTAGGTAAGGGTTGGTGAGGGCTAGGGGTGGACAGGGAGGATCAGGGTTGGTGAGGGCTAGGGGTGGACAGGGAGGATCAGGGTTGGTGAGGGCTAGGGGAGGACAGGAAGGATCAGGGTTGGTGAGGGCTAGGGGTGGACAGGGAGGATCAGGGTTGGTGAGGGCTAGGGGATGTCAGGTAGGATCAGTATTGGTGAGTGCTGGGGGTGGACAGGGAGGATCAGGGTTGGCGAGGGCTAGACAGGGAGGATCAGGGTTGGTAAAGGCTAGGGGAGGTCAGGTAGGATCAGTAGGTAAGGATTGTACCTAGAGGTGGGGACCAGGAGGTGTAGTTTGTGACTATACAGGGTGTGATCTGAGGGAGGACATAGTCCAGCATTCACACAAGCAGGAAGTAGTTTGTTCTCCACATTGATTTCTGTCCCAGGACCCTCACGGCTCTCAGGTGAGATTCATTAGGTTTCCGCATCTTGTCCTTATGTTTTGCATTTGGACTCTACTGTGCATGCTCTGTGTTTAGGCTCTGCTTTACATGCTCTGCGGTTCTGCTCTGTGATTAGGCTCTGCTTTACATGCTCTGCGGTTCTGCTCTGTGATTAGGCTCTGCTTTACATGCTCTGCGGTTCTGCTCTGTGATTAGGCTCAGCTTTACATGCTCTGCGGTTCTGCTCTGTGATTAGGCTCTGCTTTACATGCCCTGCAGTTCTGCTCTATGATTAGGCTCTGCTGTACATGCTCTGCGGTTCTGTGCTGCGGTTGGCGTTGTGCCCTGCTCTGTTTGCTCTGCAGTCGTTCTCTGCTCTTTGCTCTGCAGTTGGGCCCCTGAAGGGTTATAGGGCTCCGTATCCTCAGTAATTCTCCCTACAGGGAGGGGGGCATCTACTAAACTACCGTAAGAAAACGTATCTGCCCCCCCCACCCCTGTATAGAGCTGCAATCACATGGCCAAAGTCCTCAACCCCCAGATCACACAGGAAAAAGTATCTCCCCCCTCACATAATAAATCTGATGAGTCACCAAATCCTTGCACCATGCACTGATCTCACAAGAAGTCTTATCCTCCAGTCACCACCAGAGCTGCACTCACTATTCTGCTGTTACATCTTGTCTTATCCTCCAGTCACCACCAGAGCTGCACTCACTATTCTGCTGTTACATCTTCTCTTATCCTCCAGGTCTTTTATTAAATAAAATAAAAATACTTTACATGACAATAACCAAGGTACATTACAAATAAAACACCACAGAACAAAACATAAGAACAAAGCTCCAATCAGACGACAACAAACGACAAAAATCACAAAGAAATAAACCGGAAATGGAACAAAAATGGAGAAAGTTCATGACCTACAAATCAGGACCGAGAAACAAAAATTCCAATAAAAATAAAGAAAAACTAAAAGACAACAAACAAAATACTCATAACTACATGAATACCCCTGTAAAAATATAAATATAAATAATAGTATAAAATCACGTAAGACCCCCGGCCCAGCTTCATTCATACTACTATATACAACCCCAACTACATCCACACCGCCCTATATACAATATTATATACAATATACAGGTCCTTCTCAAAAAATTAGCATATAGTGTAAAATTTCATTATTTACCATAATGTAATGATTACAATTAAACTTTCATATATTATAGATTCATTATCCACCAACTGAAATTTGTCAGGTCTTTTATTGTTTGAATACTGATGATTTTGGCCTACAACTCCTGATAACCCAAAAAACCTGTCTCAATAAATTAGCATATTTCACCCGTCCAATCAAATAAAAGTGTTTTTTAATACCAAACAAAAAAACCATCAAATAATAATGTTCAGTTATGCACTCAATACTTGGTCGGGAATCCTTTGGCAGAAATGACTGCTTCAATGCGGCGTGGCATGGAGGCAATCAGCCTGTGACACTGCTGAGATGTTATGGAGGCCCAGGATGCTTCAATAGCGGCCTTAAGCTCATCCAGAGTGTTGGGTCTTGCGTCTCTCAACTTTCTCTTCACAATATCCCACAGATTCTCTATGGGGTTCAGGTCAGGAGAGTTGGCAGGCCAATTGAGCACAGTAATACCATGGTCAGTAAACCATTTACCAGTGGTTTTGGCACTGTGAGCAGGTGCCAGGTCGTGCTGAAAAATGAAATCTTCATCTCCATAAAGCATTTCAGCCGATGGAAGCATGAAGTGCTCCAAAATCTCCTGATAGCTAGCTGCATTGACCCTGCCCTTGATGAAACACAGTGGACCAACACCAGCAGCTGACATGGCACCCCACACCATCACTGACTGTGGGTACTTGACACTGGACTTCAGGCATTTTGGCATTTCCTTCTCCCCAGTCTTCCTCCAGACTCTGGCACCTTGATTTCCGAATGACATGCAAAATTTGCTTTCATCAGAAAAAAGTACTTGGGACCACTTAGCAACAGTCCAGTGCTGCTTCTCTGTAGCCCAGGTCAGGCGCTTCTGCCGCTGTTTACCTGGGGAATGCGGCACCTGTAGCCCATTTCCTGCACACGCCTGTGCACGGTGGCTCTGGATGTTTCCACACCAGACTCAGTCCACTGCTTCCTCAGGTTCCCCAAGGTCTGGAATCGGTCCTTCTCCACAATCTTCCTCAGGGTCCGGTCACCTCTTCTCGTTGTACAGCGTTTTCTGCCACATTGTTTCCTTCCAACAGACTTACCATTGAGGTGCCTTGATACAGCACTCTGGGAACAGCCTATTTGTTGAGAAATTTCTTTCTGGGTCTTACCCTCTTGCTTGAGGGTGTCAATGATGGCCTTCTTGACATCTGTCAGGTCGCTAGTCTTACCCATGATGGGGGTTTTGAGTAATGAACCAGGCAGGGAGTTTTTAAAAGCCTCAGGTATCTTTTGCATGTGTTTAGAGTTAATTAGTTGATTCAGAAGATTAGGGTAATAGGTCGTTTAGAGAACCTTTTCTTGATATGCTAATTTATTGAGACAGGTTTTTTGGGTTATCAGGAGTTGTAGGCCAAAATCATCAGTATTAAAACAATAAAAGACCTGACAAATTTCAGTTGGTGGATAATGAATCTATAATATATGAAAGTTTAATTGTAATCATTACATTATGGTAAATAATGAAATTTAACACTATATGCTAATTTTTTGAGAAGGACCTGTATACACTATAAACACATTATACTAAACCGAACACTATACAACACCGCAAACACAACAAAACCCTACCGGTCCCACTGCCTTACCTTACAGCCACCCCCTTACACCACCACATTCACCCCACAACAAACCTAAATACAATACAGTGTACAACATTAACATTTTTTTATTATTATTATTATTTTTTTAATTTTTTTTTTATTATTTTTTTTTTCTTTTTTAATATATATGCACACACCTACTCTAACTATCCCGCCACCCCTGATCCAGCTCTGGCCACAAAGTTCAGGAATTATCCGAGCTAGGATCAGGCCCCAAAGTTTTTCCTCAGGCGGGGCCTGGGCCAGGCCAGATCAGTCTCTTATCACCGCCGTTGAACCCCCCAATCCCCCCACCCAACCTAACTAAGACCCTCTATTATACACACTATATACAATATATACAATACACTATATACAACATATACATAAACCAACTTCACAGAACACAACCTACATACTCACCACCCAAGGCTCAAGTTCGATGCCTGCAAACCTTCTATTCAGGGAACAGAAATACAAAACAAAAACCTAGGGTGTAAAGATATCAGCCCACCACCAGGATATAGGAGCGCTAACAGACTAAGGCACCCCGAAGGAGAAACCCCTCCAGAGATGGGCCGCCCTCCGGGCACCCAGTGCTCCGCACTCCAGAGAACGCACCTTCACCAGGGCACCTATGATGCTGCTACAAACTTCATCTACACGGAGGATTTTACTCTGCGTCGTAACTAAAACTCGTGCGTTCCACGTGAAGTACCTGACCACTGCGCTGACTAAGAATAAAGTGGCTCGGTCCCTTCTCCCGAGGTCTCTGAATGCTCCATAGGCCCACTCGGCATAGGACAGAGTGGCCAGCCGCGGCCAACCAATGGAAGCGCCCACCCTGTTGTAAACCTCTGTATTAAAGGGACAATGAAGCAGGAAGTGCTCCATGCTTTCCAGCATGGTAGCGCAAGCCTCACGGGGACAACTCCTGTCCACGGAGCTCCTGTGCTTCAAATTGTCCCTCATATACAACTTACCTTGGAAGCAGCGACAAGTCAAGTCCCAATACTTCTTAGGGATCCTGCTAGAATTTAACAAACTTAACCCAACCTCTAGATCCCGACTCGGGCAGTCCTTGAGGACCAATGGTCTCTGAAAATGCGAAAGCAAGACCCGCATGTCGAGGAGTTTCCTCGGGAGGGACCTCACTTCCCACATTCCCAGACCCCACCAGCGCATCATTTTCAGAACCGGGGTAACATAAGCCGGGAGATGCCCATGCGGTGTGCGAAGATCCTTCAATCTTCCCCGTCTCCCATTCCTGGAAGAAAGGCTGAAACCATCCCCTGCAGGAGAATACCCACGGAGGAGCCCTCTCCTTCCAGAGGTTTGCCACGTTAACTTTCAAAAAGGTGTTCACTAGAAACACCACGGGGTTCACCATATTCAACCCCCCCCTAGTCTCCTCGTGCGATAAGTGACCTCCCGTTTGACTAGGTTCAGTCTATTCCCCCATAACATCTGGAAGAACAGACTGTAGACCCGTGTCCAGAGAGGCTCCGGCAAGACACAGACGCCACCCAGGTAGACCAGCAAGGGGAGCAGGAAAGCTTTGCACAGGTCAACCCTTTCCCTCAGGGTCAAAGACCAACCCTTCCATTGATCCACTTTTTGGGCGACACCCTTGATTCTGCCTTCCCAGTTTTTCGTGGGGTAATCACCCTGGCCAAATTCGATGCTTAGGACTTTGGCATGTTCTTGGGGTTCGGGGAGGGTGTCCGGAAGATCAAACGTGGGATCCCCGCCTCCCAGCCAGAGACTCTCACACTTGTCCTGGTTGACCTTGGACCCAGATGCCTCCGAGTAGCTCTCCACTTCTGACATCACCACCATCGCCTCCTCTTGCGAAGAAACAAAGACAGTAACGTCGTCCGCGTAGGCCACTACCCTCAGGATAGCCTCTGGCGCCAACCCGCCCATCCTCACCCCCGCCAACGGTCCACAATCAACCCTTCTGAGGAAGGGATCGATCGCAAACGCGTAAAGCAAAGGACTAAGAGGGCAGCCGTGGCGGACACCAGATCCCACCCCGAAAGGTTGTCCAATCCACCCGTTTACCAGAGGGAAAGTCTCAGCCCCTGCGTACAAGGTCTTAAGGCCCCGTCTCACTAAGCGATTTACCAACGATCACGACCAGCGATACGACCTGGCCGTGATCGTTGGTAAGTCGTTGTGTGGTCGCTGGGGAGCTGTCACACAGACAGCTCTCTCCAGCGACCAACGATCAGGGGAACGACTTCGGCATCGTTGAAACTGTCTTCAACGATGCCGAAGTCCCCCTGCAGCACCCGGGTAACCAGGGTAAACATCGGGTTACTAAGCGCAGGGCCGCGCTTAGTAACCCGATGTTTACCCTGGTTACCAAAAAAAACAAACACTACATACTCGCCTTTCGGTGTCCAGGTCCCTAGCCGTCCGCTTCCTGCTCTGACTGAGATCCGGCCGTACACTGAGAGCAGAGCGCAGCGGTGACGTCACTGCTGTGCTCTCACTTCTCACTGTACGGCCGGCAGTCAGTGAGAGCAGGAAGCAGACGGCAAGGGACCTGACGGACATCAGAAGGCGAGTATGTATTGTTTGTTTTTTTTTACATTTACGCTGGTAACCAGGGTAAACATCGGGTTACTAAGCGCGGCCCTGCGCTTAGTAACCCGATGTTTACCCTGGTTACCAGTGAAGACATCGCTGGATCGGTGTCACACACACCGATTCAGCGATGTCAGCGGGGCCTCAACGACCAAAAAAAGGTCCAGGCCATTCCGACACGACCAGCGATCTCGCAGCAGGGGCCTGATCGCTGGTACGTGTCACACATAGCGAGATCGCTACTGAGGTCGCTGTTGCGTCACAAAACTTGTGACTCAGCAGCGATCTCGCTAGCGATCTCGCTATGTGAGACGGGGCCTTTAAGCCAGTCCACAAACCCTCCAGGCAGACCATACCTCAAAAGAGTGGACCAGAGGTACTCGTGGTCGACCCGATCAAAGGCTTTTGCCTGATCCAGGGTCAGCAAGAACCCCTTCCAAAGGCCCGCCCTGCCTTGCTCCACGGCCTCTCGGACACCCAGAACAGCACTGAAAGTGCTACGGCCAGGAACGCAACAGTGCTGGGCCTCCGAAAGGAGCCGCGGTGCAAACTTCACCAGCCTATTGAAGAGTATCTTAGCCAAAACCTTCCTGTCCACATTGAGAAGTGATATGGGACGCCAATTCTCAATGCGTGACGGATCCTTACCCTTTGACAAAATGATCAAAGCCGACCTCCTTAATGATCTCGGCAGAGTGCCCGAGGAGAGACACTCATTAAACACCTGAGTCAAGAGGGGGACCAAGGAGTCCCTAAAGGTCTTAAAGAACTCGGATGTTAAGCCATTCGGACCTGGCGATTTTTTGGGCCGGAGCCCATCGATCGCCAGTCTCACTTCTTCTTCTTTGATCTCTTCTGCCAAACCGCCCAGCGAGAGGTCAGCCCCTGGCTCAGGAACAGCTTCAGCCAGGAAAGCCGACATCCTGTCACGATCCAGTTCCTTCCTTCCCAAAAGGTGCGAGTAGTATGAACTGACGACCTCCAAGATCCCTGATCTGGACCTTCTGATCTGGATCAGGGCTACAGAGTTAGAGGGGTCGCACTCCAAGGAGGAGTCTCGAGGCCCGGACCCCCTCTTATCCTTAGTTGTTTTCCTGTTACCCTTTTTCTTTTGCTGTGACCACTCCTCCTCATCCAGACTGTCAACGGATGAAGGTTCCTGGGCAGACATGGCGTCCTTTTGCTCCTCCCTTTCAAGTCTCTTGACTTCCTCGCTCAATTCGCTGTCTTTAGGATCCTCAGCTGCAAGTGAAGCACCCGGGTCAGAGTTTAGGGTCATTACTCCCTGCCCCGTTCCCATGGCACTGCTCCTGCCGCCTGTTATTGGATGGCGGCAGCCTGCTTCTCACTGGTCCCCTGCCTCCTCTGCCTCTACTGGTCCCTTCACCGGTGAGATTAGTCCCGGCTTTCGCCTGTCCCGCACTCGCCGCTTTCAGGACCGCATTGGCAAAGGAACGCAGACAGCGACTGAACGGGTGACCGAGGTCACCACACAAGTTACACCTAATCCTGCCACAGGTAGCAGCGAGATGGCTGAGGTCCCCACACAGTGCGCATTTCTGGGTGGTACACTGCACACTGAAGTGTGTGGGGCTGCAGCACCTATGACAGACCTTAGGCTGCCCTCGGTAGAAAATCAAGATCCTGTCCCTCCCCAAAAATGTTGAGGAAGGGATATGGGTAACGGTGTTTCCTGAAACCTTCAATTTCACCATGAAGGTCCAGACTCCTGACCAGATACCATGCGCGTCGAGGGTCTTTTCGGGAATACCGACGATGTCGCCGTATCGTCCAACCCAGGTGGAGATGTCGACACAGGAAAGTGACTCATTACTGGTCAAAACGGTCACCTTCCTGACCGAGTTCTGGTGGGATATTGCTACAGGGAGGAAACCCTGCCATTCGGGGCGACCCCAAGCCAGCTCATGGCGAGACCAGAAAAGCTCAAGGCCCTCCGGTCTCACGAAGCTGACATCGAAGTAGGAGGTCCCATAGGGATGGATCAAGGCGAAGATGTCATATGCAGCGAAGCCCATCCCCAGCAGGAGCTCAGCAACATTTGACCGTTCAGGACAGGCATCCTTGCTTACCCACTGGAGACGGGCCACTGTTATGATCCTTAGTGGTTGAGGATCACAAATTACTCCAGCTAAGTAACAAACATAGGACAAGCTCTAGGGAGGTGGAAAACTGGACTGACCGCAAATCTGAACCTATCCAAACACTCTAGAAGTAGCCGGTGAACGTGCCTAAAAAATCCTAGACGTCTCGAGCCAGCCTAAGGAACTAACTACCCCTAGAGAGAAAGAAAGACCTCTCTTGCCTCCAGAGAAATTATCCCCAAAGATATAGAAGCCCCCAACAAATAATAACGGTGAGGTAAGAGGAAGGCACATACACAGGGGTGAAAGCAGATTCAACAAATGAGGCCCACTAATACTAGATAGCAGAAAATAGAAAAGGGAATCTATGCGGTCAGTAAAAAACCCTTATAAAATATCCACTCTGAGATTTCAAGAACCCCCGCACCAACTAACGGTGTGGGGGGAGAAACTCAGTCCCCTAGAGCAACCAGCAAGCGAGGAAATCACATTTTAGCGAGCTGGACTAAAAACATAATGAACACTGATAATCAAAAAATGATCAACAAAAACTTAGCTTGTCTTGGAGAGACTGGGAGCAAGGTAGACACCAGGAATCTGAAGAGCACTGAATACATTGATAGCAGGCAAGGAACTGAGTATCCAGGTGAGTTAAATAAGAAACCAACCAAGGATAACGAACCAGCTGATGCTGCCAACCGCAAAAAGACAACACTACACAGTACCGCTTGTGACCACTAGAGGGAGCCCAAAAATAGAGTTCACAACAGTACCCCCCCTTGAGGAGGGGTCACCGAACCCTCATCAAGACCCCCAGGGCGATCAGGATGAGCCGCGTGGAAGGCACGAACCAAATTGGCCGCATGAACATCAGAGGCGACAACCCAGGAATTATCCTCCTGACCATAGCCCTTCCACTTAACCAAATACTGAAGCCTCCGTCTAGAGATACGAGAATCCAAAATCTTCTCCACCACGTACTCCAATTCGCCCTCGACCAGCACCGGAGCAGGAGGCTCAACAGAAGGAACCACAGGTACCACATACCTCCGCAACAAAGACCTATGGAACACATTATGAATGGCAAACGATGCTGGGAGATCCAAACGAAAAGACACCGGGTTAAGGATTTCCAAGATCTTATAAGGACCGATGAAGCGAGGCTTGAATTTAGGAGAGGAGACCTTCATAGGAACATACCGAGAAGACAGCCACACCAAATCCCCAACACGAAGTCGGGGACCCACACCGCGGCGGCGGTTGGCAAAGCGCTGAGCCTTCTCCTGTGACAACCTCAAATTGTCCACCACATGGTTCCAAATCTGCTGCAACCTATCCACCACAGAATCCACCCCAGGACAGTCAGAAGGCTCAACCTGACCCGAGGAAAAACAAGGATGGAAACCAGAATTGCAGAAAAAAGGCAAAACCAAAGTAGCAGAACTAGCCCAATTATTAAGGGCAAACTCGGCCAATGGCAAAAAAGTCACCCAATCATCCTGATCAGCAGAAACAAAACATCTCAAATAAGTTTCCAACATCTGATTAGTTCGCTCGGTTTGGCCATTAGTCTGAGGATGGAAGGCCGATGAAAAAGACAAATCAATGCCCATCTTAGCACAAAAAGTCCGCCAAAACCTGGACACAAACTGGGATCCTCTATCAGACACAATATTTTCAGGAATGCCGTGCAAGCGAACCACATTCTGAAAAAATAGAGGAACCAAATCGGAGGAAGAAGGCAACTTAGGCAAGGGCACCAAATGGACCATCTTGGAAAAAGGATCACACACCACCCAGATGACAGACATTTTCTGAGATACTGGAAGATCCGAAATAAAATCCATGGAAATGTGCGTCCAAGGCCTTTTCGGAACAGGCAAAGGCAAAAGCAAACCACTGGCACAAGAACAGCAAGGCTTAGCCCGAGCACAAATCCCACAAGACTGCACAAAGGACCGCACATCCCGCGACAAGGAAGGTCACCAGAAGGACCTAGCCACCAAATCTCTGGTACCAAAAATCCCAGGATGACCCACCAACACCGAAGAATGAACCTCGGAAATAACTCTGCTGGTCCATCTATCCGGGACAAACAGTCTCTCTGGTGGACAACGGTCAGGTCTATCCGCCTGAAATTTCTGCAGCACTCGTCGCAAATCTGGGGAAATGGCAGACAAAATCACTCCCTCTCTGAGAATACCAGCCGGCTCAGAAACTCCCGGAGAGTCAGGCACAAAACTCCTAGAAAGTGCATCAGCTTTCACGTTCTTCGAACCAGGCAGGTATGAGACCACGAAGTTGAAACGGGAGAAAAACAACGACCAACGAGCCTGTCTAGGATTCAGGCGCTTGGCAGATTCAAGGTAAATCAGATTTTTGTGATCAGTCAAGACCATCACACGATGTTTAGCTCCTTCGAGCCAATGTCGCCACTCCTCAAATGCCCACTTCATAGCCAACAACTCCCGATTACCAACATCATAATTCCACTCGGCAGGCGAAAACTTTCTTGAAAAGAAAGCACATGGCTTCATCACACAGCCATCAGAGCTTCTCTGCGACAAAACAGCCCCTGCTCCAATCTCAGAAGCATCAACCTCGACCTGGAAGGGGAGACATCTGGCTGACATAAGACTGGAGCTGAAGAAAACCGGTGCTTCAGCTCCCGAAAGGCCTCCACGGCCTCAGAAAGACCTTCTCTGAAATTTGCAGCCAGGGCACACTCATTCCATTGAGTAAGCACCGACCATTTCCGAAATTTTTGACAATACACCTCTGCTTCATCCTGACCTTGAGAGATAGCCAGCAACGCTTTTTCTGCCTGATTCTCAAGATTAGGCTCCTCATAAAGCAGTCCAAGAGCCAGAAAAAATGCATCTACATTAAACAATGCAGGATCTCCTGGCGCCAGAGAGAAAGTCCAATCTTGCGGGTCGCCACGCAACAAGGAGATAACAATTTTAACTTGCTGAGCGGAATCACCAGAGGAACGAGGTCTCAGAGATAGAAATAACTTACAATTATTCCTAAAATTTAGAAACCTAGATCTATCTCCAGAAAACACCTCAGGAATGGGTATCTTTGGTTCTGACATAGGGCTATGAATAACAAAATCCTGAATACTTTGCACCCGTGCAGTAAGATGATCCACGCTAGAAGTCAGAGTCTGAACATTCATGTCTGCAGCTGAGCTCAAAACCACCCAGAGTTCAAGGGGATGAAAGAAGCTAAACAAACTGCAGCAAAGGAAAAGCGGGAGGAGAAAAAAAAAATGTACTCAGGTCTTCTTTTTATCCCACTTCTGCGATGCATTAAACACTTCTTTTTGGCCTGCTATACTGTTATGATCCTTAGTGGTTGAGGATCACAAATTACTCCAGCTAAGTAACAAACATAGGACAAGCTCTAGGGAGGTGGAAAACTGGACTGACTGCAAATCTGAACCTATCCAAACACACTAGAAGTAGCCGGTGAACGTGCCTAAAAAATCCTAGACGTCTCGAGCCAGCCTAAGGAACTAACTACCCCTAGAGAGAAAGAAAGACCTCTCTTGCCTCCAGAGAAATTATCCCCAAATATATAGAAGCCCCCAACAAATAATAACGGTGAAGTAAGAGGAAGGCACATACACAGGGGTGAAAGCAGATTTAGCAAATGAGGCCCACTAATACTAGATAGCAGAAAATAGAAAAGGGAATCTATGCGGTCAGTAAAAAAACCCTTACAAAATATCCACTCTGAGATTTCAAGAACCCCCGCACCAACTAACGGTGTGGGGGGAGAAACTCAGTCCCCTAGAGCAACCAGCAAGCGAGGAAATCACATTTTAGCGAGCTGGACTAAAAACATAATGAACACTGATAATCAAAAAATGATCAACAAAAACTTAGCTTGTCTTGGAGAGACTGGGAGCAAGGTAGACACCAGGAATCTGAAGAGTACTGAATACATTGATAGCAGGCAAGGAACTGAGTATCCAGGTGAGTTAAATAAGAAACCAACCAAGGATAACGAACCAGCTGATGCTGCCAACCTGCAGAAAGACAACACTACACAGTACCGCTTGAGACCACTAGAGGGAGCCCAAAAATAGAGTTCACAACAGGCCACGTTCCTACGGTTACTCCTCTGCCCCGGTGTCGGCAGAGACCAGACAGTCTCTGCCCCTCTATCTCGGAAGGCGGAAAGACCGTGTCTCTCTATCTAGAAAGACAGTTCAACCTCCCTCCCCTCTACATTGATGGAACTCTCCCTTCCTCAGGGCGTCCAGGAAGCGCTGTTGCATGTCACCATTCTCAGGGTCACCAGACAAGGGCGCACTACTACCCCCAGCAGTGACAGCTCCTGAATAGCTTGGGGCTGAAGCCCCCGCCACCGCTGGGGGGGCAGCAGGACCACTACCTGCTTCCCCTCCACCAACACCAGTAATGCTCTCCTCATTCACTCCACCACTACACTCATCATTCCTCTTACCATTGCCACCACTTCCCGTCACTTTATTATCAGTATTGTCACCACCATTTGTCCCAGTGTTCTCTGCACCTTCCACAGTAACATCCATTCCTTCCTCACTTGTGTCTGGCTTCTCTGCACTCACACCTGCTGAACCAGGGGAGGGGTGCAGCACCACACCCGTTTTCCCTTGACTGGTGCTCTGTAGTGTCTCTGGAGCGCCTTGCCCCCTACTGCAGCAGTTTGTATTTTATTATTCTGGGCCCGCTGCTTGTTGGGGGGCGCCACCTGCCCCGCACCCACAGAATTCGGGGTCCTGGTGTCACGTTTGGGTGCTGGAGCACTCTGTCCTCCCATCGCAGCAGGGCGCCCAGTGTTCCCTGCAGATGATTTGTCCTGCTTTCTCTGTGCTTTTTGGACTCGCTGCTCTCCTATCGCAGCCGCGTGCCTCTTCTCTGTTGAAGCGCACTGCGCCCCTGTCACAACAGTACGCCCCCCTTTCGCCGCACCATGTTTCTCGGACCCGCTCCCCACAGCCCCGGCGTCGGCCGGCTCAGCCGTAGTGAGCAGGGATGGAGTCTGCCCACACCGTCCCCCTTTCGCAAGGGCGTGGACACCCCCCTCGCCCCGGTGATAACCGGCTTAGGTGCAGAGGGCAGGGAGGGAAACTCCTCGGGGTACCCTATATCCGGCGCCGTGAGTACCTCCACAGCCTCGCCCCCTGCACTGTTCCCCGCACAGACGGCAGCACCGCCGGACGTCCTCCTCCTCTCCCCACCTTGCCTATGCCACGGACCCACTGCAGAGCCCGTGCCTTTAGGTTTGGTGGGGTTTACACAGGAGGTGGTAGGTGTAACATCATCCATCAGTACATATCTGTAACTCACCACCTCCCGTGCGGTCTCCTTCGTTGTCTTCTTCCTCTTCTTTGTTTCCTCTGCTGGCTCGTCCTCACCAAAGGAAAAGCGGTCCAGGTTCACTGGAGACTCCAGCTGTCGGATCTCCTCTAGCAGATCGCCCTCCTCCTCTTCCTCTGCTGACACTCCAGCCTATGCTGTCGGAGAACTCTGCCGTGCCGGGAGTCCGCTCCCCTGTTGTCGGCTCTGCGACTCACTCTCCCGGCTGGTTCCAGCTTGTAGGACTCCAGTTACAACCACGTCGTCGTCCTCCTCCTCCTCCTCGTCGCTTAGGACGCCGGCTGGCGGCTCTCCTGAGGTATTTAACCCCTTCATTTCTGAGAACCGCCGCTGGTTCTTAAACCTCTCCAGGAAGGGACCTGCGCTTTTCTCAATCCCCTCCCGGAGGAGCACTAACCGGGCCACCTCATCTCTGAGGGCTCTGAACCTCTGGGAGGTCACGGGTTTCTCCTTGTTAGAGGCTCGGGTGTTCAGGATCCGAGCCTCCCGCAGCTTCTCCTTCAGCCCGGTCAGTGCTTTGCCGGCGTCCTCATACTCACGTAGCATGGCGACCACTCGGGAGGAGAAGGTATTCGTGGACTCGCCGGAGCTCTTCTCCCCCCAGGATGTTCCTGGGCTCTCCTTCCTGGGGCCTGGGGTGCCCCTGTCTCCCTCTCTGGGCGGACGATGAGCCGTCTCAGGGTTGGAGTAGGTGGGTATGTTTCTTCTTACCCGTCCCGACCTCCTCAGTCCCTCTTGGGCCGGTTGCTGCTGCTGCTCTCTGTCCCCCGCCGGCACAGACCGGGGAACAGAAGCCTGGGAAGCCATGCCGGCCTCCCAGGAAGCCTGCCTCTCCCTGGGGAGAAGAGAGGCCGACTCTGGGCCTCCTGCTGGAAGTGCTGGAGCTCACAAGACAGGCGCTGCTCCTAGCAGGGTGCGACTGATTGTGGGCACCTGTCCTCCAGTCACCTCCAGAGCTGCACTCACTATTCTGCTGTTACATCGTGTCTTATCCTCCAGTCACCTCCAGAGCTGCACTCACTATTCTGCTGTTACATCATGTCTTATCCTCCAGGTCTTTTATTAAATAAAATAAAAATACTTTACATGACAATAACCAAGATACATTACAAAGAAAACACAACAGAACAAAACATAAGAACAAAGCTCCAATCAGACGACAACAAACGACAAAAATCACAAAGAAATAAACCAGAAATGGAACCAAAATGGAGAAAGTTCATGACCTACAAAATCAGGGACGAGAAAGAAAAATTCCAATAAAAATAAAGCAAAACTAAAAGACAACAAACAAAATACTCATAACTACATGAATACCCCTGTAAAAATGTTACATAATAAATAGTATAAAATCATATAAGACCCCCGGCCCAGCTTCATTCATACTACTATATACAACCCCAACTACATTCACACCGTCCTATATACAATATTATTATATACAATATATACACTATAAACACATTATACTAAACCAAATATTATACAACACCGCAAACACAACAAAACCCTACTGGTCCCACTGCCTTACCTCACAGCCACCCCCTTACACCACCACATTCACCCCACAACAAACCTAAATACAATACAGTGTACAAATTTTTTTTTTTTTAAATATATATATATATACACACACACACACCTACTCTAACTATCCCGCCACCCCTGATCCAGCTCTGGCCACAAAGTTCAGGAATTATCCGAGCTAGGATCAGGCCCCAAAGTTTTTCCCCAGGCGGGGCCTGGGCCAGGCCAGATCAGTCTCTTATCACCGCCGTTGAACCCCCCAATCCCCCCACCCAACCTAACTAAGACCCTCTATTATACACACTATATACAATACACTATATACAATATATACATAAACCAACATCACAGAACACAACCTACATACTCACCACCCAAGGCTCAAGTTCGATGCCTGCAAACCTTCTATTCAGGGAACAGAAATACAAAACAAAAACCTAGGGTGTAAAGACATCAGCCCACCACCAGGATATAGGAGCGCTAACGGACTAAGGCACCCCGAAGGAGAAACCCCTCCAGAGATGGGCCGCCCTCCGGGCACCCAGTCTTTCGCACCCCAGAGAACGCACCTTCACCAGGGCACCTAGGATGCTGCTACAAACTTCATCTACACGGAGGATTTTACTCTGCGTCGTAACTAAAACTTGTGCGTTCCACGTGAAGTACCTGACCACTGTGCTGACTAAGAATAAAGTGACTCGGTCCCTTCTCCCGAGGTCTCTGAAAGCTCCAGGTCTTTTATTAAATAAAATAAAAATACTTTACATGACAATAACCAAGGTACATTACAAATAAAACACAACAGAACAAAACATAAGAACAAAGCTCCAATCAGACGACAACAAACGACAAAAATCACAAAGAAATAAACCAGAAATGGAACCAAAATGGAGAAAGTTCATGACCTACAAATCAGGACCGAGAAACAAAAATTCCAATAAAAATAAAGCAAAGCTAAAAGACAACAAACAAAATACTCATAATTACATGAATACCCCTGTAAAAAATTTTACATAATAAATAGTATAAAATCATATAAGACCCCCGGCCCAGCTTCATTCATACTACTATATACAACCCCAACTACATTCACACCGTCCTATATACATTATTATATACAATATATACACTATAAACACATTATACTAAACCGAACATATTACAACACCGCAAACACAACAAAACCCTACTGGTCCCACTGCCTTACCTTACAGCCCCCCCCCCCCCTTACACCACCACATTCACCCTACAACAAACCTAAATACAATACAGTGTACAAAATTTTTTTTTATTATTATTATTATTTTTTTTTTTTTTTAATTTTTTTTTTTTTTTTTTTTTTTTTATATACTTATAAACACACACCTACTCTAACTATCCCGCCACCCCTGATCCAGCTCTGGCCACAAAGTTCAGGAATTATCCGAGCTAGGATCAGGCCCCAAAGTTTTTCCCCAGGCGGGGCCTGGGCCAGGCCAGATCAGTCTCTTATCACCGCCGTTGATCCCCCCAATCCCCCCACCCAACCTAACTAAGACCCTCTATTATACACACTATATACAATATATACAATACACTATATACAATATATACAAAAACCAACATCACAGAACACAACCTACATACTCACCACCCAAGGCTCAAGTTCGATGCCTGCAAACCTTCTATTCAGGGAACAGAGATACAAAACAAAAATCTAGGGTGTAAAGACATCAGCCCACCACCAGGATATAGGAGCGCTAACGGACTAAGGCACCCCGAAGGAGAAACCCCTCCAGAGATGGGCCGCCCTCCGGGCACCCAGTCTTTCGCACTCCAGAGAGCGCACCTTCACCAGGGCACCTAGGATGCTGCTACAAACTTCATCTACACGGAGGATTTTACTCTGCGTCGTAACTAAAACTCGTGCGTTCCACGTGAAGTACCTGACCACTGCGCTGACTAAGAATAAAGTGACTCGGTCCCTTCTCCCGAGGTCTCTGAACGCTCCATAGGCCCACTCGGCATAGGACAGAGTGGCCAGCCGCGGCCAACCAATGGAAGCGCCCACCCTGTTGTACACCTCTGTATTAAAGGGACAATGAAGCAGGAAGTGCTCCATGCTTTCCAGCATGGTAGCGCAATCCTCACGGGGACAATTCCTGTCCACGGAGCTCCTGTGCTTCAAATTGTCCCTCACATACAACTTACCTTGGAAGCAGCGCCAAGTCAAGTCCCAATACTTCTTGGGGATCCTACTAGAATTTAGCAAACTTAACCCAACCTCTAGATCCCGACTCGGGCAGTCCCTGAGGACCAATGGTCTCTGAAAATGCGAAAGCAAGACCCGCATGTCGAGGAGTTTCCTCGGGAGGGACCTCACTTCCCACATTCCCAGACCCCACCGGCGCATCATTTTCAGAACCGGGGTAACATAAGCCGGGAGATGCCCGTGCGGTGTGCGAAGATCCTTCAATCTTCCCCCTGTCTCCCATTCCTGGAAGAAAGGCTGAAACCATCCTTTGCAGGAGAATACCCACGGAGGAGCCCTCTCTTTCCAGAGGTTTGCCACGTTAACTTTCAAAAAGGTGTTCACTAGAAACACCACGGGGTTTACCATATTCAAACCCCCTAGTCTCCTCGTGCGATAAGTGACCTCCCGTTTGACTAGGTTTAGTCTATTCCCCCATAACATCTGGAAGAACAGACTGTAGATCCGTGTCCAGAGAGGCTCCGGCTAGACACAGACGCTGCCCAGGTAGATTAACAAGGGGAGCAGGAAAGCTTTGCACAGGTCAACCCTTTCCCTCAGGGTCAAAGACCAACCCTTCCATTGGTCCACTTTTTGGGCGACACCCTTGATTCTGCCTTCCCAGTTTTTCGTGGGGTAATCACCCTGGCCAAATTCGATGCTTAGGACTTTGGCATGTTCTTGGGGTTCGGGGAGGGTGTCCGGAAGATCAAACGTGGGATCCCCGCCTCCCAGCCAGAGACTCTCACACTTGTCCTGGTTGACCTTGGACCCGGATGCCTCCGAGTAGCTCTCCACTTCTGACATCACCACCATCGCCTCCTCTTGCGAAGAAACCAAGACAGTAACGTCGTCCGCGTAGGCCACTACCCTCAGGATAGCCTCTGGCGCCAACCCGCCCATCCTCACCCCCGCCAACGGTCCACAATCAACCCTTCTGAGGAAGGGATCGATCGCAAACGCGTAAAGCAAAGGACTAAGAGGGCAGCCCTGGCGGACACCAGATCCCACCCCGAAAGGTTGTCCAATCCACCCGTTTACCAGAGGGAAAGTCTCAGCCCCTGCGTACAAGGTCTTAAGCCAGTCCACAAACCCTCCAGGCAGACCATACCTCAAAAGAGTGGACCAGAGGTACTCGTGGTCGACCCGATCAAAGGCTTTTGCCTGATCCAGGGTCAGCAAGAACCCCTTCCAAAGGCCCGCCCTGCCTTGCTCCACGGCCTCTCGGACACCCAGGTTTTTGGAAGTGCATCTGAACAGCAAGGTGGATTGCTGTTGAGGGGAGATAGAGAGAAAAAAAAAAAAAATCTATAAATCTTCAGCACAGCGAGTGTGAGCGAGCTGAGTGTGACCTGAGCGTAAGTGTGAACGGCGGTAAGTGTGTGACTTGTGATTCAGTGACTTTGGAATCAGGGAGTTTCCAAGGGAGGAATTGCTTCTGTTTTTTTTTTTTTTTTTTTGTTGTTTTTTTTTGGTTTAATTAATACTTTGTATTTATTTTTAATTAACGTTTCTGTGTGGTGCAATCCCCATTAGGAAATGTGCTCCACAATTGTTAATGCCATCCAGTGTACATCTTGCCACATGTATGCAGTCCTTGATCAGCCGGTCGAGGGTGCATACTGCTGTGCGAGATGTGAGCACGTTGTGCATTTGGAAACCCAGAACAGTTAGTAATTTAAGAAAGAATAGAGGTACAGAGCGGAACATCAAGTGCATGTATACTAATGCCAGAAGCCTCGCCAACAAAATGGACGAATTAGAACTAATGTTGTTGGAGCATAATTATGACATGGTGGGGATATCTGAGACGTGGCTGGATGAGAGCCATGACTGGGCTGTTAACTTGCAGGGCTATAGCCTGTTCAGAAATGACCGTACAGATAAGCGACGGGGTGGGGTGTGTCTGTATGTAAAATCGACCTTAAAACCCATCCTGCGTGATAATATAGGTGAATCTAATGAAAATGTAGAGTCTCTGTGGGTGGAGATAAGGGGAGGGGGAAAAATAATAAATTACTGATAGGGGTTTGTTATAAATCTCCAAAACTAATGGAAGCAATGGAGAATATCCTCGTAAAGCAAATAGATGAAGCTGCGACTCAAGGAGAAGTCATTATTATGGGGGACTTCAACTACCCTGAAATAGATTGGGGAACAGAAACCTGCAGTTCCAGCAAAGGTAATCGGGGTCTTACAACTATGAGAGACAATTACCTCTGACAACTGGTTCAGGACCCAACAAGGAGGGGGGCACTGCTAGACCTAATATTAACCAACAGGCCAGACCGCATATCAAATATAAGGGTTGGGGGTCACTTGGGGAATAGTGATCACAAAATAATACGTTTTCATGTAACCTTTAATAAGATGGGTAGAAGGGGGGTGACAAGGACACTAAACTTCAGGAGGGCAAATTTCCAACGGATGAGAGAGGATCTTGGTGCAATTAACTGGGACAATATCCTGAGACACAAAAATACACAAAGAAAATGGGAGACATTTATTAGCATCCTGGATAGGACCTGTGCACAGTATATACCGTATGGGAATAAACATACTAGAAATAGGAGGAAACCAATATGGCTAAATAGAGCTGTAAGGGGCGCAATAAGGGACAAAAAGAAAGCATTTAGAGAATTAAAGGAAGTAGGTAGTGAGGAGGCATTAAATAAATACAGAAAATTAAATAAATTCTGTAAAAAGCAAATCAAGGCAGCAAAGATTGAGACAGAGAGACTCATTGCCAGAGAGAGTAAAAATAATCCCAAAATATTCTTTAACTATATAAATAGTAAGAAACTAAAAAATGACAGTGTTGGCCCCCTTAAAAATAGTCTGGGTGAAATGGTGGATGAGGATGAGGAAAAAGCCAATATGCTAAATGACTTTTTTTCATCAGTATTTACAAAAGAAAATCCCATGGCGACAAAATGACTAGTGATAAAAATTCCCCATTAAATGTCACCTGCTTAACCCAGCAGGAAGTACAGCGGCGTCTAAAAATAACTAAAATTGACAAATCTCCGGGCCCGGATGGGATCCACCCCCGAGTACTGCAGGAACTAAGTACAGTCATTGATAGACCATTATTTTTAATCTTTAAAGACTCCATAATAACAGGGTCTGTACCACAGGACTGGCGTATAGCAAATGTGGTGCCAATATTCAAAAAAGGGGCAAAAACTGAAGTCGGTAATTATAGGCCAGTAAGTTTAACCTCTACTGTGGGTAAAATCCTGGAGGGCATTCTAAGGGATGCTATGCTGGAGTATCTGAAGAGGAATAACCTCATGACCCAGTATCAGCACGGGTTTACTAGGGACCGTTCATGTCAGACTAATTTGATCAGCTTCTATGAAGAGGTAAGTTCCGGACTGGACCAAGGGAACCCAGTGGACGTAGTATATATGGACTTTTCCAAAGCTTTTGATACGGTGCCACACAAAAGGTTGTTACATAAAATGAGAGTAATGGGGATAGGGGAAAATATGTGTAAGTGGGTCGAGAGCTGGCTCAGGGATAGGAAACAAAGGGTGGTTATTAATGGAGCACACTCGGACTGGGTCACGGTTAGCAGTGGGGTACCACAGGGGTCAGTATTGGGCCCTCTTCTTTTTAACATATTTATTAATGACCTTGTAGGGGGCATTCAGAGTAGAATTTCAATATTTGCAGATGACACTAAACTCTGCAGGGTAATCAATACAGGGGAGGACAATTTTATATTACAGGATGATTTATGTAAACTAGAAGCTTGGGCTGATAAATGGCAAATGAGCTTTAATGGGGATAAATGTAAGGTCATGCACTTGGGTAGAAGTAATAAGATGTATAACTATGTGCTTAATTCTAAAACTCTGGGCAAAACCGTCAATGAAAAAGACCTGGGTGTATGGGTGGATGACAAACTCATATTCAGTGGCCAGTGTCAGGCAGCTGCTACAAAGGCAAATAAAATAATGGGATGTATTAAAAGAGGCGTAGATGCTCATGAGGAGAACATAATTTTACCTCTATACAAGTCACTAGTTCGACCACACTTAGAATACTGTGCACAGTTCTGGTCTCCAGTGTATAAGAAAGACATAGCTGAACTGGAGCGGGTGCAGAGAAGAGCGACCAAGGTTATTAGAGGACTGAGGGGTCTGCAATACCAAGATAGGTTATTACACTTGGGGCTATTTAGTTTGGAAAAACGAAGACTAAGGGGTGATCTTATGTTAATGTATAAATATATGAGGGGACAGTACAAAGACCTTTCTGCTGATCTTTTTAATCATAGACCTGAGACAGGGACAAGGGGGCATCCTCTACGTCTGGAGGAAAGAAGGTTTAAGCATAATAACAGACGCGGATTTTTTACTGTAAGAGCAGTGAGACTATGGAACTCTCTGCCGTATGATGTTGTAATGAGTGATTCATTAATTAAATTTAAGAGGGGACTGGATACCTTTCTGGAAAAGTATAATGTTACAGGGTATATACACTAGATTCCTTGATAAGGCGTTGATCCAGGGAACTAGTCTGATTGCCGTATGTGGAGTCGGGAAGGAATTTTTTTCCCCATGGTGGAGCTTACTCTTACCACATGGGTTTTTTTTGCCTTCCCCTGGATCAACATGTTAGGGCATGTTAGGTTAGGCTATGGGTTGAACTAGATGGACTTACAGTCTTCCTTCAACCTTAATAACTATGTAACTATGTAAGAACAGCACTGAAAGTGCTACGGCCAGGAACGCAACAGTGCTGGGCCTCCGAAAGGAGCCGCGGTGCAAACTTCACCAGCCTATTGAAGAGTATCTTAGCCAAAACCTTCCTGTCCACATTGAGAATTGATATGGGACGCCAATTCTCAATGCGTGACGGATCCTTACCCTTTGACAAAATGATCAGAGCCGACCTCCTTAATGATCTCGGCAGAGTGCCCGAGGAGAGACACTCATTAAACACCTGAGTCAAGAGGGGGACCAAGGAGTCCCTAAAGGTCTTAAAGAACTCGGATATTAAGCCATCCAGACCTGGCGATTTTTTGGGCCGGAGCCCATCGATCGCCGGTCTCACTTCCTCTTCTTTGATCGCTTCTGCCAAACCGCCCAGCGAGAGGTCAGCCCCTGGCTCAGGAACAGCTTCAGCCAGGAAAGCCGACATCCTGTCACGATCCAGTTCCTTCCTTCCCAAGAGGTGCGAGTAGTATGAACTGACGACCTCCAAGATCCCTGATCTGGACCTTCTCAGGGATCCCGTACTGTCCATCAGCCCTGTCACTATCTTACTATTCACTGACATCTTGCAGCTTCGGTAAGGGTCGGGCGAGTAGTACTTCCCGTAGTCCCTCTCAAAAACCAAAGATGCGTGCCTATCGTACTGACACCTCTTTAGCAAGGATTTCACACTGGAGATCGCCTCGCGGCTACCCCCAGTCAAGACAAGTTGCTCGAGTTTCCTCCTCAGGCTCTGATACAGGCGATCCCTGTTCAGGCTTCTGAGGTTCGAGAGTTGCCGGAAGAATCTCGCCACCCGATGTTTGAACATCTCCCACCACTCAGACTTAGTGTTACTTAGGCCCAGCAGCGGTACCTGGCTCTGAAGAAATTCCTCAAAGGACCGTCTTACAGCTTCTTCCTCAAGGAGTGACGAATTCAGCTTCCAATAACCTCTTCCCATTCAAGGAGTCTCTGTAACGCTCAGAGAAAACATAATCAAACAGTGATCGGAGAATTCCACCTCCACAACCGACAACGGCGAGGAGACGGCATCCTCCTTCAAATAAAACCTGTCTAACCTAGACCTGCACTGACTACCTCTAAAAAAGGTGAACCCCGCGTGGCCTGTGTTGTGCCGGATGTGGACATCCACCAGGCGTGCCTCACTTACTATCCTATTTAGCGCGACGCAATCATAAGCCAGCCGGTCTCCGGAACCTCCTCTATCACAGGGTCTCGTGACGTTGTTGAAATCCCCTCCAAAGACCACCTGCCGACTCGAAAATAAGAAAGGTTTGATCTTCATGAAGAGACACTTGCGGTCCCACTTGGACTGGGGACCGTAGATGTTAATGAGCCGAAGCTCCTGTCCCCCAATGGAGACATCTAGGATCAAGCATCTCCCCATTTCTAACTCGATCAATCGTCTGCATTCAACCGCTGCGGTCTTAAAAAGGACCGCCACCCCACTATACGGCTCGGCCGCAAGAGACCAGTAGGAGGGCCCGTGCCTCCACTCCCGCCTTGCTTTATGCATGGTTGATAGGTCGGTCAACCTGGTCTCCTGCAAAAACAAAATGTCGGCGTCAAGTTGGCCGAGAAAATGAAAGGCCGTGTACCTTGCCACATCTGACTTTATGCTGGCAACATTAATGGTTGCCAGCGTCAACGGTGTGGGTGCCGCCATCATGATTGATTGAATTAGATAGCCTTTTTCTTCCCACCCCCAACAGTTTCACCCTCTTCCTCTGACAATGATGAGTTTTTAGTGCGCTTAAGACAAACAGACTCATCCATTCTCTCCTTACATACACTCTGGCCCTTGTCTGGTGGTCCTGAGGTAGCCCCCCCCAGAAGGCTTTGTATTTGCCCCCTGAGAAGAAGACCCAGCGACCTCCTGAGCCCCAACAACCTTGTCCGCAACCTCCGGCCCCGGGTCCCCATCGCCCCCCTCTGGAGGGGAGTCCTGGAGGGCCCGGAACCGGTTAGAGAGATCCACCAGAGGGGGGGCGGCTGGACCTTCCAATGGCACCTGGCTCAGGGATACGGAGTCAGAGGGGTCGCACTCCAAGGAGGAGGCTCGAGGCCTGGACCCCCTCTTATCCTTAGTTGTTTTCCTGTTACCCTTTTTCTTTTGCTGTGACCACTCCCCCTCTCCCTCATCCAGACTGTCACCGGATGAAGGTTCCTGGGCAGACATGGCGTCCTTTTGCTCCTCCCTTTCAAGTCTCTTGACTTCCTCGCTCAATTCGCCGTCTTTAGGATCCTCAGCTGCAAGTGAAGCACCCGGGTCAGAGTTTAGGGTCATTACTCCCTGCCCCCTGTTCCCACGGCGCTGCTGCTGCCGCCTGATATTGGATGGCGGCAGCCTGCTCCTCACCGGTTTCCTGCCTCCTCCGCCTCTGCTGGTCCCTTCACCGGCGAGATTAGTCCCGGCTTTCGCCTGTCCCGCACTCGCCGCTTTCAGGACCGCATTGGCAAAGGAACGCGGACAGCGACTGAACGGGTGACCGAGGTCACCACACAGGTTACACCTAATCCTGCCACAGGTAGCAGCAAGATGGCCGAGGTCCCCACACAGTGCGCATTTCTGGGTGGTACACTGCGCACTGAAGTGTGTGGGGCTGCCGCACCTGTGACAGACTTTAGGCTGCCCCCGGTAGAAAATCAAGATCCTGTCCCTCCCCAAAAATGTTGAGGAAGGGATATGGGTAACGGTGTTTCCTGAAACCTTCAATTTCACCATGAAGGTCCAGGCTCCTGACCAGATACCATGCTCATCGAGGTTCTTCTCGGGAATACCGACGATGTCGCCGTATCGTCCAACCCAGGTGGAGATGTCGACACAGGAAAGTGACTCGTTACTGGTCAAAATGGTCACCTTCCTGACCGAATTCTGGCGGGATATTGCTACAGTGTGGAAACCCTGCCATTCGGGGTGGCCCCGAGCCAGCTCATGGCGAGACCAGAAAAGCTCAAGGCCCTCCGGTCTCACGAAGCTGACATAGAAGTAGGAGGTCCCATAGGGATGGATCAAGGTGAAGATGTCATATGCCACGAAGCCCATCCCCAGCAGGAGCTCAGCAACTTTTGACCGATCAGGACAGGCATCCTTGCTTACCCACTGGAGACGGGCCACGTTCCTACGGTTACTCCTCTGCCCCGGTGTCGGTATAGACCAGTCTCTGCCCCTCTATCTCAGAAGGCGGAAAGACCGTGTCTCTCTATCCAGAAAGACAGATCAACCTCCCTCCCCTCTACATTGATAGAACTCTCCCCTTTCCTCAGGGCGTCCAGGAAGCGCTGTTGCAAGTCACCATCCTTAGGGTCACCAGACAAGGGCGCACTACTACCCCCAGCAGCGACAGCCCCTGAATAGCTTGGGGCTGAAGACCCCGCCACTGCTGGGGGGGCAGCGGGACCACTACCTGCTTCCCCTCCACCAACACCAGTAAAGCTCTCCTCATTCACTCCGCCACTACTCCCATCATTGGCAACGTCACTACTCCCATCATTCACTCCACCACTACTCCCATCATTCACTCCACCACTACTCCCATCATTCCCCTCACCACTTCCCATCACTTTATTACCAGTATTGTCACCACCATTTGTCCCAGTGTTCTCTTCACCTTCCACAGTAACATCCATTCCTTCCTCACTTGTGTCTGGCTTCTCTGCACTCACACCTGCTGGACCGGGGGAGGGGTGCAGCACCACACCCGTTTTCCCTTCATTGGTGTGCTGTTGTTTCTCTGGAGCTCCTTGTCCCCCTACTGCAGCAGTTTGTATTTTATTATTCTGGGCCCGCTGCATGTTGGGGGGCACCGCCTGCCCCGCACCCACAGACTTCTGGGTCCTGGTGTCACATTTGGGTGCTGGAGCACTGTCCTCCTGTCACTGCAGGGCGCCCAGTGTTCCCTGCAGCTGATTTTTCCTGCTTTTTTTTTTCTTTTTGGACTCGCAGCTCCCCTATCGCAGCCGCATGCCTCTTCTCTGTTGAGGCGCACTGCGCCCCTGTCACAACAGTGCGCCCCCCTTTCACCGCACCAAGTTTCTCGGACCTGCCCCCCACAGCCCCGGCGTGGGCCGGCTCAGCCGTAGTGAGCAGGGATGGAGTCTGCCCACGCCGTCCCCCTTTCGCAATGGCGTGGACATCCCCCTCGCCCTCCTTGGCCCCGGCGATAACCGGCTTAGCCGCGGAGGGCAGGGAGGGAAACTCCTCGGCGTCCCCTATGTCCGGCGCCGTGAGTACCTCCACAGCCTCGCCCCCTGCACTGTTCCCCGCACAGACGGCAGCACCGCCGGACGTCCTCCTCCTCTCCCCACCTTGCCTATGCCCCGGACCCACTGCAGAGCCCGTGCCTTTAGGTTTGGTGGGGTTTACACAGGAGGCGGTAGGTGTCACATCATCCATCAGTACATATCTGTAACTCACCACCTCCCGTGCGGTCTCCTTCGTTGTCTTCTTCCTCTTCTTTGTTTCCTCTGCTGGCTTGTCCTCACCAAAGGAGAAGCGGTCCAGGTTCACTGGAGACTCCAGCTCTCTGATCTCCTGTAGCAGACCGCCCTCCTCCTCTTCCTCCGCTGACACTCCAGCCTGTGCTGTCGGAGTCCTCTGCCGTGCCGGGAGGCCGCTTCCCTGTTGTCGGCTCTGCGACTCACTCTCCCGGGTGGTTCCAGCTTGTAGGACTCCAGTTACAACCACGTCGTCGTCCTCCTCCTCCTCGTCGCTTAGGACGCCGGCTGGCGGCTCTCCTGAGGTATTTAACCCCTTCATTTCTGAGAACCGCCGCTGGTTCTTAAACCTCTCCAGGAAGGGACCTGCGCTTTTCTCAATCCCCTCCCGGAGGAGCACTAACCGGGCCACCTCATCTCTGAGGGCTCTGAACCTCTGGGAGGTCACGGGTTTCTCTTTGTTAGAGGCTCGGGTGTTCAGGATTCGAGCCTCCCGCAGCTTCTCCTTCAGCCCGGTCAGTGCTTTGCCGGCATCCTCGTACTCACGTAGCATGGCGACCACTCGGGAGGAGAAGGTACTCGTGGACTCGCCGGAGCTCCTCTCCCCCCAGGATGTTCCTGGGCTCTCGTTCCTGGGGCCTGGGGTGCCCCTTTCTCCCTCTCTGGGCGGACGATGAGCCGTCTCAGGGTTGGTGTAGGTGGGTATGTTTCTTCTCACCCGTCCCGACCTCCTCAGTCCCTCTTGGGCCGGTTGCTGCTGCTGCTCTCTGTCCCCCCCCCGGCACAGACCGGGGAACAGAAGCCTGGGAAGCCATGCCGGCCTCCCAGGAAGCCTGCCTCTCCCTGGGGAGAAGAGATGCAGACTCTGGGCCTCCTGCTGGAAGTGCTGGAGCTCACGAGAAAGGTGCTGCTCCTAGCAGGGTGTGACTGATTGTGGGCACCTGTCCTCCAGTCACCTCCAGAGCTGCGGTCACTATTCTGCTGTTACATCATGTCTTATTCTCCGGTCACCTCCAGAGCTGCAGTCACTATTCTGCTGTTACATCATGTCTTATCCTCCAGTCACCTCCAGAGCTGCACTCACTATTCTGCTGTTACATCGTGTCTTATCCTCCAGTCACCTCCAGAGCTGCATTCACTATTCTACTGTTACATCATGTCTTATCCTCCCAGTCACCTCCAGAGCTGCACTCACTATTCTGCTGTTACATGTCTTGTACTTCAGATCAATGACTGATAACAGACAGTAATAGATTGGTTGCAGCTATAATATAGTTGCCTCTCCCCACTGGGTCACCCTTAAGTTGTCGGTGGCTCCTCCCCCACTAGGGTTATCACTGGGGCGGTTCTTGCAGGAAGCTGCTGTGCCCCCCAGGGTCAGGGTGATGTGCTCATGCTCCGGTGTCTTCTCTCCTGCAGGATGGTGCAGTTGGCAGATAATGATGTTTTCCGGGCGTTTGCCACGTACGCAACCATCGTCCTTCTGAAAATGATGTTATTGAGCCTGGTGACCGCTTTCTACAGACTCACCCGTAAGGTAAAGCTCATCACCCCTTCGCAGACCACCACAGACACACTCTAAACCCCTACAGACCAGGTCAGACCATGCCAGACCACCACAGACACACTCCAAACCCCAAAAACCAGGCCCGGTCATGACAGACCACCACAGACACACTCCAAACCACTAAAGACCAGGTCAGACCATGCCAGACCACCACAGACACACTCCAAACCCCTACAGACCAGGTCAGACCATGCAAGACCACCACAGACACACTCCAAACCACTAAAGACCAGGCCAGACCATCACAGACACACTCCAAACCCCAAAAACCAGGCCAGACCACCACAGACACACTCCAAACCCCTACAGACCATGTCAGACCATGTCAGACCACCACAGACACACTCCAAACCCCAAAAACCAGGCCCGACCATGCTAGACAACCACAGACACATTCTAAACCCCTATAAAGCAGGTCACACCATGCCAGACCACCACACGCACACTCCAAACCCCAAAAACCAGGCCAGACCATGCCAGACCACCACAGACACACTCCAAACCCCTATAGATCAGGTCAGACCATGCCAGACCACCACAGGCACACTCCAAACTCCGAAAACCAGGCCAGACCATGCCAGACCACCACAGACACAATCCAAACCCTATAGATCAGGTCAGACCATGCCAGACCACCACAGGCACACTGCAAACCCCAAAAACCAGGCCAGACCACCACAGACACACTCCAAACCACTAAAGACCAGGCCAGACCATGCCAGAACACCACAGACACACTACAAACAACTAAAGACCAGGCCAGACCATGCCAGACCACCACAGACACACTCCAAACCACTAAAGACCAGGCCAGACCGTGCCAGACCACCACAGACACACTCCAAACCCCGAAAACCAGGCCTGACCATGCCAGACCACCACAGACACACTCCAAACCACTAAAGACCATGCCACACCACCACAGACACACTCCAAACCACTAAAGACCAGGCTAGACCATGCCAGACCACCACAGACACACTCCAAACCCCTACAGATCAGGTCAGACCATGCCAGACCACCACAGACACACTCCAAACCCCAAAAACCAGGCCCAATCATGCCAGACCACCACAGACACACTCCAAACCACTAAAGACCAGGCCAGACCATCACAGACACACTACAAACCCCAAAAACCAGGCCAGACCATGCCAGACCACCACAGACACACTCCAAACAACTAAAGACCAGGCCAGACCATGCCAGAACACCACAGACACACTCCAAACCAGTAAAGACAAGGCCAGACCATGCCAGACCACCACAGACACACTCCAAACCACTAAAGACCAGGCCAGACCGTGCCAGACCACCACAGACACAATCCAAACCCCAAAAACCAGGCCTGACCATGCCAGACCACTACAGACACGGTCCAAACCCCTAAAGATCAGGCCCAACCATGGCAGACCACCACAGACACACTCCAAACCACTAAAGACCAGGCTAGACCATGCCAGACCACCACAGACACACTCCAAACCCCTAAAGACCAGGTCAGACCATGCCAGACCACCACAGACACACTCCAAACCCCAAAAACCAGGCCCAGTCATGACAGACCACCACAGACACACTCCAAACCACTAAAGACCAGGCCAGACCATGTCAGACCACCACAGACACACTCCAATTCACTAAAGACCAGGCCAGACCACCACAAACACACTCCAAACCACTAAAGACCAGGCCAGACCATGCCAGAACACCACAGGCACACTCCAAACCCCCAAAACCAGGCCAGATCATGCCAGACCACCACAGGCACACTCCAAACCACTAAAGACCAGGCCAGACCGTGCCAGACCACCACAGACACACTCCAAACCCCAAAAACCAGGCCTGAGCATGCCAGACCACCACAGACAGACTCCAAATCCCTACAGACCAGGTCAGACCATGCCAGACCACCACAGACACACTCCAAACCACTAAAGACCAGGCCAGACCACCACAGACACACTACAAACCCCAAAAACCAGGCCTGAGCATGCCAGACCACCACAGACACACTTCAAACCGCTAAAGACCAGCCCAGACTATGCCAGACCACCACAGACACACTCCAAACCACTAAAGACCAGGCCAGATCATCAGACACACTACAAACCCCAAAAACCAGGCCAGACCATGCCAGACCACCACAGACACACTCCAAACAACTAAAGACCAGGCCAGACTATGCCAGACCACCACAGTCACACTCCAAACCCCTACAGACCAGGCCCAACCATGACAGATCACCACAGACACACTCCAAACCCCTATAGATCAGGCCAGACCATGCCAGACCACCACAGACACACTCCAAACCCCTATAGATCAGGCCCGACCATGCCAAACCACCACAGACAAACTCCAAACCCTATAGATCAGGCCAGACCATGCCAGATCACCACAGACACACTCCAAACCACTAAAGACCAGGCCAGACCACCACAGACACACTCCAAACCGCTAAAGACCAGCCCAGACCATGCCAGACCACCACAGACACACTCCAAACCCCTACAGACCAGGTCAGACCATGCCAGACCACCACAGACACACTCCAAACCCCAAAAACCAGGCCCAGTCATGACAGACCACCACAGACACACTCCAAACCACTAAAGACCAGGCCAGACCACCACAGACACACTCCAAACCCCTACAGACCAGGTCAGACCATGCAAGACCACCACAGACACACTCCAAACCACTAAAGACCAGGCCAGGCCATCACAGACACACTCCAAACCGCTAAAGACCAGCCCAGACAATGCCAGACCACCACAGACACACTCCAAACCACTAGAGACCAGGCTAGACCATGCCAGACCACCTCAGACACACTCCAAACAACTAAAGAGCAGGCCAGACCATGCCAGACCACCATAGAGACACTCCAAATCACTAAAGACCAGGCCAGACCACCACAAACACACTCCAAACCACTAAAGACCAGGCCAGACCATGCCAGAACACCACAGGCACACTCCAAACCCTAACAGACCAGGCCCGACCATGCCAGACCACCACAGACACAGTCCAAACCCCTAAAGATCAGGCCCAACCATGGCAGA
The DNA here is from genome assembly GCF_051348905.1 of Ranitomeya variabilis. Classification (NCBI taxonomy): domain Eukaryota; kingdom Metazoa; phylum Chordata; class Amphibia; order Anura; family Dendrobatidae; genus Ranitomeya; species Ranitomeya variabilis. The sequence continues at coordinate 689,476,850 of NC_135236.1, read as the reverse complement.
CCACCACAGACACACTCAAAATCCCTATAAATCAGGTCAGACCATGCCATACCACCACAGACCCACTCCAAACCCCTACAGACCAAGCCCGACCATGACAGACCACCACAGACACACTCCAAACCCCTATAGATCAGGCCAGACCATGCCAGACCACCACAGACACACTCCAAACCCCTATAGATCAGGCCCGACCATGCCAAACCACCACAGACAAACTCCAAACCCTATAGATCAGGCCAGACCATGCCAGATCACCACAGACACACTCCAAACCCCTAAAGACCAGGCCAGACCACCCCAGACACACTCCAAACCCCTATAGATCAGGCCCAAACATGCCAGACCACCACATATATACTCCAAACCCCTAGAGACCAGGTCAGACCACCACAGAGACACTCTGAACCCCTAAAGACCAGGCCTGACCATGCCAGACCACCACAGGCACACTACAAACCACTAAAGACCAGGCCAGACCAACACAGGCACACTCCAAACCTTTACAGACCAGGCCAGACCATGCCAGACCACCACAGGCACACTCCAAACCCCTAAAGACCAGGCCAGACCACCACAGGCACACTCCAAACCTTTACAGACCAGGCCAGACCACGACAGGCACACTCCAAACCACTAAAGACCAGGCCAGACCACCACAGACACACTCCAAACCACTAAAGATCAGGCCAGACCACCACAGACACACTCCAAACCACTAAAGATCAGGCCAGACCACCAAAGACACACTCCAAACCCTAAAAACCAGGCCAGACCATGTCAGACCACCACAGACACACTCCAAACCACTAAAGACCAGGCCAGACCACCACAGACACGCTCCAAACCCTAAAAAACAGGCCAGACCATGCCAGACCACCACAGACACACTCCAAACCACTAAAGATCAGGTCAGACCATGCCAGACCACCACAGATACACGCCAAACCCCAAAAACCAGGCCTGACCATGCCAGACCACCACAGACACACTCCAAACCCCTACAGACCACCACAGACACACTCCAAACCCATAAAGACCAGGCCAGACCATAACAGACACACTCCAAACCCCAAGAACCAGGCCCGACCACCACAGACACACTACAAACCCCTAAAGACCAGGCTAGACCACCACAGACACACTCCAAACCCCTGTAGATCAGGCCCGACCATGCCAGACCACCACATACATACTCCAAACCCCTAGAGACCAGGTCAGACCATTCCAGACCACCATAGACACACTCCAAACCCTAAAAACCAGGCCAGACCATGCCAGACCACCACAGACACACTCCAAACCACTAAAGACCAGGCCAGATCACCACAGGCACACTCCAAACCTTTACAGACAAGGCCAGACCATGCCAGACCACCACAGACACACTCCAAACCTTTACAGACCAGGTCAGATCATGCAAGACCACCACAGACACACTCCAAACCTTTACAGACCAGGTCAGATCATGCCTGATCACCACAGACACACTCCAAACCCCTACAGACCAGGTCAGACCATGCCAGACCACCACAGACACACGCACAACCACTAAAGACCATGCCAGACCACCACAGCCACACTCCAAACCCCTGAAGACCAGACCAGACCACCACAGGCACACTCCAAACCTTTACAGACCAGGCCAGACCACCACAGGCACACTCCAAACCCTTACAGACCAGGTCACACCACGCAAGACCACCACAGATACACTCCAAACCCCAAAAACCAGGCCCGGTCATGACAGACCACCACAGACACACTCCAAACCACTAAAGACCAGGCCAGACCATCACAGACACACTCCAAACCCCAAGAACCAGACCCGACCACCACAGACACACAACAAACCCCTAAAGACCATGCCAGACCACCACAGACACACTCCAAACCACTAAAGACCAGGCCAGATCACCACAGGCACACTCCAAACCTTTACAGACAAGGCCAGACCATGCCAGACCACCACAGACACACTCCAAACCTTTACAGACCAGGTCAGATCATGCAAGACCACCACAGACACACTCCAAACCTTTACAGACCAGGTCAGATCATGCCAGACCACCACAGACACACGCACAACCACTAAAGACCATGCCAGACCACCACAGACACACTCCAAACCCCTAAAGACCAGGCCAGACCACCACAGGCACACTCCAAACCTTTACAGACCAGGCCAGACCACCACAGACACACTCCAAACTCCTGAAGACCAGACCAGACCACCACAGGCACACTCCAAACCTTTACAGACCAGGCCAGACCACCACAGGCACACTCCAAACCCTTACAGACCAGGTCACACCACGCAAGACCACCACAGATACACTCCAAACCCCAAAAACCAGGCCCAGTCATGACAGACCACCACAGACACACTCCAAACCACTAAAGACCAGGCCAGACCATCACAGACACACTCCAAACCCCAAAAACCAGGCCAGACCATGCCAGACCACCACAGACACACTCCAAACCACTAAAGACCAGGCCAGACCACCACAGACACACTCCAAACCCTAACAACCAGGCCAGACCATGCCAGACCACCACAGACACACTCCAAACCCCTACAGATCACCACAGACACACTCCAAACCCCTATAGATCAGGCCCGACCACCACAGACACACTCCAAACCCATAAAGACCAGGCCAGACCATCACAGACACACTCCAAACCCCAAGAACCAGACCCGACCACCACAGACACACTACAAACCCCTAAAGACCAGGCTAGACCACCACAGACACACTCCAAACCCCTATAGATCAGGCCCGACCATGCCAGACCACCACATACATACTCCAAACCCCTAGAGACCAGGTCAGGCCATGCCAGACCACCATAGAGACACTCCAAACCCCTAAAGACCAGGCCAGACCATGCCAGACCACCACAGGCACACTACAAACCCCTAAAGACCAGGCCAGACCACCACAGGCACACTCCAAACCTTTACAGACCATGCCAGACCACCACATACATACTCCAAACCCCTACAGACCAGGTCAGATCATGCCTGACCACCACAGACGCACTCCAAACCCCTACAGACCAGGTCAGACCATGCCAGACCACCACACACTCCAAACCCCAAAAACCAGGCCAGACCATGCCAGACCACCACAGACACACTCCAAACCACTAAAGACCATGCCAGACCACCACAGACACACTCCAAAACCCCAAAAGCCAGGCCAGACCATGCCAGACCACCACAGACACACTCCAAACCCCTACAGACCATGTCAGACCATGCCACACAACCACAGACACAATCCAAACCACTAAAGACCAGGCCACACCATGCCAGACCACCACAGACACACTCCAAACCCCAAAAACCAGGCCCGACCATGCTAGACCACCACAGACACACTCCAACCCCCTATAGATAAGGTCAGACCATGCCAGACCACCACACGCACACTCCAAACCCCAAAAAGCAGGCCAGACCATGCCAGACCACCACAGACACACTCCAACCCCCTATAGATCAGGTCAGACCATGCCAGACCACCACAGGCACACTCCAAACCACTAAAGACCAGGCCAGACCATGCCAGACCACCACAGACACACTCCAAACCACTAAAGACCAGGCTAGACCACCACAAACACACTCCAAACCCCTAAAGACCAGGCCAGACCATGCCAGACCACCACAGACACACTCGAAATCCCTATAGATCAGGTCAGACCACCACAGACACACTCCAAACCCATAAAGGCCAGGCCAGACCACCACAGACACACTCCAAACCTCTATAGATCAGGCCCGACCATGCCAGATCACCACATACATACTCCAAACCCCTAGAGACCAGGTCAGACCACCAGAGACACTCCAAACCCCTAAAGACCAGGCCAGACCACCACAAGCATACTCCAAACCTTTACAGACCAGGCCAGACCATGACAGACCACCACAGGCACACGCCAAACCGCTACAGACCAGGTCAGACCATGCCAGACCACCACAGACACACTCCAAACCACTAAAGACCAGGCCAGACCATCACAGACACACTCCAAACCCCAAAAGCCAGGCCAGATCATGCCAGACCACCAGACACACTCCAAACCACTAAAGACCAGGCCAGACCACCACAGACACACTCCAAACCACTAAAGACCAGGCCAGACCACCACAGACACACTCCAAACCCCTAAAGACCAGGCCAGACCATGCCAGACCACCACACACTCCAAACCCCGAAAGATCAGGCCCGACCATGCCAGACCACCACAGACACACTCGAAATCCCTATAGATCAGGTCAGACCATGCCAGACCACCACAAGCACACTCCAAACCACTAAAGACCAGGCCAGACCACCACAAGCACACTCCAAACCTTTACAGACCAGGCCAGACCATGACAGACCACCACAGGCACACGCCAAACCGCTACAGACCAGGTCAGACCATGCCAGACCACCACAGACACACTCCAAACCACTAAAGACCAGGCCAGACCATCACAGACACACTCCAAACCCCAAAAGCCAGGCCAGATCATGCCAGACCACCACAGACACACTCCAAACCACTAAAGACCAGGCCAGACCACCACAGACACACTCCAAACCACTAAAGACCAGGCCAGACCACCACAGACACACTCCAAACCACTAAAGACCAGGCCAGACCACCACAGACACACTCCAAACCCCTAAAGACCAGGCCAGACCATGCCAGACCACCACAGACACACTCCAAACCCCGAAAGATCAGGCCCGACCATGCCAGACCACCACAGACACACTCGAAATCCCTATAGATCAGGTCAGACCATGCCAGACCACCACAAGCACACTCCAAACCACTAAAGACCAGGCCAGACCACCACAGACACATTCCAAACCCCAAAAACCAGGCCTGAGCATGCCAGAAGACCAAAGGCACACTCCAAACCACTAAAGACCAGGCCAGACCACCACAGACACACTCCAAAGCACTAAAGACCAGGCCAGACCACCACAGACACACTCCAAACCCCTAAAGACCAGGCCAGACCATGCCAGACCACCACAGACACACTCCAAACCAGTAAAGACCAGGCCAGACCACCACAGACACACTCCAAACCCCTAAAGATCAGGCCCGACCATGCCAGACCACCACATACATACTCCAAACCCCTAGAGACCAGGTCAGACCATGCCAGACCACCATAGACACACTCCAAACCCTAAAAACCAGGCCAGACCATGCCAGACCACCACAGACACACTCCAAACCACTAAAGACCAGGCCAGATCACCACAGGCACACTCCAAACCTTTACAGACAAGGCCAGACCATGCCAGACCACCACAGACACACTCCAAACCTTTACAGACCAGGTCAGATCATGCAAGACCACCACAGACACACTCCAAACCTTTACAGACCAGGTCAGATCATGCCTGACCACCACAGACACACTCCAAACCCCTACAGACCAGGTCAGACCATGCCAGACCACCACAGACACACGCACAACCACTAAAGACCATGCCAGACCACCACAGACACACTCCAAACCCCTAAAGACCAGGCCAGACCACCACAGGCACACTCCAAACCCCTGAAGACCAGACCAGACCACCACAGGCACACTCCAAACCTTTACAGACCAGGCCAGACCACCACAGGCACACTCCAAACCCTTACAGACCAGGTCACACCACGCAAGACCACCACAGATACACTCCAAACCCCAAAAATCAGGCCCGGTCATGACAGACCACCACAGACACACTCCAAACCACTAAAGACCAGGCCAGACCATGCCAGACCACCACAAACACACTCCAAACCACTAAAGACCAGGCCAGACCATCACAGACGCACTCCAAACGCCAAAAACCTGGCCAGACCATGCCAGACCACCACAGACACACTCCAAACCACTAAAGACCAGGCCAGACCACCACAGACACACTCCAAACCCTAAAAACCAGGCCAGACCACCACAGACACACTCCAAACCCCTACAGATCACCACAGACACACTCCAAACCCCTATAGATCAGGCCCGACCACCACAGACACACTCCAAACCCATAAAGACCAGGCCAGACCATCACAGACACACTCCAAACCCCAAGAACCAGACCCGACCACCACAGACACACTACAAACCCCTAAAGACCAGGCTAGACCACCACAGACACACTCCAAACCCCTATGGATCAGGCCCGACCATGCCAGACCACCACATACATACTCCAAACCCCTAGAGACCAGGTCAGGCCATGCCAGACCACCATAGAGACACTCCAAACCCCTAAAGACCAGGCCAGACCATGCCAGACCACCACAGGCACACTACAAACCCCTAAAGACCAGGCCAGACCACCACAGGCACACTCCAAACCTTTACAGACCATGCCAGACCACCACATACATACTCCAAACCCCTACAGACCAGGTCAGATCATGCCTGACCACCACAGACGCACTCCAAATCCCTACAGACCAGGTCAGACCATGCCAGACCACCACAGACACACTCCCAACCACTAAAGACCATGCCAGACCACCACAGACACACTCCAAACCCCAAAAACCAGGCCAGACCATGCCAGACCACCACAGACACATTCCAAACCACTAAAGACCATGCCAGACCACCACAGACACACTCCAAAACCCCAAAAGCCAGGCCAGACCATGCCAGACTACCACAGACACACTCCAAACCCCTACAGACCATGTCAGACCATGCCACACAACCACAGACACAATCCAAACCACTAAAGACCAGGCCACACCATGCCAGACCACCACAGACACACTCCAAACCCCAAAAACCAGGCCCGACCATGCTAGACCACCACAGACACACTCCAACCCCCTATAGATAAGGTCAGACCATGCCAGACCACCACACGCACACTCCAAACCCCAAAAAGCAGGCCAGACCATGCCAGACCACCACAGACACACTCCAACCCCCTATAGATCAGGTCAGACCATGCCAGACCACCACAGGCACACTCCAAACCACTAAAGACCAGGCCAGACCATGCCAGACCACCACAGACACACTCCAAACCACTAAAGACCAGGCTAGACCACCACAGACACACTCCAAACCCCTAAAGACCAGGCCAGACCATGCCAGACCACCACAGACACACTCGAAATCCCTATAGATCAGGTCAGACCACCACAGACACACTCCAAACCCATAAAGGCCAGGCCAGACCACCACAGACACACTCCAAACCTCTATAGATCAGGCCCGACCATGCCAGATCACCACATACATACTCCAAACCCCTAGAGACCAGGTCAGACCACCAGAGACACTCCAAACCCCTAAAGACCAGGCCAGACCATGCCAGACCACCACAGACACACTCCAAACCCCTAAAGACCAGGCCAGACCACCACAAGCACACTCCAAACCTTTACAGACCAGGCCAGACCATGACAGACCACCACAGGCACACGCCAAACCGCTACAGACCAGGTCAGACCATGCAAGACCACCACAGACACACTCCAAACCACTAAAGACCAGGCCAGACCATCACAGACACACTCCAAACCCCAAAAACCAGGCCAGATCATGCCAGACCACCAGACACACTCCAAACCACTAAAGACCATGCCAGACCACCACAGACACACTCAAAAGCCAGGCCAGACCATGCCAGACCACCACAGACACAATCCAAACCACTAAAGACCAGGCCACACCATGCCAGACCACCACAGACACACTCCAAACCCCAAAAACCAGGCCTGACCATGCTAGACCACCACAGACACACTCCAACCCCCTACAGATCAGGTCAGACCATGCCAGACCACCGCACGCACACGCCAAACCCCAAGAACCAGGCCAGACCATGCTAGACCACCACAGACACACTCCAACCCCCTATAGATCAGGTCAGACAATGCCAGACCACCACAGGCACACTCCAAACCACTAAAGACCAGGCCAGACCACCACAGACACACTCCAAACCACTAAAGACCAGGCCAGACCACCACAGACACACTCCAAACCACTAAAGACCAGGCCAGACCACCACAGACACACTCCAAACCCCTAAAGACCAGGCCAGACCATGCCAGACCACCACAGACACACTCCAAACCCCGAAAGATCAGGCCCGACCATGCCAGACCACCACAGACACACTCGAAATCCCTATAGATCAGGTCAGACCATGCCAGACCACCACAAGCACACTCCAAACAACTAAAGACCAGGCCAGACCATGCCAGACCACCACAGACACACTCCAAACCACTAAAGTCCAGGCCAGACCACCACAGACACACTCCAAACCCCAAAAACCAGGCCTGACCATGCCAGAAGACCAAAGGCACACTCCAAACCACTAAAGACCAGGCCAGACCATGCCAGACCACCACAGACACACTCCAAAGCACTAAAGACCAGGCCAGACCACCACAGACACACTCCAAACCCCTAAAGACAGGCCAGACCATGCCAGACCACCACAGACACACTCCAAACCACTAAAGACCAGGCCAGACCACCACAGACACACTGCAAACCACTAAAGACCAGGCCAGACCACCACAGGACACACTCCAAACCGCTAAAGACCAGGCCAGACCATGCCAGACCACCACAGACACACTCCAAACCACTAAAGACCAGGCCAGACCACCACAAACACACTCCAAACCCCTAAAGACCAGGCCAGACCTTGCCAGACCACCACAGACACACTTAAAACCCTAACAGACTAGGCCCGACCATGCCAGACCACCACAGACACACTCCAAACCCCTAAAGATCAGGCCCGACCATGCCAGACCACCACAGACACACTCAAAATCCCTATAGATCAGGTCAGACCATGCCAGACCACCATAGACACACTCCAAACCCCTACAGACCAGGCCAAACCATGACAGACCACCACAGGCACACTCCAAACCCCTATAGATCAGGCCCGATCATGCCAGACCATCACAGACACACTCGAAATCCCTACAGATCAGGTCAGACCATGCCAGACCACCATAGACACACTCCAAACCCCTACAGACCAGGCCAAACCATGACAGACCACTACAGGCACACTCCAAACCCCTATAGATCAGGCCCGACCATGCCAGACCACCACAGACACACTCGAAATCCCTATAGGTCAGGTCAGACAATGCCAGACCACCATAGACACACTCCAAACCCCTACAGACCAGGCCAAACCATGACAGACCACCACAGGCACACTCCAAACCCCTATAGATCAGGCCCGACCACCACAGACACTCCAAACCCATAAAGACCAGGCCAGACCATGCCAGACCCCCACAGACACACTCCAAACCCCAAAAACCAGGCCCGACCACCACAGACAAAATACAAACCCCTAAAGACCAGGCCAGACCACCACAGGCACACTCCAAACCCCTAAAGACCAGGCCAGACCACCACAGGCACACTCCAAACCTTTAAAGACCAGGCCAGACCATGCCAGACCACCATAGGCACACTCCAAACCCCTAAAGACCATGCCAGACCACCACAGACACACTCGAAATCCCTATAGATCAGGTCAGACCATGCCAGACCACCACAGGCACACTCCAAACAACTAAAGACCAGGCCAGACCATGCCAGACCACCACAGACACACTCCAAACCACTAAAGACCAGGCCAGACCATGCCAGACCACCACAGACACACTCCAAACAACTAAAGACCAGGCCAGACCATGCCAGACCACCACAGACACACTCCAAACCACTAAAGACCATGCCAGACCACCACAGACACACTCCAAACCCCTACAGACCAGGTCAGACCATGCAAGACCACCACAGACACACTCCACACCACTAAAGACCAGGCCAGACCATCACAGACACACTACAAACCCCAAAAACCAGGCCAGACCATGCCAGACCACCATAGCGACACTCCAAACCACTAAAGACAAGGCCAGACCATGCCAGACCACCACAGACACACTCCAAATCACTAAAGACCAGGCCAGACCACCACAAACACACTCCAAACCACTAAAGACCAGGCCAGACCATGCCAGAACACCACAGGCACACTCCAAACCCCCAAAACCAGGCCAGACCACCACAGACACACTCCAAACCCCTAAAGACCAGGCCAGACCACCACAGACACAGTCCAAACCCCTAAAGATCAGGCCCAACCATGGCAGACAACCACAGACACACTCAAAATCCCTATAGATCAGGTCAGACCATGCCATACCACCACAGACCCACTCCAAACCCCTACAGACCAAGCCCGACCATGACAGACCACCACAGACAAACTCCAAACCCTATAGATCAGGCCAGACCATGCCAGACACACTCCAAACCCCTATAGATCAGGCCCGAACATGCCAGACCACCACATCTATACTCCAAACCCCTAGAGACCAGGTCAGACCATGCCAGACCACCACAGAGACACTCCGAACCCCTAAAGACCAGGCCTGACCATGCCAGACCACCACAGGCACACTACAAACCCCTAAAGACCAGGCCAGACCAACACAGGCACACTCCAAACCACTAAAGACCAGGCCAGACCACCACAGACACACTCCAAACCACTAAAGATCAGGCCAGACCACCAAAGACACACTCCAAACCCTAAAAACCAGGCCAGACCATGCCAGACCACCACAGACACACTCCAAACCACTAAAGACCAGGCCAGACCACCAGAGACACACTCCAAACCCTAAAAACCAGGCCAGACCATCACAGACACACTCCAAACCACTAAAGATCAGGTCAGACCATGCCAGACCACCACAGATACACGCCAAACCCCAAAAACCAGGCCTGACCATGCCAGACCACCACAGACACACTCCAAACCCCTACAGACCACCACAGACACACTCCAAACCCATAAAGACCAGGCTAGACCACCACAGACACACTCCAAACGCCTATAGATCAGGCCCGACCATGCCAGACCACCACATACATACTCCAAACCCCTAGAGACCAGGTCAGACCATGCCAGACCACCATAGACACACTCCAAACCCTAAAAACCAGGCCAGACCATGCCAGACCACCACAGACACACTCCAAACCCTAAAAACCAGGCCAGACCACCACAGACACACTCCAAACCCTAAAAACCAGGCTAGACCATGCCAGACCACCACAGACACACTCCAAACCACTAATGATCAGGTCAGACCATGCCAGACCACCATAGAGACACTCCAAACCACTAAAGACCAGGCCAGACCATACCAGATCACCACAGGCACACTCCAAACCTTTACAGACAAGGCCAGACCATGCCAGACCACCACAGGCACACTCCAAACCCCTACAGACCAGGTCAGACCATGCAAGACCACCACAGACACACTCCAAACCTTTACAGACCAGGACAGATCATGCAAGACCACCACAGACACACTCCAAACCTTTACAGACCAGGTCAGATCATGCCTGACCACCACAGACACACTCCAAACCCCTACAGACCAGGTCAGACCATGCCAGACCACCACAGACACACGCACAACCACTAAAGACCATGCCAGACCACCACAGACACACTCCAAACCCCTAAAAACCAGGCCAGACCACCACAGGCACACTCCAAACCCCTGAAGACCAGGCCAGACCACCACAGGCACACTCCAAACCTTTACAGACCAGGCCAGACCACCACAGGCACACTCCAAACCCCTACAGACCAGGTCACACCACGCAAGACCACCACAGATACACTCCAAACCACTAAAGACCAGGCCAGACCATGCCAGACCACCACAGATACACGCCAAACCACTAAAGACCAGGCCAGACCATCACAGACACACTCCAAACCCCAAAAAACAGGCCAGACCATGCCAGACCACCACAGACACACTCCAAACCACTAGAGACCAGGCCAGACCACCACAGACACACTCCAAACCCTAAAAACCAGGCCAGACCATGCCAGACGACCACAGACACACTCCAAACCCCTACAGATCACCACAGACACACTCCAAACCCCTATAGATCAGGCCCGACCACCACAGACACACTCCAAACCCCAAGAACCAGACCCGACCACCACAGACACACTACAAAACCCTAAAAACCAGGCTAGACCACCACAAACACACTCCAAACCCCTATAGATCAGGCCCGACCATGCCAGACCACCACATACATACTCCAAACCCCTAGAGACCAGGTCAGACCATGCCAGACCACCATAGAGACACTCCAAACCTCTAAAGACCAGGCCAGACCATGCCAGACCACCACAGGCACACTACAAACCTCTAAAGACCAGGCCAGACCACCACAGGCACACTCCAAACCTTTACAGACCATGCAAGACCACCACAGACACACTCCAAACCTTTACAGACCAGGTCAGATCATGCCTGACCACCACAGACGCACTCCAAACCCCTACAGACCAGGTCAGACCATGCCAGACCACCACAGACACACTCCCAACCACTAAAGACCATGCCAGACCACCACAGACACACTCCAAACCCCAAAAACCAGGCCAGACCATGCCAGACCACCACAGACACACTCCAAACCACTAAAGACCATGCCAGACCACCACAGACACACTCCAAAACCCCAAAAGCCAGGCCAGACCATGCCAGACCACCACAGACACACTCCAAACCCCTACAGACCATGTCAGACCATGCCACACAACCACAGACACAATCCAAACCACTAAAGACCAGGCCACACCATGCCAGACCACCACACACTCCAAACCCCAAAAACCAGGCCCGACCATGCTAGACCACCACAGACACACTCCAACCCCCTATAGATCAGGTCAGACCATGCCAGACCACCACACGCACACTCCAAACCCCAAAAAGCAGGCCAGACCATGCCAGACCACCACAGACACACTCCAACCCCCTATAGATCAGGTCAGACCATGCCAGACCACCACAGGCACACTCCAAACCACTAAAGACCAGGCCAGACCACCACAGACACACTCCAAACCCCTAAAGACCAGGCCAGACCATGCCAGACCACCACAGACACACTCGAAATCCCTATAGATCAGGTCAGACCATGCCAGATCACCACATACATACTCCAAACCCCTAGAGACCAGGTCAGACCATGTCAGACCACCAGAGACACTCCAAACCACTAAAGACCAGGCCAGACCATGCCAGACCACCACAGGCACACTCCAAACCCCTAAAGACCAGGCCAGACCACCACAAGCACACTCCAAACCTTTACAGACCAGGCCAGACCATGACAGACCACCACAGGCACACGCCAAACCGCTACAGACCAGGTCAGACCATGCAAGACCACCACAGACACACTCCAAACCACTAAAGACCAGGCTAGACCATCACAGACACACTCCAAACCCCAAAAACCAGGCCAGATCATGCCAGACCACCAGACACACTCCAAACCACTAAAGACCATGCCAGACCACCACAGACACAATCCAAACCACTAAAGACCATGCCACACCATGCCAGACCACCACAGACACACTCCAAACCCCAAAAACCAGGCCCGACCATGCTAGACCACCACAGACACACTCCAACCCCCTACAGATCAGGTCAGACCATGCCAGACCACCGCACGCACACGCCAAACCCCAAAAACCAGGCCAGACCACCACAGACACACTCGAAATCCCTATAGATCAGGTCAGACCATGCCAGACCACCACAAGCACACTCCAAACCACTAAAGACCAGGCCAGACCACCACAAGCACACTCCAAACCTTTACAGACCAGGCCAGACCATGCCAGACCACCACAGGCACACTCCAAACCACTAAAGACCAGGCCAGACCATGCCAGACCACCACAGACACACTCCAAACCACTAAAGACCAGGCCAGACCACCAGACAAACTCCAAACCCCTAAAGACCAGGCCAGACCATGCCAGACCACCACAGACACACTCCAAACCCCGAAAGATCAGGTCCGACCATGCCAGACCACCACAGACACACTCGAAATCCCTATAGATCAGGTCAGACCATGCCAGACCACCACAAGCACACTCCAAACAACTAAAGACCATGCCAGACCACCACAGACACACTCCAATCCACTAAAGACCAGGCCAGACCACAACAGACACACTCCAAACCCCAAAAAACCAGGCCTGACCATGCCAGAAGACCACAGGCACACTCCAAACCATCAAAGACCAGGCCAGACCATGCCAGACCACCACAGACACACTCCAAAGCACTAAAGACCAGGCCAGACCACCACAGACACACTCCAAACCCCTAAAGACCAGGCCAGACCATGCCAGACCACCACAGACACACTCCAAACCCCAAAAACCAGGCCCGACCATGCCAGACCACCACAGACACACTCCAAACCCTAACAGACCAGGCCCGTCCATGCTAGACCACCACAGACACACTCCAAACCCCGAAAGATCAGGCCCGACCATGCCAGACCACCACAGACACACTCGAAATCCCTATAGATCAGGTCAGACCATGCCAGACCACCACAAGCACACTCCAAACAACTAAAGACCATGCCAGACCACCACAGACACACTCCAAACAACTAAAGACCAGGCCAGACCATGCCAGACCACCACAGACACACTCCAATCCACTAAAGACCAGGCCAGACCACAACAGACACACTCCAAACCCCAAAAACCAGGCCTGACCATGCCAGAAGACCACAGGCACACTCCAAACCATCAAAGACCAGGCCAGACCATGCCAGACCACCACAGACACACTCCAAAGCACTAAAGACCAGGCCAGACCACCACAGACACACTCCAAACCCCTAAAGACCAGGCCAGACCATGCCAGACCACCACAGACACACTCCAAACCCCAAAAACCAGGCCCGACCATGCCAGACCACCACAGACACACTCCAAACCCTAACAGACCAGGCCCGTCCATGCTAGACCACCACAGACACACTCCAAACCCCGAAAGATCAGGCACGACCATGCCAGACCACCACAGACACTCGAAATCCCTATAGATCAGGTCAGACCATGCCAGACCACCACAGGCACACTCCAAACAACTAAAGACCAGGCCAGACCATGCCAGACCACCACAGGCACACTCCAAACAACTAAAGACCATGCCAGACCACCACAGACACACTCCAAACCCCAAAAACCAGGCCTGACCACCACAGGTACACTCCAAACCAGTAAAGACCAGGCCAGACCACCACAGGACACACTCCAAACCGCTAAAGACCAGGCCAGACCATGCCAGACCACCACAGACACACTTCAAACCACTAAAGACCAGGCCAGACCATGCCAGACCACAACAGACACACTCCAAACCACTAAAGACCAGGCCAGACCACCACAGACACACTCCAAACCCCTAAAGACCAGGCCAGACCTTGCCAGACCACCACAGACACACTTAAAACCCTAACAGACTAGGCCCGACCATGCTAGACCACCACAGACACACTCGAAATCCCTATAGATCAGGTCAGACCATGCCAGACCACCATAGACACACTCCAAACCCCTACAGACCAGGCCAAACCATGACAGACCACCACAGGCACACTCCAAACCCCTATAGATCAGGCCCGACCATGCCAGACCACAACAGACAAACTCCAAACCCCTATAGATCAGGCCCGACCACCACAGACACTCCAAACCCATAAAGACCAGGCCAGACCACCACAGGCACACTCCAAACCTTTACAGACCAGGCCAGACCATGCCAGACCACCACAGGCACACTCCAAACCCCTAAAGACCATGCCAGACCACCACAGACACACTCGAAATCCCTATAGATCAGGTCAGACCATGCCAGACCACCACAGGCACACTCCAAACAACTAAAGACCAGGCCAGACCATGCCAGACCACCACAGGCACACTCCAAACCTTTACAGACCAGGCCAGACCATGCCAGACCACCACAGGCACACTCCAAACCCCTAAAGACCATGCCAGACCACCACAGACACACTCGAAATCCCTATAGATCAGGTCAGACCATGCCAGACCACCACAGGCACACTCCAAACAACTAAAGACCAGGCCAGACCATGCCAGACCACCACAGACACACTCCAAACAACTAAAGACCAGGCCAGACCATGCCAGACCACCACAGACACACTCCAAACAACTAAAGACCATGCCAGACCACCACAGACACACTCCAAACCACTAAAGACCAGACCAGGCCAGACCACCACAGACACACTCCAAACCAGTAAAGACCAGGCTAGACCACCACAGCCACACTCCAAACCACTAAAGACCAGGCCAGACCACCACAGACACACTCCAAACCCCTAAAGACCAGGCCAGACCATGCCAGACCACCACAGACACACTCCAAACCCTAACAGACTAGGCCCGACCATGCCAGACCACCACAGACACACTCCAAACCCCTAAAGATCAGGCCCGACCATGCCAGACCACCACAGACACACTCCAAACCCCTACAGACCAGGCCAAACCATGACAGACCACCACAGGCACAGTCCAAACCCCTAAAGATCAGGCCCGACCATGCCAGACCACCACATACATACTCCAAACCCCTAGAGACCAGGTCAGACCATGCCAGACCCCCACAGAGACACTCCAAACCCCTTAAGACCATGCCAGACCATGCCAGACCACCACAGGTACACTCCAAACCCCTAAAGACCATGCCAGACCACCACAGACACACTCGAAATCCCTATAGATCAGGTCAGACCATGCCAGACCACCACAGACACACTCCAAACCACTAAAGACCAGGCCAGACCATGCCAGACCACCACAGGCACACTCCAAACCTTTACAGACCAGGCCAGACCATGCCAGACCACCACAGGCACACTCCAAACCCCTAAAGACCAGGCCAGACCATGCCAGACCACCACCGGTACACTCCAAACCCCTAAAGACCAGGCCAGGCCACCACAGACACATTCCAAACGACTACGGACCAGGCCACCATGTCATGCCACCAAAGACCACCACTCAGACCACTATGGACTAAGCAAGACTAGGGGTTTGGGCGCACTGCCCTATATTATATATAAATATACGTGCGGGTGCGGTAACAGTAATAAAAACTATACTAGAAATACAAAGAAGAAAAGCATTACTGCAGCGATTCGCACACCTTAAATAATGAACAACAATGAGCATAAAATACGAGCTGATTTTATTGACAGATCAAAAGGAAACACACAACAAACAATAAAAACATAATTAAAAACATATAAGCACCATCAATAACACACAGGAAAAATGGACCATGACTCAGTGTAATAAAGTGACACAAAAATGACCCAATGGCTCATGGGGTATAGCAACAAAATATAAAGAATGGCACCGCGCCAAATATAATCTGCCAAAACGCACACACGATGCTAGGTGGACGGGAAATAATAGGCGCAAAAAAATGTAAAAAACAATGAAAAACGATGAGCCAGACAAAGAGGCTATGGGTCACCAATGTATGATAATAACACTTGGTCACAAAAGATAAACAGGAGAAGAACCTCCTACACAGATACAACCTGGTGAAGTGATGCCCCACGCGTATCGCCCGGCGGACCAGGCTTCGTCAGGGAAGATGTCATCGTTGTTTTTCATTGTTTGTTACATTTTTTTGCGCCTATTATTTCCTGTCCGCCTATCATCGTGTGTGCGTTTTGGACCTAACTGCCCAGTGTGAACCCTCACCTACGGCTAATCACGGAGTGCATGGCTGAATATAAACACCATTTACATATTAGCCATATTGGCACACATTTCTACAGTCTAGATGGGGTGAACATTAATGAGAAAAAGAACTTTATAGAATTTACCAAATGGCTGCAACGAAACAAAGAGTGAAAAATGTACAGGGGTCTGAATACTTTCCGCACCCTCAAATAATGGGTTGGACACAGAAGAGATCCATAATAAAAAATGACTTTAAACAATTAAAATACAATATTAAAATAAGCAGAGATGTCACAATGTGGGACGCCTGGAGGAAGGGCGTAGGGTGGAATATGCAGAACGTGTTAGAATCCTTGTGGAGCAATAGATCATTGGAATAAATCAGGTAAGAGGCACAAAATACCAGATTTTTCAGACTATAAGACGCACCCAGGTTTTAGAGGTGGAAAATAGGGAAAAAAATATTTGAAGCAAAAAAAAAAAAAGTGCTAAAATGTAATAACATAAATAACACACTATTATATGTGGTGTTATTATATATAATAGTATGTTATTATGTTGGAAGCTGCGGGACCGGTGTGGTGGCTGTAAAGTACTGTGTGAAGACGCTGGAGGGTGAGTAGAAGGATGGGGGCACAGGGCTTAGATTTAAAGGGAACCTGCCACCCCCAAAATCGATGGTGAGGTAAGCCCACCGGCATCAGGGGCTTATCTCCAGCGTTCTGTAATGCATTCTGTAAGGCTGTAGATAAGCCCCCGATGTATCCTGAAAGAGGAGACAAAGAGGTTATAATATACTCACCTGGGCGGTCCGGCTGCGGTCTGCTCCGGCGCCTCCTATCTTCATTCCATGACGTCCTCTTCTGGTCTCCGCGCCGCGGCTCCGGCGTACTTATATTCCCTGTAGAGGGCAGAACGAAGTACTGCAGTGCGCAGGGAAAGGTCAGAGAGGCCCGGCACCTGCGCACTGCAGTACTTTGCTCTGCCCTCTACAGGACAGATCAGTCCGCCTGCGTCGGAGCCTCCTATCTTCATTCCATGACGTCCTCTTCTGGTCTCCGCGCCGCGGCTCCGGCGTACTTATATTCCCTGTAGAGGGCAGAACGAAGTACTGCAGTGCGCAGGGAAAGGTCAGAGAGGCCCGGCACCTGCGCACTGCAGTACTTTGCTCTGCCCTCTACAGGGAATATAAGTACGCCTGCGTCGGAGCCTCCTATCTTCATTCCATGACGTCCTCTTCTGGTCTCCGCGCCGCGGCTCCGGCGTACTTATATTCCCTGTAGAGGGCAGAACGAAGTACTGCAGTGCGCAGGGAAAGGTCAGAGAGGCCCGGCACCTGCGCACTGCAGTACTTTGCTCTGCCCTCTACAGGGAATATAAGTACGCCTGCGTCGGAGCCTCCTATCTTCATTCCATGACGTCCTCTTCTGGTCTCCGCGCCGCGGCTCCGGCGTACTTATATTCCCTGTAGAGGGCAGAACGAAGTACTGCAGTGCGCAGGGAAAGGTCAGAGAGGCCCGGCACCTGCGCACTGCAGTACTTTGCTCTGCCCTCTACAGGGAATATAAGTACGCCTGCGTCGGAGCCTCCTATCTTCATTCCATGACGTCCTCTTCTGGTCTCCGCGCCGCGGCTCCGGCGTACTTATATTCCCTGTAGAGGGCAGAACGAAGTACTGCAGTGCGCAGGGAAAGGTCAGAGAGGCCCGGCACCTGCGCACTGCAGTACTTTGCTCTGCCCTCTACAGGGAATATAAGTACGCCTGCGTCGGAGCCTCCTATCTTCATTCCATGACGTCCTCTTCTGGTCTCCGCGCCGCGGCTCCGGCGTACTTATATTCCCTGTAGAGGGCAGAACGAAGTACTGCAGTGCGCAGGGAAAGGTCAGAGAGGCCCGGCACCTGCGCACTGCAGTACTTTGCTCTGCCCTCTACAGGGAATATAAGTACGCCTGCGTCGGAGCCTCCTATCTTCATTCCATGACGTCCTCTTCTGGTCTCCGCGCCGCGGCTCCGGCGTACTTATATTCCCTGTAGAGGGCAGAGCGAAGTACTGCAGTGCGCAGGGAAAGGTCAGAGAGGCCCGGCACCTGCGCACTGCAGTACTTTGCTCTGCCCTCAACAGGACAGATCAGTCCGCCTGCACCGGAGCAGGAAGCAAAGAAGAGGACGTCATGGAATGAAGATAGGAGGCGCCGGAGCAGACCGCAGCCGGACCGCCCAGGGTGAGTATAAAATGACCTCTTTTTGTCCTCTTTCAGGTGACATCGGGGGCTTATCTACACCATTACAGAATGCATTACAGAACGCTGGAGATAAGCCCCTGAGGACGGTGAGCTTACCTCACCATCGATTTTGGGGGTTACAGGTTCCCTTTAAAGCACCACTCCAGTACTGAAAAATAACACTGGAATGCTGCTTTAAGATCCCATTGGGAGAACTATAACTGCCAGCATGTCCTGCAGATCCTATGGCATGCTGGGAGTGGCAGAGTGCTGTATTGTGTGTTGTAGCGACTAACCTCTTAATCGTGGCAGCCACATGGAGCCTCCCATGACTGCACACACAGAGCCCTCCCTGCCTCTCCACAGCACAGGTCCTAAGAGGAAGCCTGCAGATTCTAGTGGGGAGGCTGAAGGACCTGTGTGATGACATCAGAAGAGGGTGGGCTCTGTGCCGTCATGTGATGCTCCAGCCCGCCCTCTTCCTGACATCACACAGGTCCTTATGCTCAGCCTCCAGCACAGCCCGGGCAGGTATGCAGCGACCTTGTCTCCCCCGGCCCCTGCTGCTGCTGCCCCCTCCTCCACCGCTGGGGAAACCATGTGTGAGTAGAAGGAGGTCTGGAACGGAGTGCAGACAGTGAGGCCTGGCAGCCACGAGGGAGCTGCAGCCCCTGGAAGGACAGATAACCTGGAAGGGTTGTATGTGGAGTAGCCGGAAGGGAAGGAGCACAGGAGAAGAACGGAGCTCAGAGGGGAACAGTGGCAGGGCACCCTTGGAGCTGAAGCGCAGAACCGGGAGCCCGAGGCTTTTGTGGACTCTAGGACACAGAGCAGAACCGGAGGGCACGACAGTACACGTCACCTGCCCGCACCAGCACTGGAGGAGAGTCCCTGTAAAAAGGCTCAAGCTGCCCATCGTGCAGGTACCTGTCCCAGGAGAGGGGGAGACTGGAGGACCTCACTTAGAGAGGCGCCAGTAGGAAAGGCTCATGGACCTCCACTGTGGAAAGAGACCATCCAGTGCCTCTGAGCCGGCCGGACCACCATCACCCGTGCCTGGAGCCGGCCGGACCACCATCACCCGTGCCTGGAGCCGGCCGGACCACCACCATCCAGTGCCTCTGAGCCGGCCGGACCACCATCACCCGTGCCTGGAGCCGGCCGGACCACCATCACCCGTGCCTGGAGCCCTGGACTGTGGCCTGTCACCCACAGGTGGACCAGGTGGAGACTTGTCTCCTCCGTTTATTCTCCGGCTACACCGTCTCAGCCCCTGGGGACCCCTGTGGGAAGTGTAACATCTGGGCTGCCGCAACACCCCCCAGAGGACCCTCTAATGCAGCAACACTGACTCCACAGGTGGCCTCAGGACAACCTTGGAAACTTCCGCCATGTTGTCTCTTTGGCCGCCATACGTCACCCGTCGGCTCCGCTCTCTCCTACACTGTGTCATCTCACTGGTGACAAACCCATCTGGAAACCAGCAGCGCAGTCCGCACCTCAGAAGCTGGACAGTCGGCCCTGACTGGTCACCAGGGGGTTAATCATGTGGCGGGCGATGCGAATCAGCGTCTGGCCATCTCCTTGGTAACGGCTGGGAGAAAAAGCTGAGGGCGCAGGACCGGAAATGACGCGGGCGTGTCAGCATGCTAATTATGCGCTCCTGCAAACCGGAAACAGCAGTTCACTCCCTCATATGCGTGCCACTCACCGGAAGTGAATTATTACCTCACCCTGAGAGCGTCCATCTGTGGTGACGGCGGCAGAAGCTTCACAGACAGCTCCGCTGAGGGGACGGGCGCTCGGCAGGGACTGCTACCATTTACCGGAGCCTAGTAATAAGCGGCGACATTGCTCCGCTCTATTACACCGGTGACTGAGAGGACTGGAGGCCGGCACGGGGTCCGCACTGTCGTTGTTTGTTGTTGGAGCCCACCATATTTAAAGGGAATGTCTCCAGACCAGTCACTATGCTCTGTATGGAATGTATCAGGGCGACCATTATTAGCCGCCTCTAACCTCATGGGTGTGACTGATAGATGATGACCTGTGCTCAGGATGTGATTATGGCTGATAGATGGTGACCTGTGCTCAGGATGTGATTATGGCTGATAGATGGAGACCTGTGCTCAGGATGTGATTATGGCTGATAGATGGTGACCTGTGCTCAGGATGTGATTATGGCTGATAGATGGTGACCTGTGCTCAGGATGTGATTATGGCTGACTGATGGTGACCTGTGCTCAGGATGTGATTATGGCTGATAGATGGTGACCTGTGCTCAGGATGTGATTATGGCTGATAGATGGTGACCTGTGCTCAGGATGTGATTATGGCTGATAGACGGTGACCTGTGCTCAGGATGTGATTATGGCTGATAGATGGTGACCTGTGCTCAGGATGTGATTATGACTGATAGATGGTGACCTGTGCTCAGGATGTGATTATGACTGATAGATGGTGACCTGTGCTCAGGATGTGATTATGGCTGATAGATGGTGACCTGTGCTCAGGATGTGATTATGGCTGACTGATGGTGACCTGTGCTCAGGATGTGATTATGGCTGATAGATGGTGACCTGTGCTCAGGATGTGATTATGGCTGATAGATGGTGACCTGTGCTCAGGATGTGATTATGGCTGATAGACGGTGACCTGTGCTCAGGATGTGATTATGGCTGATAGATGGTGACCTGTGCTCAGGATGTGATTATGGCTGATAGATGGAGACCTGTGCTCAGGATGTGATTATGGCTGATGGTGACCTGTGCTCAGGATGTGATTATGACTGATAGATGGTGACCTGTGCTCAGGATGTGATTATGACTGATAGATGGTGACCTGTGCTCAGGATGTGATTATGGCTGATAGATGGTGACCTGTGCTCAGGATGTGATTATGGCTGATAGATGGTGACCTGTGCTCAGGATGTGATTATGACTGATAGATGGTGACCTGTGCTCAGGATGTGATTATGGCTGATAGATGGTGACCTGTGCTCAGGATGTGATTATGACTGATAGACGGTGACCTGTGCTCAGGATGTGATTATGGCTGATAGATGGTGACCTGTGCTCAGGATGTGATTATGCCTGATAGACGGTGACCTGTGCTCAGGATGTGATTATGACTGATAGATGGAGACCTGTGCTCAGGATGTGATTATGACTGATAGATGGTGACCTGTGCTCAGGATGTGATTATGGCTGATAGATGGTGACCTGTGCTCAGGATGTGATTATGGCTGATAGATGGTGACCTGTGCTCAGGATGTGATTATGGCTGATAGACGGTGACCTGTGCTCAGGATGTGATTATGACTGATAGATGGAGACCTGTGCTCAGGATGTGATTATGGCTGATAGATGGTGTCCTGTGCTCAGGATGTGATTATGGCTGATAGATGGAGACCTGTGCTCAGGATGTGATTATGGCTGATAGATGGTGACCTGTGCTCAGGATGTGATTATGACTGATAGACGGTGACCTGTGCTCAGGATGTGATTATGGCTGATAGACGGTGACCTGTGCTCAGGATGTGATTATGGCTGATAGATGGAGACCTGTGCTCAGGATGTGATTATGACTGATAGACGGTGACCTGTGCTCAGGATGTGATTATGACTGATAGATGGAGACCTGTGCTCAGGATGTGATTATGGCTGATGGTGACCTGTGCTCAGGATGTGATTATGACTGATAGATGGAGACCTGTGCTCAGGATGTGATTATGACTGATAGATGGTGACCTGTGCTCAGGATGTGATTATGGCTGATAGATGGTGACCTGTGCTCAGGATGTGATTATGGCTGATAGATGGTGACCTGTGCTCAGGATGTGATTATGGCTGATAGATAGTGACCTGTGCTCAGGATGTGATTATGGCTGATAGATGGTGACCTGTGCTCAGGATGTGATTATGACTGATAGATGGTGACCTGTGCTCAGGATGTGATTATGACTGATAGACGGTGACCTGTGCTCAGGATGTGATTATGGCTGATGGTGACCTGTGCTCAGGATGTGATTATGACTGATAGATGGTGACCTGTGCTCAGGATGTGATTATGGCTGATGGTGACCTGTGCTCAGGATGTGATTATGGCTGATAGATGGTGACCTGTGCTCAGGATGTGATTATGGCTGATAGATAGTGACCTGTGCTCAGGATGTGATTATGGCTGATAGATGGTGACCTGTGCTCAGGATGTGATTATGACTGATAGATGGTGACCTGTGCTCAGGATGTGATTATGACTGATAGACGGTGACCTGTGCTCAGGATGTGATTATGGCTGATGGTGACCTGTGCTCAGGATGTGATTATGGCTGATAGACGGTGACCTGTGCTCAGGATGTGATTATGACTGATAGATGGTGACCTGTGCTCAGGATGTGATTATGGCTGATAGATGGTGACCTGTGCTCAGGATGTGATTATGGCTGATAGATGGTGACCTGTGCTCAGGATGTGATTATGACTGATAGACGGTGACCTGTGCTCAGGATGTGATTATGACTGATAGATGGTGACCTGTGCTCAGGATGTGATTATGGCTGATAGATGGTGACCTGTGCTCAGGATGTGATTATGGCTGATGGTGACCTGTGCTCAGGATGTGATTATGGCTGATAGATGGTGACCTGTGCTCAGGATGTGATTATGGCTGATAGATGGTGACCTGTGCTCAGGATGTGATTATGGCTGATAGATGGTGACCTGTGCTCAGGATGTGATTATGGCTGATAGATGGTGACCTGTGCTCAGGATGTGATTATGGCTGATAGATGGTGACCTGTGCTCAGGATGTGATTATGGCTGATGGTGACCTGTGCTCAGGATGTGATTATGACTGATAGATGGAGACCTGTGCTCAGGATGTGATTATGACTGATAGATGGAGACCTGTGCTCAGGATGTGATTATGGCTGATAGATGGAGACCTGTGCTCAGGATGTGATTATGGCTGATAGATGGTGACCTGTGCTCAGGATGTGATTATGGCTGATGGTGACCTGTGCTCAGGATGTGATTATGACTGATAGATGGAGACCTGTGCTCAGGATGTGATTATGACTGATAGACGGTGACCTGTGCTCAGGATGTGATTATGGCTGATGGTGACCTGTGCTCAGGATGTGATTATGACTGATAGATGGAGACCTGTGCTCAGGATGTGATTATGGCTGATGGTGACCTGTGCTCAGGACGTGATTATGGCTGATAGATGGTGACCTGTGCTCAGGATGTGATTATGACTGTTAGACGGTGACCTGTGCTCAGGATGTGATTATGGCTGATAGATGGTGACCTGTGCTCAGGATGTGATTATGGCTGATAGATGGTGACCTGTGCTCAGGATGTGATTATGGCTGATGGTGACCTGTGCTCAGGATGTGATTATGGCTGATAGATGGTGACCTGTGCTCAGGATGTGATTATGACTGATAGATGGAGACCTGTGCTCAGGATGTGATTATGGCTGATGGTGACCTGTGCTCAGGACGTGATTATGGCTGATAGATGGTGACCTGTGCTCAGGATGTGATTATGACTGTTAGACGGTGACCTGTGCTCAGGATGTGATTATGGCTGATAGATGGTGACCTGTGCTCAGGATGTGATTATGGCTGATAGACGGTGACCTGTGCTCAGGATGTGATTATGACTGATAGATGGAGACCTGTGCTCAGGATGTGATTATGGCTGATGGTGACCTGTGCTCAGGATGTGATTATGGCTGATAGATGGTGATCTGTGCTCAGGATGTGATTATGGCTGATAGATGGTGACCTGTGCTCAGTATGTGATTATGACTGATAGATGGTGACCTGTGCTCAGGATGTGATTATGACTGATAGACGGTGACCTGTGCTCAGGATGTGATTATGGCTGATGGATGGTGACCTGTGCTCAGTATGTGATTATGACTGATAGATGGTGACCTGTGCTCAGGATGTGATTATGGCTGATAGATGGTGACCTGTGCTCAGGATGTGATTATGACTGTTAGACGGTGACCTGTGCTCAGGATGTGATTATGGCTGATGGATGGTGACCTGTGCTCAGGATGTGATTATGACTGTTAGACGGTGACCTGTGCTCAGGATGTGATTATGGCTGATAGATGGTGACCTGTGCTCAGTATGTGATTATGACTGATAGATGGTGACCTGTGCTCAGGATGTGATTATGGCTGATAGATGGTGACCTGTGCTCAGGATGTGATTATGGCTGATAGATGGTGACCTGTGCTCAGGATGTGATTATGGCTGATAGACGGTGACCTGTGCTCAGGATGTGATTATGGCTGATAGACGGTGACCTGTGCTCAGGATGTGATTATGACTGATAGATGGTGACCTGTGCTCAGGATGTGATTATGGCTGATAGACGGTGACCTGTGCTCAGGATGTGATTATGGCTGATAGATGGTGACCTGTGCTCAGGATGTGATTATGACTGATAGATGGAGACCTGTGCTCAGGATGTGATTATGGCTGATGGTGACCTGTGCTCAGGACGTGATTATGGCTGATAGATGGTGACCTGTGCTCAGGATGTGATTATGACTGTTAGACGGTGACCTGTGCTCAGGATGTGATTATGGCTGATAGATGGTGACCTGTGCTCAGGATGTGATTATGGCTGATAGACGGTGACCTGTGCTCAGGATGTGATTATGACTGATAGATGGAGACCTGTGCTCAGGATGTGATTATGGCTGATGGTGACCTGTGCTCAGGATGTGATTATGGCTGATAGATGGTGATCTGTGCTCAGGATGTGATTATGGCTGATAGATGGTGACCTGTGCTCAGTATGTGATTATGACTGATAGATGGTGACCTGTGCTCAGGATGTGATTATGACTGATAGACGGTGACCTGTGCTCAGGATGTGATTATGGCTGATGGATGGTGACCTGTGCTCAGTATGTGATTATGACTGATAGATGGTGACCTGTGCTCAGGATGTGATTATGGCTGATAGATGGTGACCTGTGCTCAGGATGTGATTATGGCTGATAGATGGTGACCTGTGCTCAGGATGTGATTATGGCTGATAGACGGTGACCTGTGCTCAGGATGTGATTATGGCTGATAGACGGTGACCTGTGCTCAGGATGTGATTATGACTGATAGATGGTGACCTGTGCTCAGGATGTGATTATGGCTGATAGACGGTGACCTGTGCTCAGGATGTGATTATGGCTGATAGACGGTGACCTGTGCTCAGGATGTGATTATGACTGATAGATGGTGACCTGTGCTCAGGATGTGATTATGGCTGATGGTGACCTGTGCTCAGGATGTGATTATGGCTGATAGATGGTGACCTGTGCTCAGGATGTGATTATGGCTGATAGACGGTGACCTGTGCTCAGGATGTGATTATGGCTGATAGATGGTGACCTGTGCTCAGGATGTGATTATGGCTGATGGATGGTGACCTGTGCTCAGGATGTGATTATGACTGATAGATGGTGACCTGTGCTCAGGATGTGATTATGACTGATAGATGGTGACCTGTGCTCAGGATGTGATTATGGCTGATAGATGGAGACCTGTGCTCAGGATGTGATTATGACTGATAGATGGTGACCTGTGCTCAGGATGTGATTATGGCTGATAGATGGTGACCTGTGCTCAGGATGTGATTATGGCTGATAGATGGTGACCTGTGCTCAGGATGTGATTATGGCTGATAGATGGTGACCTGTGCTCAGGATGTGATTATGACTGATAGATGGTGACCTGTGCTCAGGATGTGATTATGGCTGATAGATGGTGACCTGTGCTCAGGATGTGATTATGGCTGATAGATGGAGACCTGTGCTCAGGATGTTATTATGGCTGATAGATGGTGACCTGTGCTCAGGATGTGATTATGACTGATAGATGGTGACCTGTGCTCAGGATGTGATTATGGCTGATGGTGACCTGTGCTCAGGATGTGATTATGGCTGATAGATGGTGACCTGTGCTCAGGATGTGATTATGGCTGATAGATGGTGACCTGTGCTCAGGATGTGATTATGGCTGATAGATGGTGACCTGTGCTCAGGATGTGATTATGACTGATAGATGGTGACCTGTGCTCAGGATGTGATTATGGCTGATAGATGGAGACCTGTGCTCAGGATGTTATTATGGCTGATAGATGGTGACCTGTGCTCAGGATGTGATTATGACTGATAGATGGTGACCTGTGCTCAGGATGTGATTATGGCTGATGGTGACCTGTGCTCAGGATGTGATTATGGCTGATAGATGGTGACCTGTGCTCAGGATGTGATTATGGCTGATAGATGGTGACCTGTGCTCAGGATGTGATTATGGCTGATAGATGGAGACCTGTGCTCAGGATGTTATTATGACTGATAGATGGTGACCTGTGCTCAGGATGTGATTATGACTGATAGACGGTGACCTGTGCTCAGGATGTGATTATGGCTGATGGTGACCTGTGCTCAGGATGTGATTATGGCTGATGGTGACCTGTGCTCAGGATGTGATTATGACTGATAGATGGTGACCTGTGCTCAGGATGTGATTATGGCTGATGGTGACCTGTGCTCAGGATGTGATTATGGCTGATGGTGACCTGTGCTCAGGATGTGATTATGACTGATAGACGGTGACCTGTGCTCAGGATGTGATTATGGCTGATAGATGGTGACCTGTGCTCAGGATGTGATTATGACTGATAGATGGTGACCTGTGCTCAGGATGTGATTATGGCTGATGGTGACCTGTGCTCAGGATGTGATTATGGCTGATGGTGATCTGTGCTCAGGATGTGATTATGGCTGATGGTGATCTGTGCTCAGGATGTGATTATGGCTGATGGTGATCTGTGCTCAGGATGTGATTATGGCTGATAGACGGTGACCTGTGCTCAGGATGTGATTATGGCTGATGGTGACCTGTGCTCAGGATGTGATTATGGCTGATAGACGGTGACCTGTGCTCAGGATGTGATTATGGTTGATAGATGGTGACCTGTGCTCAGGATGTGATTATGACTGATAGATGGTGACCTGTGCTCAGGATGTGATTATGGCTGATAGATGGTGACCTGTGCTCAGGATGTGATTATGGCTGATAGATGGTGACCTGTGCTCAGGATGTGATTATGGTTGATAGATGGTGACCTGTGCTCAGGATGTGATTATGGCTGATAGATGGTGACCTGTGCTCAGGATGTGATTATGACTGATAGACGGTGACCTGTGCTCAGGATGTGATTATGACTGATAGATGGTGACCTGTGCTCAGGATGTGATTATGGCTGATAGATGGTGACCTGTGCTCAGGATGTGATTATGGCTGATAGACGGTGACCTGTGCTCAGGATGTGATTATGGTTGATAGACGGTGACCTGTGCTCAGGATGTGATTATGGCTGATAGATGGTGACCTGTGCTCAGGATGTGATTATGGTTGATAGATGGTGACCTGTGCTCAGGATGTGATTATGACTGATAGACGGTGACCTGTGCTCAGGATGTGATTATGACTGATAGATGGTGACCTGTGCTCAGGATGTGATTATGGCTGATAGTGACCTGTGCTCAGGATGTGATTATGGCTGATAGATGGTGACCTGTGCTCAGGATGTGATTATGGCTGATAGATGGTGACCTGTGCTCAGGATGTGATTATGGCTGATAGATGGTGACCTGTGCTCAGGATGTGATTATGGCTGATAGATGGTGACCTGTGCTCAGGATGTGATTATGGCTGATGGTGACCTGTGCTCAGGATGTGATTATGACTGATAGTGACCTGTGCTCAGGATGTGATTATGACTGATAGTGACCTGTGCTCAGGATGTGATTATGGCTGATAGATGGTGACCTGTGCTCAGGATGTGATTATGGCTGATAGATGGTGACCTGTGCTCAGGATGTGATTATGGCTGATAGATGGTGACCTGTGCTCAGGATGTGATTATGGCTGATAGATGGTGACCTGTGCTCAGGATGTGATTATGGCTGATAGATGGTGACCTGTGCTCAGGATGTTATTATGGCTGATAGATGGTGACCTGTGCTCAGGATGTGATTATGGCTGATAGATGGTGATCTGTGCTCAGGATGTTATTATGGCTGATAGATGGTGACCTGTGCTCAGGATGTGATTATGGCTGATAGATGGAGACCTGTGCTCAGGATGTGATTATGGCTGATAGATGGTGACCTGTGCTCAGGATGTTATTATGGCTGATAGATGGTGACCTGTGCTCAGGATGTGATTATGGCTGATGGTGACCTGTGCTCAGGATGTGATTATGGCTGATGGTGACCTGTGCTCAGGATGTGATTATGGCTGATAGACGGTGACCTGTGCTCAGGATGTGATTATGGCTGATAGATGGTGACCTGTGCTCAGGATGTGATTATGGCTGATAGATGGTGACCTGTGCTCAGGATGTGATTATGACTGATAGATGGAGACCTGTGCTCAGGATGTGATTATGGCTGATAGATGGTGACCTGTGCTCAGGATGTGATTATGACTGATAGATGGAGACCTGTGCTCAGGATGTGATTATGGCTGATAGATGGTGACCTGTGCTCAGGATGTGATTATGGCTGATGGTGACCTGTGCTCAGGATGTGATTATGGCTGATAGACGGTGACCTGTGCTCAGGATGTGATTATGACTGATAGATGGTGACCTGTGCTCAGGATGTGATTATGGCTGATAGATGGTGACCTGTGCTCAGGATGTGATTATGACTGATAGATGGTGACCTGTGCTCAGGATGTGATTATGGCTGATAGATGGTGACCTGTGCTCAGGATGTGATTATGGCTGATAGATGGTGACCTGTGCTCAGGATGTGATTATGGCTGATAGATGGTGACCTGTGCTCAGGATGTGATTATGACTGATAGATGGTGACCTGTGCTCAGGATGTGATTATGGCTGATAGATGGTGACCTGTGCTCAGGATGTGATTATGACTGATAGATGGAGACCTGTGCTCAGGATGTGATTATGGCTGATAGTGACCTGTGCTCAGGATGTGATTATGGCTGATAGATGGTGACCTGTGCTCAGGATGTGATTATGGCTGATAGACGGTGACCTGTGCTCAGGATGTGATTATGACTGATAGATGGAGACCTGTGCTCAGGATGTGATTATGGCTGATAGTGACCTGTGCTCAGGATGTGATTATGGCTGATAGATGGTGACCTGTGCTCAGGATGTGATTATGGCTGATAGATGGTGACCTGTGCTCAGGATCTGATTATGACTGATGGATGGTGACCTGTGCTCAGGATGTGATTATGACTGATAGATGGTGACCTGTGCTCAGGATGTGATTATGACTGATAGATGGTGACCTGTGCTCAGGATGTGATTATGACTGATAGATGGTGACCTGTGCTCAGGATGTGATTATGACTGATAGATGGTGACCTGTGCTCAGGATGTGATTATGACTGATAGATGGTGACCTGTGCTCAGGATGTGATTATGACTGATAGATGGAGACCTGTGCTCAGGATGTGATTATGACTGATAGATGGAGACCTGTGCTCAGGATGTGATTATGGCTGATAGATGGTGACCTGTGCTCAGGATGTGATTATGGCTGATGGTGACCTGTGCTCAGGATGTGATTATGGCTGATAGACGGTGACCTGTGCTCAGGATGTGATTATGGCTGATAGATGGTGACCTGTGCTCAGGATGTGATTATGGCTGATAGATGGTGACCTGTGCTCAGGATGTGATTATGACTGATAGATGGTGACCTGTGCTCAGGATGTGATTATGGCTGATAGACGGTGACCTGTGCTCAGGATGTGATTATGACTGATAGATGGTGACCTGTGCTCAGGATGTGATTATGACTGATAGATGGTGACCTGTGCTCAGGATGTGATTATGGCTGATAGATGGTGACCTGTGCTCAGGATGTGATTATGGCTGATAGACGGTGACCTGTGCTCAGGATGTGATTATGACTGATAGATGGAGACCTGTGCTCAGGATGTGATTATGGCTGATAGTGACCTGTGCTCAGGATGTGATTATGGCTGATAGATGGTGACCTGTGCTCAGGATGTGATTATGGCTGATAGATGGTGACCTGTGCTCAGGATGTGATTATGACTGATGGATGGTGACCTGTGCTCAGGATGTGATTATGACTGATAGATGGTGACCTGTGCTCAGGATGTGATTATGACTGATAGATGGTGACCTGTGCTCAGGATGTGATTATGACTGATAGATGGTGACCTGTGCTCAGGATGTGATTATGACTGATAGATGGTGACCTGTGCTCAGGATGTGATTATGACTGATAGATGGAGACCTGTGCTCAGGATGTGATTATGACTGATAGATGGTGACCTGTGCTCAGGATGTGATTATGGCTGATAGATGGTGACCTGTGCTCAGGATGTGATTATGGCTGATGGTGACCTGTGCTCAGGATGTGATTATGGCTGATAGACGGTGACCTGTGCTCAGGATGTGATTATGGCTGATAGATGCTGACCTGTGCTCAGGATGTGATTATGGCTGATAGATGGTGACCTGTGCTCAGGATGTGATTATGACTGATGGATGGTGACCTGTGCTCAGGATGTGATTATGACTGATAGATGGTGACCTGTGCTCAGGATGTGATTATGACTGATAGATGGTGACCTGTGCTCAGGATGTGATTATGGCTGATAGATGGAGACCTGTGCTCAGGATGTGATTATGGCTGATGGTGACCTGTGCTCAGGATGTGATTATGGCTGATAGACGGTGACCTGTGCTCAGGATGTGATTATGGCTGATAGATGGTGACCTGTGCTCAGGATGTGATTATGGCTGATAGACGGTGACCTGTGCTCAGGATGTGATTATGGCTGATAGACGGTGACCTGTGCTCAGGATGTGATTATGACTGATAGATGGTGACCTGTGCTCAGGATGTGATTATGACTGATAGATGGAGACCTGTGCTCAGGATGTGATTATGGCTGATAGATGGTGACCTGTGCTCAGGATGTGATTATGGCTGATAGATGGTGACCTGTGCTCAGGATGTGATTATGGCTGATAGATGGAGACCTGTGCTCAGGATGTGATTATGACTGATAGATGGAGACCTGTGCTCAGGATGTGATTATGGCTGATAGATGGTGACCTGTGCTCAGGATGTGATTATGGCTGATAGACGGTGACCTGTGCTCAGGATGTGATTATGGCTGATAGATGGTGACCTGTGCTCAGGATGTGATTATGGCTGATAGATGGTGACCTGTGCTCAGGATGTGATTATGGCTGATAGATGGTGACCTGTGCTCAGGATGTGATTATGGCTGATAGACGGTGACCTGTGCTCAGGATGTGATTATGGCTGATAGATGGTGACCTGTGCTCAGGATGTGATTATGGCTGATGGTGACCTGTGCTCAGGATGTGATTATGACTGATAGACGGTGACCTGTGCTCAGGATGTGATTATGACTGATAGATGGAGACCTGTGCTCAGGATGTGATTATGGCTGATAGATGGAGACCTGTGCTCAGGATGTGATTATGACTGATAGATGGAGACCTGTGCTCAGGATGTGATTATGGCTGATAGATGGTGACCTGTGCTCAGGATGTGATTATGACTGATAGATGGTGACCTGTGCTCAGGATGTGATTATGACTGATAGATGGTGACCTGTGCTCAGGATGTGATTATGACTGATAGACGGTGACCTGTGCTCAGGATGTGATTATGACTGATAGATGGTGACCTGTGCTCAGGATGTGATTATGACTGATAGATGGTGACCTGTGCTCAGGATGTGATTATGGCTGATAGACGGTGACCTGTGCTCAGGATGTGATTATGGCTGATAGATGGTGACCTGTGCTCAGGATGTGATTATGGCTGATAGATGGTGACCTGTGCTCAGGATGTGATTATGGCTGATAGATGGTGACCTGTGCTCAGGATGTGATTATGGCTGATAGATGGTGACCTGTGCTCAGGATGTGATTATGACTGATAGACGGTGACCTGTGCTCAGGATGTGATTATGACTGATAGATGGTGACCTGTGCTCAGGATGTGATTATGGCTGATGGTGACCTGTGCTCAGGATGTGATTATGGCTGATAGATGGTGACCTGTGCTCAGGATGTGATTATGGCTGATAGATGGAGACCTGTGCTCAGGATGTGATTATGACTGATAGATGGAGACCTGTGCTCAGGATGTGATTATGGCTGATAGATGGTGACCTGTGCTCAGGATGTGATTATGACTGATAGACGGTGACCTGTGCTCAGGATGTGATTATGGCTGATAGTGACCTGTGCTCAGGATGTGATTATGGCTGATAGACGGTGACCTGTGCTCAGGATGTGATTATGGCTGATAGATGGTGACCTGTGCTCAGGATGTGATTATGACTGATAGATGGAGACCTGTGCTCAGGATGTGATTATGACTGATAGATGGAGACCTGTGCTCAGGATGTGATTATGGCTGATAGACGGTGACCTGTGCTCAGGATGTGATTATGGCTGATAGACGGTGACCTGTGCTCAGGATGTGATTATGGCTGATAGATGGAGACCTGTGCTCAGGATGTGATTATGGCTGATAGATGGTGACCTGTGCTCAGGATGTGATTATGACTGATAGATGGTGACCTGTGCTCAGGATGTGATTATGGCTGATAGATGGTGACCTGTGCTCAGGATGTGATTATGGCTGATAGATGGTGACCTGTGCTCAGGATGTGATTATGGCTGATAGATGGAGACCTGTGCTCAGGATGTGATTATGACTGATAGATGGTGACCTGTGCTCAGGATGTGATTATGGCTGATAGACGGTGACCTGTGCTCAGGATGTGATTATGGCTGATAGATGGTGACCTGTGCTCAGGATGTGATTATGGCTGATAGATGGAGACCTGTGCTCAGGATGTGATTATGGCTGATAGATGGTGACCTGTGCTCAGGATGTGATTATGACTGATAGATGGTGACCTGTGCTCAGGATGTGATTATGGCTGATAGACGGTGACCTGTGCTCAGGATGTGATTATGGCTGATAGATGGAGACCTGTGCTCAGGATGTGATTATGGCTGATAGATGGTGACCTGTGCTCAGGATGTGATTATGACTGATAGATGGTGACCTGTGCTCAGGATGTGATTATGGCTGATAGATGGTGACCTGTGCTCAGGATGTGATTATGGCTGATAGATGGAGACCTGTGCTCAGGATGTGATTATGACTGATAGATGGTGACCTGTGCTCAGGATGTGATTATGGCTGATAGACGGTGACCTGTGCTCAGGATGTGATTATGGCTGATAGATGGTGACCTGTGCTCAGGATGTGATTATGGCTGATAGATGGTGACCTGTGCTCAGGATGTGATTATGACTGATAGATGGAGACCTGTGCTCAGGATGTGATTATGGCTGATAGATGGTGACCTGTGCTCAGGATGTGATTATGACTGATAGATGGTGACCTGTGCTCAGGATGTGATTATGGCTGATGGTGACCTGTGCTCAGGATGTGATTATGGCTGATAGATGGAGACCTGTGCTCAGGATGTGATTATGACTGATAGATGGTGACCTGTGCTCAGGATGTGATTATGGCTGATAGATGGTGACCTGTGCTCAGGATGTGATTATGGCTGATAGATGGTGACCTGTGCTCAGGATGTGATTATGGCTGATAGATGGTGACCTGTGCTCAGGATGTGATTATGACTGATAGATGGTGACCTGTGCTCAGGATGTGATTATGACTGATAGATGGTGACCTGTGCTCAGGATGTGATTATGACTGATAGATGGTGACCTGTGCTCAGGATGTGATTATGGCTGATAGATGGTGACCTGTGCTCAGGATGTGATTATGACTGATAGACGGTGACCTGTGCTCAGGATGTGATTATGGCTGATAGACGGTGACCTGTGCTCAGGATGTGATTATGGCTGATAGATGGAGACCTGTGCTCAGGATGTGATTATGGCTGATAGATGGTGACCTGTGCTCAGGATGTGATTATGACTGATAGATGGTGACCTGTGCTCAGGATGTGATTATGGCTGATAGATGGTGACCTGTGCTCAGGATGTGATTATGGCTGATAGATGGTGACCTGTGCTCAGGATGTGATTATGGCTGATAGATGGAGACCTGTGCTCAGGATGTGATTATGACTGATAGATGGTGACCTGTGCTCAGGATGTGATTATGACTGATAGATGGTGACCTGTGCTCAGGATGTGATTATGGCTGATGGTGACCTGTGCTCAGGATGTGATTATGGCTGATAGAT
The DNA here is from genome assembly GCF_051348905.1 of Ranitomeya variabilis. Lineage (NCBI taxonomy): Eukaryota > Metazoa > Chordata > Amphibia > Anura > Dendrobatidae > Ranitomeya > Ranitomeya variabilis. The sequence continues at coordinate 689,440,604 of NC_135236.1, read as the reverse complement.
GGAGACCTGTGCTCAGGATGTGATTATGACTGATAGATGGTGACCTGTGCTCAGGATGTGATTATGGCTGATAGATGGTGACCTGTGCTCAGGATGTGATTATGACTGATAGACGGTGACCTGTGCTCAGGATGTGATTATGGCTGATAGATGGAGACCTGTGCTCAGGATGTGATTATGGCTGATAGATGGTGACCTGTGCTCAGGATGTGATTATGACTGATAGATGGTGACCTGTGCTCAGGATGTGATTATGGCTGATAGATGGTGACCTGTGCTCAGGATGTGATTATGGCTGATAGATGGTGACCTGTGCTCAGGATGTGATTATGGCTGATAGATGGAGACCTGTGCTCAGGATGTGATTATGGCTGATAGATGGTGACCTGTGCTCAGGATGTGATTATGGCTGATAGATGGTGACCTGTGCTCAGGATGTGATTATGGCTGATAGATGGTGACCTGTGCTCAGGATGTGATTATGGCTGATAGATGGTGACCTGTGCTCAGGATGTGATTATGACTGATAGACGGTGACCTGTGCTCAGGATGTGATTATGGCTGATAGATGGTGACCTGTGCTCAGGATGTGATTATGACTGATAGATGGTGACCTGTGCTCAGGATGTGATTATGGCTGATGGTGACCTGTGCTCAGGATGTGATTATGACTGATAGATGGTGACCTGTGCTCAGGATGTGATTATGGCTGATAGATGGTGACCTGTGCTCAGGATGTGATTATGGCTGATAGATGGAGACCTGTGCTCAGGATGTGATTATGGCTGATAGATGGTGACCTGTGCTCAGGATGTGATTATGACTGATAGATGGTGACCTGTGCTCAGGATGTGATTATGGCTGATGGTGACCTGTGCTCAGGATGTGATTATGGCTGATAGATGGTGACCTGTGCTCAGGATGTGATTATGACTGATAGACGGTGACCTGTGCTCAGGATGTGATTATGGCTGATAGATAGTGACCTGTGCTCAGGATGTGATTATGGCTGATAGATGGTGACCTGTGCTCAGGATGTGATTATGACTGATAGATGGTGACCTGTGCTCAGGATGTGATTATGACTGATAGACGGTGACCTGTGCTCAGGATGTGATTATGGCTGATGGTGACCTGTGCTCAGGATGTGATTATGACTGATAGATGGTGACCTGTGCTCAGGATGTGATTATGGCTGATGGTGACCTGTGCTCAGGATGTGATTATGGCTGATAGATGGTGACCTGTGCTCAGGATGTGATTATGGCTGATAGATAGTGACCTGTGCTCAGGATGTGATTATGGCTGATAGATGGTGACCTGTGCTCAGGATGTGATTATGACTGATAGATGGTGACCTGTGCTCAGGATGTGATTATGACTGATAGACGGTGACCTGTGCTCAGGATGTGATTATGGCTGATGGTGACCTGTGCTCAGGATGTGATTATGGCTGATAGACGGTGACCTGTGCTCAGGATGTGATTATGACTGATAGATGGTGACCTGTGCTCAGGATGTGATTATGGCTGATAGATGGTGACCTGTGCTCAGGATGTGATTATGGCTGATAGATGGTGACCTGTGCTCAGGATGTGATTATGACTGATAGACGGTGACCTGTGCTCAGGATGTGATTATGACTGATAGATGGTGACCTGTGCTCAGGATGTGATTATGGCTGATAGATGGTGACCTGTGCTCAGGATGTGATTATGGCTGATGGTGACCTGTGCTCAGGATGTGATTATGGCTGATAGATGGTGACCTGTGCTCAGGATGTGATTATGGCTGATAGATGGTGACCTGTGCTCAGGATGTGATTATGGCTGATAGATGGTGACCTGTGCTCAGGATGTGATTATGGCTGATAGATGGTGACCTGTGCTCAGGATGTGATTATGGCTGATAGATGGTGACCTGTGCTCAGGATGTGATTATGGCTGATAGATGGTGACCTGTGCTCAGGATGTGATTATGGCTGATGGTGACCTGTGCTCAGGATGTGATTATGACTGATAGATGGAGACCTGTGCTCAGGATGTGATTATGACTGATAGATGGAGACCTGTGCTCAGGATGTGATTATGGCTGATAGATGGAGACCTGTGCTCAGGATGTGATTATGGCTGATAGATGGTGACCTGTGCTCAGGATGTGATTATGGCTGATGGTGACCTGTGCTCAGGATGTGATTATGACTGATAGATGGAGACCTGTGCTCAGGATGTGATTATGACTGATAGACGGTGACCTGTGCTCAGGATGTGATTATGGCTGATGGTGACCTGTGCTCAGGATGTGATTATGACTGATAGATGGAGACCTGTGCTCAGGATGTGATTATGGCTGATGGTGACCTGTGCTCAGGACGTGATTATGGCTGATAGATGGTGACCTGTGCTCAGGATGTGATTATGACTGTTAGACGGTGACCTGTGCTCAGGATGTGATTATGGCTGATAGATGGTGACCTGTGCTCAGGATGTGATTATGGCTGATAGATGGTGACCTGTGCTCAGGATGTGATTATGGCTGATGGTGACCTGTGCTCAGGATGTGATTATGGCTGATGGATGGTGACCTGTGCTCAGTATGTGATTATGACTGATAGATGGTGACCTGTGCTCAGGATGTGATTATGGCTGATAGATGGTGACCTGTGCTCAGGATGTGATTATGGCTGATAGATGGTGACCTGTGCTCAGGATGTGATTATGGCTGATAGACGGTGACCTGTGCTCAGGATGTGATTATGGCTGATAGACGGTGACCTGTGCTCAGGATGTGATTATGACTGATAGATGGTGACCTGTGCTCAGGATGTGATTATGGCTGATAGACGGTGACCTGTGCTCAGGATGTGATTATGGCTGATAGATGGTGACCTGTGCTCAGGATGTGATTATGACTGATAGATGGAGACCTGTGCTCAGGATGTGATTATGGCTGATGGTGACCTGTGCTCAGGACGTGATTATGGCTGATAGATGGTGACCTGTGCTCAGGATGTGATTATGACTGTTAGACGGTGACCTGTGCTCAGGATGTGATTATGGCTGATAGATGGTGACCTGTGCTCAGGATGTGATTATGGCTGATAGACGGTGACCTGTGCTCAGGATGTGATTATGACTGATAGATGGAGACCTGTGCTCAGGATGTGATTATGGCTGATAGATGGTGACCTGTGCTCAGGATGTGATTATGACTGATAGATGGAGACCTGTGCTCAGGATGTGATTATGGCTGATAGATGGTGACCTGTGCTCAGGATGTGATTATGGCTGATGGTGACCTGTGCTCAGGATGTGATTATGGCTGATAGATGGTGATCTGTGCTCAGGATGTGATTATGGCTGATAGATGGTGACCTGTGCTCAGTATGTGATTATGACTGATAGATGGTGACCTGTGCTCAGGATGTGATTATGACTGATAGATGGTGACCTGTGCTCAGGATGTGATTATGGCTGATGGTGACCTGTGCTCAGGATGTGATTATGGCTGATGGTGACCTGTGCTCAGGATGTGATTATGACTGATAGACGGTGACCTGTGCTCAGGATGTGATTATGACTGATAGACGGTGACCTGTGCTCAGGATGTGATTATGGCTGATGGATGGTGACCTGTGCTCAGTATGTGATTATGACTGATAGATGGTGACCTGTGCTCAGGATGTGATTATGGCTGATAGATGGTGACCTGTGCTCAGGATGTGATTATGGCTGATAGATGGTGACCTGTGCTCAGGATGTGATTATGGCTGATAGACGGTGACCTGTGCTCAGGATGTGATTATGGCTGATAGACGGTGACCTGTGCTCAGGATGTGATTATGGCTGATAGATGGTGACCTGTGCTCAGGATGTGATTATGGCTGATAGACGGTGACCTGTGCTCAGGATGTGATTATGGCTGATAGACGGTGACCTGTGCTCAGGATGTGATTATGACTGATAGATGGTGACCTGTGCTCAGGATGTGATTATGGCTGATGGTGACCTGTGCTCAGGATGTGATTATGGCTGATAGATGGTGACCTGTGCTCAGGATGTGATTATGGCTGATAGACGGTGACCTGTGCTCAGGATGTGATTATGGCTGATAGATGGTGACCTGTGCTCAGGATGTGATTATGGCTGATGGATGGTGACCTGTGCTCAGGATGTGATTATGACTGATAGATGGTGACCTGTGCTCAGGATGTGATTATGACTGATAGATGGTGACCTGTGCTCAGGATGTGATTATGGCTGATAGATGGAGACCTGTGCTCAGGATGTGATTATGACTGATAGATGGTGACCTGTGCTCAGGATGTGATTATGGCTGATAGATGGTGACCTGTGCTCAGGATGTGATTATGGCTGATAGATGGTGACCTGTGCTCAGGATGTGATTATGGCTGATAGATGGTGACCTGTGCTCAGGATGTGATTATGACTGATAGATGGTGACCTGTGCTCAGGATGTGATTATGGCTGATAGATGGTGACCTGTGCTCAGGATGTGATTATGGCTGATAGATGGTGACCTGTGCTCAGGATGTGATTATGGCTGATAGATGGTGACCTGTGCTCAGGATGTGATTATGGCTGATAGATGGAGACCTGTGCTCAGGATGTTATTATGGCTGATAGATGGTGACCTGTGCTCAGGATGTGATTATGACTGATAGATGGTGACCTGTGCTCAGGATGTGATTATGGCTGATGGTGACCTGTGCTCAGGATGTGATTATGGCTGATAGATGGTGACCTGTGCTCAGGATGTGATTATGGCTGATAGATGGTGACCTGTGCTCAGGATGTGATTATGGCTGATAGATGGTGACCTGTGCTCAGGATGTGATTATGGCTGATAGATGGTGACCTGTGCTCAGGATGTTATTATGGCTGATAGATGGTGACCTGTGCTCAGGATGTGATTATGACTGATAGATGGTGACCTGTGCTCAGGATGTGATTATGGCTGATGGTGACCTGTGCTCAGGATGTGATTATGGCTGATAGATGGTGACCTGTGCTCAGGATGTGATTATGGCTGATAGATGGTGACCTGTGCTCAGGATGTGATTATGGCTGATAGATGGAGACCTGTGCTCAGGATGTTATTATGACTGATAGATGGTGACCTGTGCTCAGGATGTGATTATGACTGATAGACGGTGACCTGTGCTCAGGATGTGATTATGGCTGATGGTGACCTGTGCTCAGGATGTGATTATGGCTGATGGTGACCTGTGCTCAGGATGTGATTATGACTGATAGACGGTGACCTGTGCTCAGGATGTGATTATGGCTGATGGTGACCTGTGCTCAGGATGTGATTATGGCTGATGGTGACCTGTGCTCAGGATGTGATTATGACTGATAGACGGTGACCTGTGCTCAGGATGTGATTATGGCTGATAGATGGTGACCTGTGCTCAGGATGTGATTATGACTGATAGATGGTGACCTGTGCTCAGGATGTGATTATGGCTGATGGTGACCTGTGCTCAGGATGTGATTATGGCTGATGGTGATCTGTGCTCAGGATGTGATTATGGCTGATGGTGATCTGTGCTCAGGATGTGATTATGGCTGATGGTGATCTGTGCTCAGGATGTGATTATGGCTGATAGACGGTGACCTGTGCTCAGGATGTGATTATGGCTGATGGTGACCTGTGCTCAGGATGTGATTATGGCTGATAGACGGTGACCTGTGCTCAGGATGTGATTATGGTTGATAGATGGTGACCTGTGCTCAGGATGTGATTATGACTGATAGATGGTGACCTGTGCTCAGGATGTGATTATGGCTGATAGATGGTGACCTGTGCTCAGGATGTGATTATGGCTGATAGATGGTGACCTGTGCTCAGGATGTGATTATGGTTGATAGATGGTGACCTGTGCTCAGGATGTGATTATGGCTGATAGATGGTGACCTGTGCTCAGGATGTGATTATGACTGATAGACGGTGACCTGTGCTCAGGATGTGATTATGACTGATAGATGGTGACCTGTGCTCAGGATGTGATTATGGCTGATAGATGGTGACCTGTGCTCAGGATGTGATTATGGCTGATAGACGGTGACCTGTGCTCAGGATGTGATTATGGTTGATAGACGGTGACCTGTGCTCAGGATGTGATTATGGCTGATAGATGGTGACCTGTGCTCAGGATGTGATTATGGTTGATAGATGGTGACCTGTGCTCAGGATGTGATTATGACTGATAGACGGTGACCTGTGCTCAGGATGTGATTATGGCTGATAGATGGAGACCTGTGCTCAGGATGTGATTATGGTTGATAGATGGTGACCTGTGCTCAGGATGTGATTATGACTGATAGACGGTGACCTGTGCTCAGGATGTGATTATGGCTGATAGATGGTGACCTGTGCTCAGGATGTGATTATGACTGATAGATGGTGACCTGTGCTCAGGATGTGATTATGACTGATAGATGGTGACCTGTGCTCAGGATGTGATTATGGCTGATAGTGACCTGTGCTCAGGATGTGATTATGGCTGATAGATGGTGACCTGTGCTCAGGATGTGATTATGGCTGATAGATGGTGACCTGTGCTCAGGATGTGATTATGGCTGATAGATGGTGACCTGTGCTCAGGATGTGATTATGGCTGATAGATGGTGACCTGTGCTCAGGATGTGATTATGGCTGATGGTGACCTGTGCTCAGGATGTGATTATGACTGATAGTGACCTGTGCTCAGGATGTGATTATGACTGATAGTGACCTGTGCTCAGGATGTGATTATGGCTGATAGATGGTGACCTGTGCTCAGGATGTGATTATGGCTGATAGATGGTGACCTGTGCTCAGGATGTTATTATGGCTGATAGATGGTGACCTGTGCTCAGGATGTGATTATGGCTGATAGATGGAGACCTGTGCTCAGGATGTGATTATGGCTGATAGATGGTGACCTGTGCTCAGGATGTGATTATGGCTGATAGATGGTGACCTGTGCTCAGGATGTGATTATGGCTGATAGATGGTGACCTGTGCTCAGGATGTTATTATGGCTGATAGATGGTGACCTGTGCTCAGGATGTGATTATGGCTGATAGATGGTGATCTGTGCTCAGGATGTTATTATGGCTGATAGATGGTGACCTGTGCTCAGGATGTGATTATGGCTGATAGATGGAGACCTGTGCTCAGGATGTGATTATGGCTGATAGATGGTGACCTGTGCTCAGGATGTTATTATGGCTGATAGATGGTGACCTGTGCTCAGGATGTGATTATGGCTGATAGATGGTGACCTGTGCTCAGGATGTGATTATGACTGATAGATGGAGACCTGTGCTCAGGATGTGATTATGGCTGATAGATGGTGACCTGTGCTCAGGATGTGATTATGACTGATAGATGGAGACCTGTGCTCAGGATGTGATTATGGCTGATAGATGGTGACCTGTGCTCAGGATGTGATTATGGCTGATGGTGACCTGTGCTCAGGATGTGATTATGGCTGATAGACGGTGACCTGTGCTCAGGATGTGATTATGACTGATAGATGGTGACCTGTGCTCAGGATGTGATTATGGCTGATAGATGGTGACCTGTGCTCAGGATGTGATTATGACTGATAGATGGTGACCTGTGCTCAGGATGTGATTATGGCTGATAGATGGTGACCTGTGCTCAGGATGTGATTATGGCTGATAGATGGTGACCTGTGCTCAGGATGTGATTATGGCTGATAGATGGTGACCTGTGCTCAGGATGTGATTATGACTGATAGATGGTGACCTGTGCTCAGGATGTGATTATGGCTGATAGATGGTGACCTGTGCTCAGGATGTGATTATGACTGATAGATGGAGACCTGTGCTCAGGATGTGATTATGGCTGATAGTGACCTGTGCTCAGGATGTGATTATGGCTGATAGATGGTGACCTGTGCTCAGGATGTGATTATGGCTGATAGACGGTGACCTGTGCTCAGGATGTGATTATGACTGATAGATGGAGACCTGTGCTCAGGATGTGATTATGGCTGATAGATGGTGACCTGTGCTCAGGATCTGATTATGACTGATGGATGGTGACCTGTGCTCAGGATGTGATTATGACTGATAGATGGTGACCTGTGCTCAGGATGTGATTATGACTGATAGATGGTGACCTGTGCTCAGGATGTGATTATGACTGATAGATGGTGACCTGTGCTCAGGATGTGATTATGACTGATAGATGGTGACCTGTGCTCAGGATGTGATTATGACTGATAGATGGTGACCTGTGCTCAGGATGTGATTATGACTGATAGATGGTGACCTGTGCTCAGGATGTGATTATGACTGATAGACGGTGACCTGTGCTCAGGATGTGATTATGGCTGATAGATGGTGACCTGTGCTCAGGATGTGATTATGGCTGATGGTGACCTGTGCTCAGGATGTGATTATGGCTGATAGACGGTGACCTGTGCTCAGGATGTGATTATGGCTGATAGATGGTGACCTGTGCTCAGGATGTGATTATGGCTGATAGATGGTGACCTGTGCTCAGGATGTGATTATGACTGATAGATGGTGACCTGTGCTCAGGATGTGATTATGACTGATAGATGGTGACCTGTGCTCAGGATGTGATTATGACTGATAGATGGTGACCTGTGCTCAGGATGTGATTATGGCTGATGGTGACCTGTGCTCAGGATGTGATTATGGCTGATAGATGGTGACCTGTGCTCAGGATGTGATTATGGCTGATAGATGGAGACCTGTGCTCAGGATGTGATTATGACTGATAGATGGAGACCTGTGCTCAGGATGTGATTATGGCTGATAGATGGTGACCTGTGCTCAGGATGTGATTATGACTGATAGACGGTGACCTGTGCTCAGGATGTGATTATGGCTGATAGTGACCTGTGCTCAGGATGTGATTATGACTGATAGATGGAGACCTGTGCTCAGGATGTGATTATGACTGATAGATGGAGACCTGTGCTCAGGATGTGATTATGGCTGATAGACGGTGACCTGTGCTCAGGATGTGATTATGGCTGATAGACGGTGACCTGTGCTCAGGATGTGATTATGGCTGATAGATGGAGACCTGTGCTCAGGATGTGATTATGGCTGATAGATGGTGACCTGTGCTCAGGATGTGATTATGACTGATAGATGGTGACCTGTGCTCAGGATGTGATTATGGCTGATAGATGGTGACCTGTGCTCAGGATGTGATTATGGCTGATAGATGGTGACCTGTGCTCAGGATGTGATTATGGCTGATAGATGGAGACCTGTGCTCAGGATGTGATTATGACTGATAGATGGTGACCTGTGCTCAGGATGTGATTATGGCTGATAGACGGTGACCTGTGCTCAGGATGTGATTATGGCTGATAGATGGTGACCTGTGCTCAGGATGTGATTATGGCTGATAGATGGAGACCTGTGCTCAGGATGTGATTATGGCTGATAGATGGTGACCTGTGCTCAGGATGTGATTATGACTGATAGATGGTGACCTGTGCTCAGGATGTGATTATGGCTGATAGACGGTGACCTGTGCTCAGGATGTGATTATGGCTGATAGATGGAGACCTGTGCTCAGGATGTGATTATGGCTGATAGATGGTGACCTGTGCTCAGGATGTGATTATGACTGATAGATGGTGACCTGTGCTCAGGATGTGATTATGGCTGATAGATGGTGACCTGTGCTCAGGATGTGATTATGGCTGATAGATGGAGACCTGTGCTCAGGATGTGATTATGACTGATAGATGGTGACCTGTGCTCAGGATGTGATTATGGCTGATAGACGGTGACCTGTGCTCAGGATGTGATTATGGCTGATAGATGGTGACCTGTGCTCAGGATGTGATTATGGCTGATAGATGGTGACCTGTGCTCAGGATGTGATTATGACTGATAGATGGAGACCTGTGCTCAGGATGTGATTATGGCTGATAGATGGTGACCTGTGCTCAGGATGTGATTATGACTGATAGATGGTGACCTGTGCTCAGGATGTGATTATGGCTGATGGTGACCTGTGCTCAGGATGTGATTATGGCTGATAGATGGAGACCTGTGCTCAGGATGTGATTATGACTGATAGATGGTGACCTGTGCTCAGGATGTGATTATGGCTGATAGATGGTGACCTGTGCTCAGGATGTGATTATGACTGATAGACGGTGACCTGTGCTCAGGATGTGATTATGGCTGATAGATGGTGACCTGTGCTCAGGATGTGATTATGACTGATAGACGGTGACCTGTGCTCAGGATGTGATTATGGCTGATAGATGGAGACCTGTGCTCAGGATGTGATTATGGCTGATAGATGGTGACCTGTGCTCAGGATGTGATTATGACTGATAGATGGTGACCTGTGCTCAGGATGTGATTATGGCTGATAGATGGTGACCTGTGCTCAGGATGTGATTATGGCTGATAGATGGTGACCTGTGCTCAGGATGTGATTATGGCTGATAGATGGAGACCTGTGCTCAGGATGTGATTATGACTGATAGATGGTGACCTGTGCTCAGGATGTGATTATGACTGATAGATGGTGACCTGTGCTCAGGATGTGATTATGGCTGATGGTGACCTGTGCTCAGGATGTGATTATGGCTGATAGATGGAGACCTGTGCTCAGGATGTGATTATGACTGATAGATGGTGACCTGTGCTCAGGATGTGATTATGGCTGATAGATGGTGACCTGTGCTCAGGATGTGATTATGGCTGATAGATGGAGACCTGTGCTCAGGATGTGATTATGGCTGATAGATGGTGACCTGTGCTCAGGATGTGATTATGACTGATAGATGGTGACCTGTGCTCAGGATGTGATTATGGCTGATAGATGGTGACCTGTGCTCAGGATGTGATTATGGCTGATAGATGGTGACCTGTGCTCAGGATGTGATTATGGCTGATAGATGGAGACCTGTGCTCAGGATGTGATTATGGCTGATAGATGGTGACCTGTGCTCAGGATGTGATTATGGCTGATAGATGGTGACCTGTGCTCAGGATGTGATTATGGCTGATAGATGGTGACCTGTGCTCAGGATGTGATTATGACTGATAGATGGTGACCTGTGCTCAGGATGTGATTATGACTGATAGATGGTGACCTGTGCTCAGGATGTGATTATTGCTGATAGATGGTGACCTGTGCTCAGGATGTGATTATGGCTGATAGATGGTGACCTGTGCTCAGGATGTGATTATGACTGATAGATGGAGACCTGTGCTCAGGATGTGATTATGGCTGATAGATGGTGACCTGTGCTCAGGATGTGATTATGACTGATAGATGGTGACCTGTGCTCAGGATGTGATTATTGCTGATAGATGGAGACCTGTGCTCAGGATGTGATTATGACTGATAGATGGTGACCTGTGCTCAGGATGTGATTATGGCTGATAGACGGTGACCTGTGCTCAGGATGTGATTATGGCTGATAGATGGAGACCTGTGCTCAGGATGTGATTATGGCTGATAGATGGTGACCTGTGCTCAGGATGTGATTATGGCTGATAGATGGTGACCTGTGCTCAGGATGTGATTATGGCTGATAGATGGTGACCTGTGCTCAGGATGTGATTATGACTGATAGATGGTGACCTGTGCTCAGGATGTGATTATGGCTGATAGACGATGACCTGTGCTCAGGATGTGATTATGGCTGATAGATGGTGACCTGTGCTCAGGATGTGATTATGGCTGATAGATGGTGACCTGTGCTCAGGATGTGATTATGACTGATAGATGGAGACCTGTGCTCAGGATGTGATTATGGCTGATAGATGGAGACCTGTGCTCAGGATGTGATTATGGCTGATAGATGGTGACCTGTGCTCAGGATGTGATTATGGCTGATAGATGGAGACCTGTGCTCAGGATGTGATTATGGCTGATAGATGGTGACCTGTGCTCAGGATGTGATTATGGCTGATAGATGGAGACCTGTGCTCAGGATGTGATTATGACTGATAGATGGTGACCTGTGCTCAGGATGTGATTATGGCTGATAGATGGTGACCTGTGCTCAGGATGTGATTATGACTGATAGATGGTGACCTGTGCTCAGGATGTGATTATAGCTGATAGATGGTGACCTGTGCTCAGGATGTGATTATGGCTGATAGACGGTGACTTGTGCTCAGGATGTGATTATGGCTGATAGACGGTGACCTGTGCTCAGGATGTGATTATGGCTGATAGACGGTGACTTGTGCTCAGGATGTGATTATGGCTGATAGATGGTGACCTGTGCTCAGGATGTGATTATGGCTGATAGATGGAGACCTGTTCTCAGGATGTGATTATGGCTGATAGATGGGGACCTGTGCTCAGGATGTGATTATGACTGATAGATGGTGACCTGTGCTCAGGATGTGATTATGGCTGATAGACGGTGACCTGTGCTCAGGATGTGATTATGGCTGATAGATGGTGACCTGTGCTCAGGATGTGATTATGGCTGATAGATGGAGACCTGTGCTCAGGATGTGATTATGGCTGATAGATGGGGACCTGTGCTCAGGATGTGATTATGACTGATAGATGGTGACCTGTGCTCAGGATGTGATTATGACTGATGGTGACCTGTGCTCAGGATGTGATTATGGCTGATAGATGGAGACCTGTGCTCAGGATGTGATTATGGCTGATAGATGGAGACCTGTGCTCAGGATGTGATTATGGCTGATAGATGGAGACCTGTGCTCAGGATGTGATTATGACTGATAGATGGTGACCTGTGCTCAGGATGTGATTATGGCTGATAGACGGTGACCTGTGCTCAGGATGTGATTATGGCTGATAGATGGTGACCTGTGCTCAGGATGTGATTATGGCTGATAGATGGTGACCTGTGCTCAGGATGTGATTATGGCTGATAGATGGTGACCTGTGCTCAGGATGTGATTATGGCTGATAGATGGTGACCTGTGCTCAGGATGTGATTATGGCTGATAGATGGTGACCTGTGCTCAGGATGTGATTATGACTGATGGTGACCTGTGCTCAGGATGTGATTATGACTGATAGATGGTGATCTGTGCTCAGGATGTGATTATGACTGATAGATGGTGACCTGTGCTCAGGATGTGATTATGACTGATGGTGACCTGTGCTCAGGATGTGATTATGGCTGATAGATGGAGACCTGTGCTCAGGATGTGATTATGGCTGATAGATGGTGACCTGTGCTCAGGATGTGATTATGGCTGATAGACGGTGACCTGTGCTCAGGATGTGATTATGGCTGATAGATGGTGACCTGTGCTCAGGATGTGATTATGACTGATGGTGACCTGTGCTCAGGATGTGATTATGACTGATAGATGGTGACCTGTGCTCAGGATGTGATTATGACTGATAGATGGTGACCTGTGCTCAGGATGTGATTATGGCTGATAGATGGTGACCTGTGCTCAGGATGTGATTATGGCTGATAGATGGTGACCTGTGCTCAGGATGTGATTATGGCTGATAGATGGTGACCTGTGCTCAGGATGTGATTATGGCTGATAGATGGAGACCTGTGCTCAGGATGTGATTATGACTGATAGATGGTGACCTGTGCTCAGGATGTGATTATGGCTGATAGATGGTGACCTGTGCTCAGGATGTGATTATGGCTGATAGATGGTGACCTGTGCTCAGGATGTGATTATGGCTGATAGATGGAGACCTGTGCTCAGGATGTGATTATGACTGATAGATGGTGACCTGTGCTCAGGATGTGATTATGGCTGATGGATGGTGACCTGTGCTCAGGATGTGATTATGGCTGATAGATGGTGACCTGTGCTCAGGATGTGATTATGGCTGATAGATGGTGACCTGTGCTCAGGATGTGATTATGGCTGATAGATGGAGACCTGTGCTCAGGATGTGATTATGGCTGATAGATGGTGACCTGTGCTCAGGATGTGATTGACTGATAGATGGTGACCTGTGCTCAGGATGTGATTATGGCTGATAGATGGTGACCTGTGCTCAGGATGTGATTATGACTGATAGATGGTGACCTGTGCTCAGGATGTGATTATGGCTGATAGATGGAGACCTGTGCTCAGGATGTGAGTATGGCTGATAGACGGTGACCTGTGCTCAGGATGTGATTATGGCTGATAGATGGAGACCTGTGCTCAGGATGTGATTATGGCTGATAGATGGTGACCTGTGCTCAGGATGTGATTGACTGATAGATGGTGACCTGTGCTCAGGATGTGATTATGGCTGATAGATGGTGACCTGTGCTCAGGATGTGATTATGACTGATAGATGGTGACCTGTGCTCAGGATGTGATTATGGCTGATAGATGGAGACCTGTGCTCAGGATGTGATTATGGCTGATAGATGGTGACCTGTGCTCAGGATGTGATTATGGCTGATAGATAGTGACCTGTGCTCAGGATGTGATTATGGCTGATAGATGGAGACCTGTGCTCAGGATGTGATTATGACTGATAGATGGTGACCTGTGCTCAGGATGTGATTATGACTGATAGACGGTGACCTGTGCTCAGGATGTGATTATGGCTGATAGATGGTGACCTGTGCTCAGGATGTGATTATGACTGATAGATGGTGACCTGTGCTCAGGATGTGATTATGGCTGATAGATGGTGACCTGTGCTCAGGATGTGATTATGACTGATAGATGGTGACCTGTGCTCAGGATGTGATTATGGCTGATGGTGACCTGTGCTCAGGATGTGATTATGACTGATAGATGGAGACCTGTGCTCAGGATGTGATTATGGCTGATAGACGGTGACCTGTGCTCAGGATGTGATTATGGCTGATAGATGGTGACCTGTGCTCAGGATGTGATTATGACTGATGGTGACCTGTGCTCAGGATGTGATTATGACTGATAGATGGTGACCTGTGCTCAGGATGTGATTATGGCTGATAGATGGAGACCTGTGCTCAGGATGTGATTATGGCTGATGGTGACCTGTGCTCAGGATGTGATTATGACTGATAGATGGAGACCTGTGCTCAGGATGTGATTATGGCTGATAGACGGTGACCTGTGCTCAGGATGTGATTATGGCTGATAGATGGTGACCTGTGCTCAGGATGTGATTATGGCTGATAGACGGTGACCTGTGCTCAGGATGTGATTATGACTGATAGACGGTGACCTGTGCTCAGGATGTGATTATGACTGATAGATGGAGACCTGTGCTCAGGATGTGATTATGACTGATAGACGGTGACCTGTGCTCAGGATGTGATTATGGCTGATAGATGGTGACCTGTGCTCAGGATGTGATTATGGCTGATGGTGACCTGTGCTCAGGATGTGATTATGACTGATAGATGGAGACCTGTGCTCAGGATGTGATTATGGCTGATAGATGGTGACCTGTGCTCAGGATGTGATTATGGCTGATAGATGGTGACCTGTGCTCAGGATGTGATTATGGCTGATGGTGACCTGTGCTCAGGATGTGATTATGACTGATAGATGGTGACCTGTGCTCAGGATGTGATTATGACTGATAGACGGTGACCTGTGCTCAGGATGTGATTATGGCTGATAGATGGTGACCTGTGCTCAGGATGTGATTATGGCTGATAGATGGTGACCTGTGCTCAGGATGTGATTATGGCTGATAGACGGTGACCTGTGCTCAGGATGTGATTATGGCTGATAGATGGTGACCTGTGCTCAGGATGTGATTATGGCTGATAGATGGTGACCTGTGCTCAGGATGTGATTATGGCTGATAGATGGTGACCTGTGCTCAGGATGTGATTATGGCTGATGGTGACCTGTGCTCAGGATGTGATTATGACTGATAGATGGTGACCTGTGCTCAGGATGTGATTATGACTGATAGACGGTGACCTGTGCTCAGGATGTGATTATGACTGATAGATGGAGACCTGTGCTCAGGATGTGATTATGGCTGATGGTGACCTGTGCTCAGGATGTGATTATGGCTGATAGATGGTGACCTGTGCTCAGGATGTGATTATGGCTGATAGATGGTGACCTGTGCTCAGGATGTGATTATGGCTGATGGTGACCTGTGCTCAGGATGTGATTATGACTGATAGATGGTGACCTGTGCTCAGGATGTGATTATGGCTGATGGTGACCTGTGCTCAGGATGTGATTATGGCTGATGGTGACCTGTGCTCAGGATGTGATTATGACTGATAGATGGTGACCTGTGCTCAGGATGTGATTATGACTGATAGACGGTGACCTGTGCTCAGGATGTGATTATGACTGATAGATGGTGACCTGTGCTCAGGATGTGATTATGACTGATAGATGGTGACCTGTGCTCAGGATGTGATTATGACTGATAGATGGAGACCTGTGCTCAGGATGTGATTATGGCTGATAGATGGTGACCTGTGCTCAGGATGTGATTATGACTGATAGATGGTGACCTGTGCTCAGGATGTGATTATGGCTGATAGATGGTGACCTGTGCTCAGGATGTGATTATGGCTGATAGATGGTGACCTGTGCTCAGGATGTGATTATGGCTGATGGTGACCTGTGCTCAGGATGTGATTATGACTGATAGATGGTGACCTGTGCTCAGGATGTGATTATGGCTGATGGTGACCTGTGCTCAGGATGTGATTATGGCTGATGGTGACCTGTGCTCAGGATGTGATTATGGCTGATAGATGGTGACCTGTGCTCAGGATGTGATTATGACTGATAGATGGTGACCTGTGCTCAGGATGTGATTATGACTGATAGACGGTGACCTGTGCTCAGGATGTGATTATGACTGATAGATGGTGACCTGTGCTCAGGATGTGATTATGACTGATAGATGGTGACCTGTGCTCAGGATGTGATTATGACTGATAGACGGTGACCTGTGCTCAGGATGTGATTATGACTGATAGATGGAGACCTGTGCTCAGGATGTGATTATGGCTGATGGTGACCTGTGCTCAGGATGTGATTATGACTGATAGATGGAGACCTGTGCTCAGGATGTGATTATGGCTGATAGATGGTGACCTGTGCTCAGGATGTGATTATGGCTGATAGATGGTGACCTGTGCTCAGGATGTGATTATGGCTGATAGATGGTGACCTGTGCTCAGGATGTGATTATGGCTGATAGATAGTGACCTGTGCTCAGGATGTGATTATGGCTGATAGATGGTGACCTGTGCTCAGGATGTGATTATGACTGATAGATGGAGACCTGTGCTCAGGATGTGATTATGGCTGATAGATGGTGACCTGTGCTCAGGATGTGATTATGGCTGATAGATGGTGACCTGTGCTCAGGATGTGATTATGGCTGATAGATGGTGACCTGTGCTCAGGATGTGATTATGGCTGATGGTGACCTGTGCTCAGGATGTGATTATGACTGATAGATGGTGACCTGTGCTCAGGATGTGATTATGGCTGATGGTGACCTGTGCTCAGGATGTGATTATGACTGATAGATGGTGACCTGTGCTCAGGATGTGATTATGGCTGATAGATGGTGACCTGTGCTCAGGATGTGATTATGACTGATAGACGGTGACCTGTGCTCAGGATGTGATTATGACTGATAGATGGTGACCTGTGCTCAGGATGTGATTATGGCTGATAGATGGTGACCTGTGCTCAGGATGTGATTATGGCTGATGGTGACCTGTGCTCAGGATGTGATTATGACTGATAGACGGTGACCTGTGCTCAGGATGTGATTATGGCTGATAGACGGTGACCTGTGCTCAGGATGTGATTATGGCTGATAGACGGTGACCTGTGCTCAGGATGTGATTATGACTGATAGACGGTGACCTGTGCTCAGGATGTGATTATGGCTGATAGACGGTGACCTGTGCTCAGGATGTGATTATGGCTGATAGATGGTGACCTGTGCTCAGGATGTGATTATGACTGATAGACGGTGACCTGTGCTCAGGATGTGATTATGGCTGATAGACGGTGACCTGTGCTCAGGATGTGATTATGGCTGATAGATGGTGACCTGTGCTCAGGATGTGATTATGGCTGATAGACGGTGACCTGTGCTCAGGATGTGATTATGACTGATAGATGGTGACCTGTGGTCAGGATGTGATTATGGCTGATAGATGGTGACCTGTGCTCAGGATGTGATTATGGCTGATAGATGGTGACCTGTGCTCAGGATGTGATTATGACTGATAGATGGTGACCTGTGCTCAGGATGTGATTATGACTGATAGATGGTGACCTGTGGTCAGGATGTGATTATGGCTGATAGATGGAGACCTGTGGTCAGGATGTGATTATGGCTGATAGACGGTGACCTGTGCTCAGGATGTGATTATGGTTGATAGATGGTGACCTGTGCTCAGGATGTGATTATGGCTGATAGATGGTGACCTGTGCTCAGGATGTGATTATGGCTGATAGATGGTGACCTGTGCTCAGGATGTGATTATGACTGATAGTGACCTGTGCTCAGGATGTGATTATGGCTGATAGATGGTGACCTGTGCTCAGGATGTGATTATGGCTGATAGATGGTGACCTGTGCTCAGGATGTGATTATGGCTGATAGATGGTGACCTGTGCTCAGGATGTGATTATGGCTGATAGATGGTGACCTGTGCTCAGGATGTGATTATGGCTGATGGTGACCTGTGCTCAGGATGTGATTATGACTGATAGATGGTGACCTGTGCTCAGGATGTGATTATGACTGATAGATGGTGACCTGTGCTCAGGATGTGATTATGGCTGATAGTGACCTGTGCTCAGGATGTGATTATGGCTGATAGATGGTGACCTGTGCTCAGGATGTGATTATGGCTGATAGATGGTGACCTGTGCTCAGGATGTGATTATGACTGATGGTGACCTGTGCTCAGGATGTGATTATGGCTGATAGATGGAGACCTGTGCTCAGGATGTGATTATGACTGATAGACGGTGACCTGTGCTCAGGATGTGATTATGGCTGATAGATGGTGACCTGTGCTCAGGATGTGATTATGGCTGATAGATGGTGACCTGTGCTCAGGATGTGATTATGGCTGATAGATGGTGACCTGTGCTCAGGATGTGATTATGACTGATAGATGGAGACCTGTGCTCAGGATGTGATTATGACTGATAGATGGTGACCTGTGCTCAGGATGTGATTATGGCTGATGGTGACCTGTGCTCAGGATGTGATTATGGCTGATAGATGGTGACCTGTGCTCAGGATGTGATTATGACTGATAGATGGAGACCTGTGCTCAGGATGTGATTATGACTGATAGATGGTGACCTGTGCTCAGGATGTGATTATGGCTGATAGATGGAGACCTGTGCTCAGGATGTGATTATGGCTGATAGATGGTGACCTGTGCTCAGGATGTGATTATGGCTGATAGATGGTGACCTGTGCTCAGGATGTGATTATGACTGATAGATGGAGACCTGTGCTCAGGATGTGATTATGACTGATAGATGGTGACCTGTGCTCAGGATGTGATTATGGCTGATAGATGGTGACCTGTGCTCAGGATGTGATTATGGCTGATAGATGGTGACCTGTGCTCAGGATGTGATTATGACTGATAGATGGTGACCTGTGCTCAGGATGTGATTATGGCTGATAGATGGTGACCTGTGCTCAGGATGTGATTATGGCTGATAGATGGTGACCTGTGCTCAGGATGTGATTATGGCTGATAGATGGTGACCTGTGCTCAGGATGTGATTATGGCTGATAGATGGTGACCTGTGCTCAGGATGTGATTATGACTGATAGATGGAGACCTGTGCTCAGGATGTGATTATGACTGATAGATGGAGACCTGTGCTCAGGATGTGATTATGACTGATAGATGGTGACCTGTGCTCAGGATGTGATTATGGCTGATAGATGGTGACCTGTGCTCAGGATGTGATTATGACTGATAGATGGTGACCTGTGCTCAGGATGTGATTATGGCTGATAGATGGTGACCTGTGCTCAGGATGTGATTATGACTGATAGATGGTGACCTGTGCTCAGGATGTGATTATGGCTGATGGACGGTGACCTGTGCTCAGGATGTGATTATGGCTGATAGATGGTGACCTGTGCTCAGGATGTGATTATGGCTGATAGATGGTGACCTGTGCTCAGGATGTGATTATGGCTGATAGATGGTGACCTGTGCTCAGGATGTGATTATGGCTGATAGATGGTGACCTGTGCTCAGGATGTGATTATGGCTGATAGATGGTGACCTGTGCTCAGGATGTGATTATGACTGATAGATGGTGACCTGTGCTCAGGATGTGATTATGGCTGATGGTGACCTGTGCTCAGGATGTGATTATGACTGATAGATGGTGACCTGTGCTCAGGATGTGATTATGGCTGATAGACGGTGACCTGTGCTCAGGATGTGATTATGACTGATAGATGGTGACCTGTGCTCAGGATGTGATTATGGCTGATAGATGGTGACCTGTGCTCAGGATGTGATTATGGCTGATAGATGGAGACCTGTGCTCAGGATGTGATTATGGCTGATAGATGGTGACCTGTGCTCAGGATGTGATTATGACTGATAGACGGTGACCTGTGCTCAGGATGTGATTATGACTGATAGATGGTGACCTGTGCTCAGGATGTGATTATGGCTGATAGATGGTGACCTGTGCTCAGGATGTGATTATGGCTGATAGTGACCTGTGCTCAGGATGTGATTATGGCTGATGGATGGTGACCTGTGCTCAGGATGTGATTATGACTGATAGATGGTGACCTGTGCTCAGGATGTGATTATGACTGATAGATGGTGACCTGTGCTCAGGATGTGATTATGGCTGATAGATGGTGACCTGTGCTCAGGATGTGATTATGGCTGATAGTGACCTGTGCTCAGGATGTGATTATGGCTGATGGATGGTGACCTGTGCTCAGGATGTGATTATGACTGATAGATGGTGACCTGTGCTCAGGATGTGATTATGGCTGATAGATGGTGACCTGTGCTCAGGATGTGATTATGGCTGATAGACGGTGACCTGTGCTCAGGATGTGATTATGACTGATAGATGGTGACCTGTGCTCAGGATGTGATTATGACTGATAGATGGTGACCTGTGCTCAGGATGTGATTATGGCTGATAGATGGTGACCTGTGCTCAGGATGTGATTATGGCTGATAGACGGTGACCTGTGCTCAGGATGTGATTATGGCTGATAGATGGTGACCTGTGCTCAGGATGTGATTATGACTGATAGATGGTGACCTGTGCTCAGGATGTGATTATGACTGATAGATGGTGACCTGTGCTCAGGATGTGATTATGACTGATAGATGGTGACCTGTGCTCAGGATGTGATTATGGCTGATAGATGGTGACCTGTGCTCAGGATGTGATTATGGCTGATAGACGGTGACCTGTGCTCAGGATGTGATTATGGCTGATAGATGGTGACCTGTGCTCAGGATGTGATTATGACTGATAGATGGTGACCTGTGCTCAGGATGTGATTATGACTGATAGATGGTGACCTGTGCTCAGGATGTGATTATGGCTGATGGATGGTGACCTGTGCTCAGGATGTGATTATGGCTGATAGATGGTGACCTGTGCTCAGGATGTGATTATGGCTGATAGATGGTGACCTGTGCTCAGGATGTGATTATGGCTGATGGTGACCTGTGCTCAGGATGTGATTATGACTGATAGATGGTGACCTGTGCTCAGGATGTGATTATGGCTGATAGATGGTGACCTGTGCTCAGGATGTGATTATGGCTGATAGATGGTGACCTGTGCTCAGGATGTGATTATGGCTGATAGATGGAGACCTGTGCTCAGGATGTGATTATGGCTGATAGATGGTGACCTGTGCTCAGGATGTGATTATGGCTGATGGTGACCTGTGCTCAGGATGTGATTATGACTGATAGATGGTGACCTGTGCTCAGGATGTGATTATGGCTGATAGATGGTGACCTGTGCTCAGGATGTGATTATGGCTGATAGATGGTGACCTGTGCTCAGGATGTGATTATGACTGATAGATGGTGACCTGTGCTCAGGATGTGATTATGACTGATAGTGACCTGTGCTCAGGATGTGATTATGACTGATAGATGGTGACCTGTGCTCAGGATGTGATTATGACTGATAGATGGTGACCTGTGCTCAGGATGTGATTATGGCTGATAGATGGAGACCTGTGCTCAGGATGTGATTATGGCTGATAGATGGTGACCTGTGCTCAGGATGTGATTATGGCTGATAGATGGTGACCTGTGCTCAGGATGTGATTATGACTGATAGATGGTGACCTGTGCTCAGGATGTGATTATGACTGATAGATGGTGACCTGTGCTCAGGATGTGATTATGGCTGATAGATGGTGACCTGTGCTCAGGATGTGATTATGGCTGATAGATGGTGACCTGTGCTCAGGATGTGATTATGACTGATAGATGGTGACCTGTGCTCAGGATGTGATTATGACTGATAGTGACCTGTGCTCAGGATGTGATTATGGCTGATAGATGGTGACCTGTGCTCAGGATGTGATTATGGCTGATAGATGGTGACCTGTGCTCAGGATGTGACTATGACTGATAGATGGTGACCTGTGCTCAGGATGTGATTATGGCTGATAGATGGTGACCTGTGCTCAGGATGTGATTATGGCTGATAGATGGTGACCTGTGCTCAGGATGTGACTATGACTGATAGATGGTGACCTGTGCTCAGGATGTGACTATGACTGATAGATGGTGACCTGTGCTCAGGATGTGATTATGGCTGATAGATGGAGACCTGTGCTCAGGATGTGATTATGGCTGATAGATGGTGACCTGTGCTCAGGATGTGATTATGGCTGATAGATGGTGACCTGTGCTCAGGATGTGATTATGGCTGATAGACGGTGACCTGTGCTCAGGATGTGATTATGGCTGATAGATGGTGACCTGTGCTCAGGATGTGATTATGGCTGATAGATGGTGACCTGTGCTCAGGATGTGATTATGGCTGATAGATGGTGACCTGTGCTCAGGATGTGATTATGACTGATAGATGGTGACCTGTGCTCAGGATGTGATTATGACTGATAGTGACCTGTGCTCAGGATGTGATTATGGCTGATAGATGGTGACCTGTGCTCAGGATGTGATTATGACTGATAGTGACCTGTGCTCAGGATGTGATTATGACTGATAGATGGTGACCTGTGCTCAGGATGTGATTATGACTGATAGATGGTGACCTGTGCTCAGGATGTGATTATGGCTGATAGATGGTGACCTGTGCTCAGGATGTGATTATGGCTGATAGTGACCTGTGCTCAGGATGTGATTATGGCTGATAGATGGTGACCTGTGCTCAGGATGTGATTATGACTGATAGATGGTGACCTGTGCTCAGGATGTGATTATGGCTGATAGATGGAGACCTGTGCTCAGGATGTGATTATGACTGATAGATGGTGACCTGTGCTCAGGATGTGATTATGGCTGATAGATGGTGACCTGTGCTCAGGATGTGATTATGGCTGATGGTGACCTGTGCTCAGGATGTGATTATGGCTGATAGATGGTGACCTGTGCTCAGGATGTGATTATGACTGATAGATGGTGACCTGTGCTCAGGATGTGATTATGGCTGATAGATGGTGACCTGTGCTCAGGATGTGATTATGGCTGATAGATGGTGACCTGTGCTCAGGATGTGATTATGGCTGATAGATGGTGACCTGTGCTCAGGATGTGATTATGGCTGATGGTGACCTGTGCTCAGGATGTGATTATGACTGATAGATGGTGACCTGTGCTCAGGATGTGATTATGGCTGATAGATGGAGACCTGTGCTCAGGATGTGATTATGACTGATAGATGGTGACCTGTGCTCAGGATGTGATTATGGCTGATAGATGGTGACCTGTGCTCAGGATGTGATTATGGCTGATAGACGGTGACCTGTGCTCAGGATGTGATTATGGCTGATAGATGGTGACCTGTGCTCAGGATGTGATTATGGCTGATAGTGACCTGTGCTCAGGATGTGATTATGGCTGATGGATGGTGACCTGTGCTCAGGATGTGATTATGGCTGATAGTGACCTGTGCTCAGGATGTGATTATGGCTGATGGATGGTGACCTGTGCTCAGGATGTGATTATGACTGATAGATGGTGACCTGTGCTCAGGATGTGATTATGACTGATAGATGGTGACCTGTGCTCAGGATGTGATTATGACTGATAGATGGTGACCTGTGCTCAGGATGTGATTATGGCTGATAGTGACCTGTGCTCAGGATGTGATTATGGCTGATGGATGGTGACCTGTGCTCAGGATGTGATTATGGCTGATAGATGGTGACCTGTGCTCAGGATGTGATTATGACTGATAGTGACCTGTGCTCAGGATGTGATTATGACTGATAGATGGTGACCTGTGCTCAGGATGTGATTATGACTGATAGATGGTGACCTGTGCTCAGGATGTGATTATGACTGATAGATGGTGACCTGTGCTCAGGATGTGATTATGGCTGATAGATGGTGACCTGTGCTCAGGATGTGATTATGGCTGATAGTGACCTGTGCTCAGGATGTGATTATGACTGATAGATGGTGACCTGTGCTCAGGATGTGATTATGACTGATAGATGGTGACCTGTGCTCAAGATGTGATTATGGCTGATAGATGGTGACCTGTGCTCAGGATGTGATTATGGCTGATAGTGACCTGTGCTCAGGATGTGATTATGACTGATAGATGGTGACCTGTGCTCAGGATGTGATTATGACTGATAGATGGTGACCTGTGCTCAGGATGTGATTATGGCTGATAGATGGTGACCTGTGCTCAGGATGTGATTATGGCTGATAGTGACCTGTGCTCAGGATGTGATTATGACTGATAGATGGAGACCTGTGCTCAGGATGTGATTATGGCTGATAGATGGTGACCTGTGCTCAGGATGTGATTATGGCTGATAGATGGTGACCTGTGCTCAGGATGTGATTATGGCTGATAGTGACCTGTGCTCAGGATGTGATTATGGCTGATAGTGACCTGTGCTCAGGATGTGATTATGACTGATAGATGGTGACCTGTGCTCAGGATGTGATTATGGCTGATAGATGGTGACCTGTGCTCAGGATGTGATTATGGCTGATAGATGGAGACCTGTGCTCAGGATGTGATTATGACTGATAGATGGTGACCTGTGCTCAGGATGTGATTATGGCTGATAGATGGTGACCTGTGCTCAGGATGTGATTATAACTGATAGATGGTGACCTGTGCTCAGGATGTGATTATGGCTGATAGATGGTGACCTGTGCTCAGGATGTGATTATGACTGATAGATGGTGACCTGTGCTCAGGATGTGATTATGGCTGATAGATGGAGACCTGTGCTCAGGATGTGATTATGACTGATAGATGGAGACCTGTGCTCAGGATGTGATTATGACTGATAGATGGTGACCTGTGCTCAGGATGTGATTATGACTGATAGATGGTGACCTGTGCTCAGGATGTGATTATGGCTGATAGTGACCTGTGCTCAGGATGTGATTATGGCTGATAGATGGAGACCTGTGCTCAGGATGTGATTATGACTGATAGATGGTGACCTGTGCTCAGGATGTGATTATGGCTGATAGATGGTGACCTGTGCTCAGGATGTGATTATGACTGATAGATGGTGACCTGTGCTCAGGATGTGATTATGACTGATAGATGGTGACCTGTGCTCAGGATGTGATTATGGCTGATAGACGGTGACCTGTGCTCAGGATGTGATTATGGCTGATAGATGGTGACCTGTGCTCAGGATGTGATTATGGCTGATAGATGGTGACCTGTGCTCAGGATGTGATTATGGCTGATAGACGGTGACCTGTGCTCAGGATGTGATTATGGCTGATAGATGGTGACCTGTGCTCAGGATGTGATTATGACTGATAGATGGTGACCTGTGCTCAGGATGTGATTATGACTGATAGATGGTGACCTGTGCTCAGGATGTGATTATGGCTGATAGATGGTGACCTGTGCTCAGGATGTGATTATGGCTGATGGTGACCTGTGCTCAGGATGTGATTATGGCTGATAGATGGTGACCTGTGCTCAGGATGTGATTATGACTGATAGACGGTGACCTGTGCTCAGGATGTGATTATGACTGATAGATGGTGACCTGTGCTCAGGATGTGATTATGGCTGATAGATGGTGACCTGTGCTCAGGATGTGATTATGGCTGATAGATGGTGACCTGTGCTCAGGATGTGATTATGACTGATAGATGGTGACCTGTGCTCAGGATGTGATTATGACTGATAGATGGTGACCTGTGCTCAGGATGTGATTATGACTGATAGACGGTGACCTGTGCTCAGGATGTGATTATGACTGATAGACGGTGACCTGTGCTCAGGATGTGATTATGGCTGATAGATGGTGACCTGTGCTCAGGATGTGATTATGGCTGATAGACGGTGACCTGTGCTCAGGATGTGATTATGACTGATAGACGGTGACCTGTGCTCAGGATGTGATTATGGCTGATAGACGGTGACCTGTGCTCAGGATGTGATTATGACTGATAGACGGTGACCTGTGCTCAGGATGTGATTATGGCTGATAGATGGTGACCTGTGCTCAGGATGTGATTATGACTGATAGATGGTGACCTGTGCTCAGGATGTGATTATGGCTGATAGACGGTGACCTGTGCTCAGGATGTGATTATGACTGATAGATGGAGACCTGTGCTCAGGATGTGATTATGACTGATAGATGGTGACCTGTGCTCAGGATGTGATTATGACTGATAGATAGTGACCTGTGCTCAGGATGTGATTATGGCTGATAGATGGTGACCTGTGCTCAGGATGTGATTATGGCTGATAGACGGTGACCTGTGCTCAGGATGTGATTATGGCTGATAGATGGAGACCTGTGCTCAGGATGTGATTATGACTGATAGATGGTGACCTGTGCTCAGGATGTGATTATGACTGATAGACGGTGACCTGTGCTCAGGATGTGATTATGGCTGATAGACGGTGACCTGTGCTCAGGATGTGATTATGGCTGATAGATGGTGACCTGTGCTCAGGATGTGATTATGGCTGATAGACGGTGACCTGTGCTCAGGATGTGATTATGGCTGATAGATGGAGACCTGTGCTCAGGATGTGATTATGACTGATAGATGGTGACCTGTGCTCAGGATGTGATTATGGCTGATAGATGACCTGTGCTCAGGATGTGATTATGGCTGATAGACGGTGACCTGTGCTCAGGATGTGATTATGACTGATAGATAGTGACCTGTGCTCAGGATGTGATTATGGCTGATAGATGGTGACCTGTGCTCAGGATGTGATTATGGCTGATAGACGGTGACCTGTGCTCAGGATGTGATTATGGCTGATAGACGGTGACCTGTGCTCAGGATGTGATTATGGCTGATAGACGGTGACCTGTGCTCAGGATGTGATTATGGCTGATAGATGGAGACCTGTGCTCAGGATGTGATTATGACTGATAGATGGTGACCTGTGCTCAGGATGTGATTATGGCTGATAGATGACCTGTGCTCAGGATGTGATTATGGCTGATAGACGGTGACCTGTGCTCAGGATGTGATTATGACTGATAGATGGTGACCTGTGCTCAGGATGTGATTATGACTGATAGACGGTGACCTGTGCTCAGGATGTGATTATGGCTGATAGATGGAGACCTGTGCTCAGGATGTGATTATGACTGATAGATGGTGACCTGTGCTCAGGATGTGATTATGACTGATAGACGGTGACCTGTGCTCAGGATGTGATTATGACTGATAGATGGTGACCTGTGCTCAGGATGTGATTATGGCTGATGGTGACCTGTGCTCAGGATGTGATTATGGCTGATAGATGGTGACCTGTGCTCAGGATGTGATTATGGCTGATAGATGGTGACCTGTGCTCAGGATGTGATTATGACTGATAGATGGTGACCTGTGCTCAGGATGTGATTATGACTGATAGATGGTGACCTGTGCTCAGGATGTGATTATGGCTGATAGACGGAGACCTGTGCTCAGGATGTGATTATGGCTGATACATGGTGACCTGTGCTCAGGATGTGATTATGACTGATAGATGGTGACCTGTGCTCAGGATGTGATTATGACTGATGGTGACCTGTGCTCAGGATGTGATTATGGCTGATAGATGGAGACCTGTGCTCAGGATGTGATTATGGCTGATAGATGGTGACCTGTGCTCAGGATGTGATTATGGCTGATAGATGGTGACCTGTGCTCAGGATGTGATTATGGCTGATAGATGGTGACCTGTGCTCAGGATGTGATTATGGCTGATAGATGGAGACCTGTGCTCAGGATGTGATTATGGCTGATAGATGGTGACCTGTGCTCAGGATGTGATTATGACTGATAGATAGTGACCTGTGCTCAGGATGTGATTATGACTGATAGATGGTGACCTGTGCTCAGGATGTGATTATGGCTGATAGATGGTGACCTGTGCTCAGGATGTGATTATGGCTGATAGATGGCGACCTGTGCTCAGGATGTGATTATGGCTGATAGATGGTGACCTGTGCTCAGGATGTGATTATGGCTGATAGATGGTGACCTGTGCTCAGGATGTGATTATGGCTGATAGATGGTGACCTGTGCTCAGGATGTGATTATGACTGATAGATGGTGACCTGTGCTCAGGATGTGATTATGGCTGATAGATGGTGACCTGTGCTCAGGATGTGATTATGGCTGATAGACGGTGACCTGTGCTCAGGATGTGATTATGACTGATAGATGGTGACCTGTGCTCAGGATGTGATTATGGCTGATAGATGGTGACCTGTGCTCAGGATGTGATTATGACTGATAGATGGTGACCTGTGCTCAGGATGTGATTATGACTGATAGATGGTGACCTGTGCTCAGGATGTGATTATGGCTGATAGATGGTGACCTGTGCTCAGGATGTGATTATGACTGATAGATGGTGACCTGTGCTCAGGATGTGATTATGACTGATAGATGGTGACCTGTGCTCAGGATGTGATTATGACTGATAGTGACCTGTGCTCAGGATGTGATTATGACTGATAGATGGTGACCTGTGCTCAGGATGTGATTATGACTGATAGATGGTGACCTGTGCTCAGGATGTGATTATGGCTGATAGACGGTGACCTGTGCTCAGGATGTGATTATGACTGATAGATGGTGACCTGTGCTCAGGATGTGATTATGGCTGATAGATGGAGACCTGTGCTCAGGATGTGATTATGGCTGATAGTGACCTGTGCTCAGGATGTGATTATGGCTGATAGATGGTGACCTGTGCTCAGGATGTGATTATGACTGATAGACGGTGACCTGTGCTCAGGATGTGATTATGGCTGATAGATGGAGACCTGTTCTCAGGATGTGATTATGGCTGATAGATGGAGACCTGTGCTCAGGATGTGATTATGGCTGATGGAGACCTGTGCTCAGGATGTGATTATGACTGATAGATGGTGACCTGTGCTCAGGATGTGATTATGGCTGATAGACGGTGACCTGTGCTCAGGATGTGATTATGACTGATAGATGGTGACCTGTGCTCAGGATGTGATTATGGCTGATAGATGGAGACCTGTGCTCAGGATGTGATTATGGCTGATAGTGACCTGTGCTCAGGATGTGATTATGGCTGATAGACGGTGACCTGTGCTCAGGATGTGATTATGACTGATAGATGGTGACCTGTGCTCAGGATGTGATTATGGCTGATAGATGGAGACCTGTGCTCAGGATGTGATTATGGCTGATAGTGACCTGTGCTCAGGATGTGATTATGGCTGATAGATGGTGACCTGTGCTCAGGATGTGATTATGGCTGATAGATGGAGACCTGTTCTCAGGATGTGATTATGACTGATAGATGGTGACCTGTGCTCAGGATGTGATTATGACTGATGGAGACCTGTGCTCAGGATGTGATTATGACTGCTAGATGGTGACCTGTGCTCAGGATGTGATTATGACTGATAGATGGTGACCTGTGCTCAGGATGTGATTATGACTGATAGTGACCTGTGCTCAGGATGTGATTATGACTGATAGATGGTGACCTGTGCTCAGGATGTGATTATGACTGATAGTGACCTGTGCTCAGGATGTGATTATGACTGATAGACGGTGACCTGTGCTCAGGATGTGATTATGGCTGATGGTGACCTGTGCTCAGGATGTGATTATGACTGATAGATGGTGACCTGTGCTCAGGATGTGATTATGACTGATAGATGGTGACCTGTGCTCAGGATGTGATTATGGCTGATAGATGGTGACCTGTGCTCAGGATGTGATTATGGCTGATGGTGACCTGTGCTCAGGATGTGATTATGGCTGATAGATGGTGACCTGTGCTCAGGATGTGATTATGACTGATGGTGACCTGTGCTCAGGATGTGATTATGGCTGATAGATGGTGACCTGTGCTCAGGATGTGATTATGGCTGATAGATGGTGACCTGTGCTCAGGATGTGATTATGGCTGATAGATGGTGACCTGTGCTCAGGATGTGATTATGACTGATAGATGGTGACCTGTGCTCAGGATGTGATTATGGCTGATAGATGGAGACCTGTGCTCAGGATGTGATTATGACTGATAGACGGTGACCTGTGCTCAGGATGTGATTATGGCTGATAGTGACCTGTGCTCAGGATGTGATTATGGCTGATAGATGGTGACCTGTGCTCAGGATGTGATTATGGCTGATAGACGGTGACCTGTGCTCAGGATGTGATTATGACTGATAGACGGTGACCTGTGCTCAGGATGTGATTATGACTGATAGATGGTGACCTGTGCTCAGGATGTGATTATGACTGATAGATGGTGACCTGTGCTCAGGATGTGATTATGACTGATGGTGACCTGTGCTCAGGATGTGATTATGGCTGATGGTGACCTGTGCTCAGGATGTGATTATGGCTGATAGATGGTGACCTGTGCTCAGGATGTGATTATGGCTGATAGATGGTGACCTGTGCTCAGGATGTGATTATGGCTGATAGATGGTGACCTGTGCTCAGGATGTGATTATGGCTGATAGACGGTGACCTGTGCTCAGGATGTGATTATGGCTGATAGATGGAGACCTGTGCTCAGGATGTGATTATGACTGATAGATGGTGACCTGTGCTCAGGATGTGATTATGGCTGATAGATGGTGACCTGTGCTCAGGATGTGATTATGGCTGATAGATGGTGACCTGTGCTCAGGATGTGATTATGACTGATAGACGGTGACCTGTGCTCAGGATGTGATTATGACTGATAGACGGAGACCTGTGCTCAGGATGTGATTATGGCTGATAGATGGTGACCTGTGCTCAGGATGTGATTATGGCTGATAGATGGTGACCTGTGCTCAGGATGTGATTATGGCTGATAGATGGTGACCTGTGCTCAGGATGTGATTATGGCTGATAGATGGTGACCTGTGCTCAGGATGTGATTATGGCTGATAGACGGTGACCTGTGCTCAGGATGTGATTATGGCTGATAGATGGTGACCTGTGCTCAGGATGTGATTATGGCTGATAGATGGTGACCTGTGCTCAGGATGTGATTATGGCTGATAGACGGTGACCTGTGCTCAGGATGTGATTATGACTGATAGATGGTGACCTGTGCTCAGGATGTGATTATGGCTGATAGATGGTGACCTGTGCTCAGGATGTGATTATGGCTGATAGATGGTGACCTGTGCTCAGGATGTGATTATGACTGATAGACGGTGACCTGTGCTCAGGATGTGATTATGACTGATAGACGGAGACCTGTGCTCAGGATGTGATTATGGCTGATAGATGGTGACCTGTGCTCAGGATGTGATTATGGCTGATAGATGGAGACCTGTGCTCAGGATGTGATTATGGCTGATAGATGGTGACCTGTGCTCAGGATGTGATTATGACTGATAGACGGTGACCTGTGCTCAGGATGTGATTATGACTGATAGATGGTGACCTGTGCTCAGGATGTGATTATGACTGATAGATGGTGACCTGTGCTCAGGATGTGATTATGACTGATAGATGGTGACCTGTGCTCAGGATGTGATTATGGCTGATAGATGGTGACCTGTGCTCAGGATGTGATTATGACTGATAGATGGTGACCTGTGCTCAGGATGTGATTATGACTGATAGATGGTGACCTGTGCTCAGGATGTGATTATGGCTGATAGACGGTGACCTGTGCTCAGGATGTGATTATGGCTGATAGATGGAGACCTGTGCTCAGGATGTGATTATGGCTGATAGATGGTGACCTGTGCTCAGGATGTGATTATGGCTGATAGATGGTGACCTGTGCTCAGGATGTGATTATGGCTGATAGACGGTGACCTGTGCTCAGGATGTGATTATGGCTGATAGATGGTGACCTGTGCTCAGGATGTGATTATGGCTGATGGTGACCTGTGCTCAGGATGTGATTATGGCTGATAGACGGTGACCTGTGCTCAGGATGTGATTATGACTGATAGATGGTGACCTGTGCTCAGGATGTGATTATGGCTGATAGATGGTGACCTGTGCTCAGGATGTGATTATGACTGATAGATGGTGACCTGTGCTCAGGATGTGATTATGGCTGATAGATGGTGACCTGTGCTCAGGATGTGATTATGGCTGATAGATGGTGACCTGTGCTCAGGATGTGATTATGGCTGATAGATGGTGACCTGTGCTCAGGATGTGATTATGGCTGATAGATGGTGACCTGTGCTCAGGATGTGATTATGACTGATAGATGGTGACCTGTGCTCAGGATGTGATTATGGCTGATAGATGGTGACCTGTGCTCAGGATGTGATTATGACTGATAGACGGTGACCTGTGCTCAGGATGTGATTATGACTGATAGACGGAGACCTGTGCTCAGGATGTGATTATGACTGATAGATGGTGACCTGTGCTCAGGATGTGATTATGGCTGATAGATGGTGACCTGTGCTCAGGATGTGATTATGGCTGATAGATGGTGACCTGTGCTCAGGATGTGATTATGACTGATAGATGGTGACCTGTGCTCAGGATGTGATTATGGCTGATAGATGGTGACCTGTGCTCAGGATGTGATTATGACTGATAGATGGTGACCTGTGCTCAGGATGTGATTATGGCTGATAGATGGTGACCTGTGCTCAGGATGTGATTATGGCTGATAGATGGAGACCTGTGCTCAGGATGTGATTATATATGATAGATGGAGACCTGTGCTCAGGATGTGATTATGGCTGATAGATGGAGACCTGTGCTCAGGATGTGATTATGGCTGATAGATGGAGACCTGTGCTCAGGATGTGATTATATATGATAGATGGAGACCTGTGCTCAGGATGTGATTATGGCTGATAGATGGTGACCTGTGCTCAGGATGTGATTATGACTGATAGATGGTGACCTGTGCTCAGGATGTGATTATGGCTGATAGATGGTGACCTGTGCTCAGGATGTGATTATGGCTGATAGATGGAGACCTGTGCTCAGGATGTGATTATGACTGATAGATGGTGACCTGTGCTCAGGATGTGATTATGACTGATAGATGGTGACCTGTGCTCAGGATGTGATTATGGCTGATAGATGGAGACCTGTGCTCAGGATGTGATTATGGCTGATAGATGGAGACCTGTGCTCAGGATGTGATTATGACTGATAGATGGAGACCTGTGCTCAGGATGTGATTATGACTGATAGATGGTGACCTGTGCTCAGGATGTGATTATGGCTGATAGATGGTGACCTGTGCTCAGGATGTGATTATGGCTGATAGATGGTGACCTGTGCTCAGGATGTGATTATGACTGATAGATGGTGACCTGTGCTCAGGATGTGATTATGGCTGATAGATGGAGACCTGTGCTCAGGATGTGATTATGGCTGATAGATGGTGACCTGTGCTCAGGATGTGATTATGGCTGATAGATGGAGACCTGTGCTCAGGATGTGATTATGACTGATAGACGGTGACCTGTGCTCAGGATGTGATTATGGCTGATAGATGGTGACCTGTGCTCAGGATGTGATTATGGCTGATAGATGGTGACCTGTGCTCAGGATGTGATTATGGCTGATAGATGGTGACCTGTGCTCAGGATGTGATTATGGCTGATAGATGGAGACCTGTGCTCAGGATGTGATTATGACTGATAGATGGTGACCTGTGCTCAGGATGTGATTATGACTGATAGATGGTGACCTGTGCTCAGGATGTGATTATGGCTGATGGTGACCTGTGCTCAGGATGTGATTATGGCTGATAGATGGTGACCTGTGCTCAGGATGTGATTATGGCTGATAGACGGTGACCTGTGCTCAGGATGTGATTATGGCTGATGGTGACCTGTGCTCAGGATGTGATTATGGCTGATAGACGGTGACCTGTGCTCAGGATGTGATTATGACTGATAGATGGTGACCTGTGCTCAGGATGTGATTATGGCTGATAGATGGTGACCTGTGCTCAGGATGTGATTATGACTGATAGATGGTGACCTGTGCTCAGGATGTGATTATGGCTGATAGACGGTGACCTGTGCTCAGGATGTGATTATGACTGATAGATGGTGACCTGTGCTCAGGATGTGATTATGACTGATAGATGGTGACCTGTGCTCAGGATGTGATTATGGCTGATAGACGGTGACCTGTGCTCAGGATGTGATTATGACTGATAGACGGTGACCTGTGCTCAGGATGTGATTATGGCTGATAGATGGTGACCTGTGCTCAGGATGTGATTATGGCTGATGGTGACCTGTGCTCAGGATGTGATTATGGCTGATAGATGGTGACCTGTGCTCAGGATGTGATTATGACTGATAGACGGTGACCTGTGCTCAGGATGTGATTATATATGATAGATGGTGACCTGTGCTCAGGATGTGATTATGGCTGATAGACGGTGACCTGTGCTCAGGATGTGATTATGGCTGATGGTGACCTGTGCTCAGGATGTGATTATGACTGATAGACGGTGACCTGTGCTCAGGATGTGATTATGGCTGATAGATGGTGACCTGTGCTCAGGATGTGATTATGGCTGATAGATGGTGACCTGTGCTCAGGATGTGATTATGGCTGATAGATGGTGACCTGTGCTCAGGATGTGATTATGGCTGATAGATGGTGACCTGTGCTCAGGATGTGATTATGGCTGATAGATGGTGACCTGTGCTCAGGATGTGATTATGGCTGATAGATGGTGACCTGTGCTCAGGATGTGATTATGGCTGATAGACGGTGACCTGTGCTCAGGATGTGATTATGGCTGATAGATGGTGACCTGTGCTCAGGATGTGATTATGGCTGATAGATGGTGACCTGTGCTCAGGATGTGATTATGGCTGATGGTTACCTGTGCTCAGGATGTGATTATGGCTGATAGATGGTGACCTGTGCTCAGGATGTGATTATGGCTGATAGATTGTGACCTGTGCTCAGGATGTGATTATGGCTGATAGATGGTGACCTGTGCTCAGGATGTGATTATGGCTGATAGATGGTGACCTGTGCTCAGGATGTGATTATGGCTGATAGATGGTGACCTGTGCTCAGGATGTGATTATGGCTGATAGATTGTGACCTGTGCTCAGGATGTGATTATGGCTGATAGATTGTGACCTGTGCTCAGGATGTGATTATGACTGATAGATGGTGACCTGTGCTCAGGATGTGATTATGGCTGATAGATGGTGACCTGTGCACAGGATGTGATTATGGCTGATAGATGGTGACCTGTGCTCAGGATGTGATTATGGCTGATAGATTGTGACCTGTGCTCAGGATGTGATTATGGCTGATAGACGGTGACCTGTGCTCAGGATGTGATTATGGCTGATAGATGGTGACCTGTGCTCAGGATGTGATTATGGCTGATAGATGGAGACCTGTGCTCAGGATGTGATTATGGCTGATAGATGGTGACCTGTGCTCAGGATGTGATTATGGCTGATAGACGGTGACCTGTGCTCAGGATGTGATTATGGCTGATAGATGGTGACCTGTGCTCAGGATGTGATTATGGCTGATAGATGGAGACCTGTGCTCAGGATGTGATTATGGCTGATAGATGGTGACCTGTGCTCAGGATGTGATTATGACTGATGGTGACCTGTGCTCAGGATGTGATTATGGCTGATAGATGGTGACCTGTGCTCAGGATGTGATTATGGCTGATAGATGGTGACCTGTGCTCAGGATGTGATTATGAGTGATAGATGGTGACCTGTGCTCAGGATGTGATTATGGCTGATGGTGACCTGTGCTCAGGATGTGATTATGGCTGATAGATGGTGACCTGTGCTCAGGATGTGATTATGACTGATAGATGGTGACCTGTGCTCAGGATGTGATTATGGCTGATAGATGGTGACCTGTGCTCAGGATGTGATTATGGCTGATAGACGGTGACCTGTGCTCAGGATGTGATTATGACTGATGGTGACCTGTGCTCAGGATGTGATTATGACTGATAGATGGTGACCTGTGCTCAGGATGTGATTATGGCTGATAGATGGTGACCTGTGCTCAGGATGTGATTATGACTGATGGTGACCTGTGCTCAGGATGTGATTATGACTGATAGATGGTGACCTGTGCTCAGGATGTGATTATGACTGATGGTGACCTGTGCTCAGGATGTGATTATGGCTGATAGATGGTGACCTGTGCTCAGGATGTGATTATGGCTGATAGATGGTGACCTGTGCTCAGGATGTGATTATGACTGATAGATGGTGACCTGTGCTCAGGATGTGATTATGACTGATAGATGGTGACCTGTGCTCAGGATGTGATTATGGCTGATGGTGACCTGTGCTCAGGATGTGATTATGGCTGATAGATGGTGACCTGTGCTCAGGATGTGATTATGGCTGATAGACGGTGACCTGTGCTCAGGATGTGATTATGACTGATAGACGGTGACCTGTGCTCAGGATGTGATTATGACTGATAGATGGTGACCTGTGCTCAGGATGTGATTATGGCTGATAGACGGTGACCTGTGCTCAGGATGTGATTATGGCTGATAGATGGTGACCTGTGCTCAGGATGTGATTATGGCTGATAGATGGTGACCTGTGCTCAGGATGTGATTATGGCTGATAGACGGTGACCTGTGCTCAGGATGTGATTATGGCTGATAGACGGTGACCTGTGCTCAGGATGTGATTATGACTGATAGATGGTGACCTGTGCTCAGGATGTGATTATGGCTGATAGTGACCTGTGCTCAGGATGTGATTATGACTGATAGATGGTGACCTGTGCTCAGGATGTGATTATGACTGATAGATGGTGACCTGTGCTCAGGATGTGATTATGACTGATAGATGGTGACCTGTGCTCAGGATGTGATTATGGCTGATAGATGGTGACCTGTGCTCAGGATGTGATTATGGCTGATAGATGGTGACCTGTGCTCAGGATGTGATTATGGCTGATAGATGGTGACCTGTGCTCAGGATGTGATTATGGCTGATAGTGACCTGTGCTCAGGATGTGATTATGACTGATAGACGGTGACCTGTGCTCAGGATGTGATTATGACTGATAGACGGTGACCTGTGCTCAGGATGTGATTATGGCTGATAGTGACCTGTGCTCAGGATGTGATTATGACTGATAGATGGTGACCTGTGCTCAGGATGTGATTATGGCTGATAGATGGTGACCTGTGCTCAGGATGTGATTATGACTGATAGATGGTGACCTGTGCTCAGGATGTGATTATGGCTGATAGTGACCTGTGCTCAGGATGTGATTATGACTGATAGATGGTGACCTGTGCTCAGGATGTGATTATGACTGATAGATGGTGACCTGTGCTCAGGATGTGATTATGACTGATAGACGGTGACCTGTGCTCAGGATGTGATTATGGCTGATAGATGATGACCTGTGCTCAGGATGTGATTATGGCTGATAGATGGTGACCTGTGCTCAGGATGTGATTATGGCTGATAGATGGTGACCTGTGCTCAGGATGTGATTATGACTGATAGATGGTGACCTGTGCTCAGGATGTGATTATGGCTGATAGATGGTGACCTGTGCTCAGGATGTGATTATGGCTGATAGATGGTGACCTGTGCTCAGGATGTGATTATGGCTGATGGTGACCTGTGCTCAGGATGTGATTATGGCTGATGGTGACCTGTGCTCAGGATGTGATTATGGCTGATAGTGACCTGTGCTCAGGATGTGATTATGACTGATAGATGGTGACCTGTGCTCAGGATGTGATTATGGCTGATAGACGGTGACCTGTGCTCAGGATGTGATTATGGCTGATAGATGGTGACCTGTGCTCAGGATGTGATTATGGCTGATAGATGGTGACCTGTGCTCAGGATGTGATTATGGCTGATAGATGGTGACCTGTGCTCAGGATGTGATTATGACTGATAGATGGTGACCTGTGCTCAGGATGTGATTATGACTGATAGATGGTGACCTGTGCTCAGGATGTGATTATGACTGATAGATGGTGACCTGTGCTCAGGATGTGATTATGACTGATAGACGGTGACCTGTGCTCAGGATGTGATTATGGCTGATAGACGGTGACCTGTGCTCAGGATGTGATTATGGCTGATAGATGGTGACCTGTGCTCAGGATGTGATTATGGCTGATAGATGGTGACCTGTGCTCAGGATGTGATTATGACTGATAGATGGTGACCTGTGCTCAGGATGTGATTATGGCTGATAGATGGTGACCTGTGCTCAGGATGTGATTATGGCTGATACATGGTGACCTGTGCTCAGGATGTGATTATGGCTGATGGATGGTGACCTGTGCTCAGGATGTGATTATGACTGATAGATGGTGACCTGTGCTCAGGATGTGATTATGACTGATAGATGGTGATCTGTGCTCAGGATGTGATTATGGCTGATAGACGGTGACCTGTGCTCAGGATGTGATTATGACTGATAGATGGTGACCTGTGCTCAGGATGTGATTATGGCTGATAGATGGTGACCTGTGCTCAGGATGTGATTATGGCTGATAGACGGTGACCTGTGCTCAGGATGTGATTATGACTGATAGATGGTGACCTGTGCTCAGGATGTGATTATGACTGATAGATGGTGACCTGTGCTCAGGATGTGATTATGGCTGATAGACGGTGACCTGTGCTCAGGATGTGATTATGGCTGATAGATGGTGACCTGTGCTCAGGATGTGATTATGACTGATAGATGGTGACCTGTGCTCAGGATGTGATTATGGCTGATAGATGGTGACCTGTGCTCAGGATGTGATTATGACTGATAGACGGTGACCTGTGCTCAGGATGTGATTATGACTGATAGATGGTGACCTGTGCTCAGGATGTGATTATGGCTGATAGATGGTGACCTGTGCTCAGGATGTGATTATGACTGATAGATGGTGACCTGTGCTCAGGATGTGATTATGGCTGATAGATGGTGACCTGTGCTCAGGATGTGATTATGGCTGATAGACGGTGACCTGTGCTCAGGATGTGATTATGGCTGATAGATGGTGACCTGTGCTCAGGATGTGATTATGGCTGATAGATGGTGACCTGTGCTCAGGATGTGATTATGGCTGATAGACGGTGACCTGTGCTCAGGATGTGATTATGACTGATAGACGGTGACCTGTGCTCAGGATGTGATTATGGCTGATAGATGGTGACCTGTGCTCAGGATGTGATTATGGCTGATAGACGGTGACCTGTGCTCAGGATGTGATTATGGCTGATAGATGGTGACCTGTGCTCAGGATGTGATTATGGCTGATAGATGGTGACCTGTGCTCAGGATGTGATTATGACTGATAGATGGTGACCTGTGCTCAGGATGTGATTATGGCTGATAGACGGTGACCTGTGCTCAGGATGTGATTATGACTGATAGACGGTGACCTGTGCTCAGGATGTGATTATGGCTGATAGATGGTGACCTGTGCTCAGGATGTGATTATGGCTGATAGACGGTGACCTGTGCTCAGGATGTGATTATGGCTGATAGACGGTGACCTGTGCTCAGGATGTGATTATGGCTGATAGACGGTGACCTGTGCTCAGGATGTGATTATGGCTGATAGATGGTGACCTGTGCTCAGGATGTGATTATGGCTGATAGATGGAGACCTGTGCTCAGGATGTGATTATGGCTGATAGACGGTGACCTGTGCTCAGGATGTGATTATGGCTGATAGACGGTGACCTGTGCTCAGGATGTGATTATGACTGATAGACGGTGACCTGTGCTCAGGATGTGATTATGGCTGATAGATGGTGACCTGTGCTCAGGATGTGATTATGGCTGATAGACGGTGACCTGTGCTCAGGATGTGATTATGACTGATAGACGGTGACCTGTGCTCAGGATGTGATTATGGCTGATAGATGGTGACCTGTGCTCAGGATGTGATTATGACTGATAGATGGTGACCTGTGCTCAGGATGTGATTATGGCTGATAGATGGTGACCTGTGCTCAGGATGTGATTATGGCTGATAGATGGTGACCTGTGCTCAGGATGTGATTATGACTGATAGATGGTGACCTGTGCTCAGGATGTGATTATGGCTGATAGATGGTGACCTGTGCTCAGGATGTGATTATGACTGATAGATGGTGACCTGTGCTCAGGATGTGATTATGGCTGATAGTGACCTGTGCTCAGGATGTGATTATGGCTGATAGATGGTGACCTGTGCTCAGGATGTGATTATGACTGATAGACGGTGACCTGTGCTCAGGATGTGATTATGGCTGATGGTGACCTGTGCTCAGGATGTGATTATGACTGATAGATGGAGACCTGTGCTCAGGATGTGATTATGGCTGATAGATGGTGACCTGTGCTCAGGATGTGATTATGGCTGATAGACGGTGACCTGTGCTCAGGATGTGATTATGGCTGATAGATGGTGACCTGTGCTCAGGATGTGATTATGGCTGATAGATGGTGACCTGTGCTCAGGATGTGATTATGACTGATGGTGACCTGTGCTCAGGATGTGATTATGGCTGATAGACGGTGACCTGTGCTCAGGATGTGATTATGACTGATAGATGGTGACCTGTGCTCAGGATGTGATTATGGCTGATGGTGACCTGTGCTCAGGATGTGATTATGGCTGATAGATGGTGACCTGTGCTCAGGATGTGATTATGACTGATAGACGGTGACCTGTGCTCAGGATGTGATTATGGCTGATGGTGACCTGTGCTCAGGATGTGATTATGACTGATAGATGGAGACCTGTGCTCAGGATGTGATTATGGCTGATGGTGACCTGTGCTCAGGATGTGATTATGACTGATAGATGGTGACCTGTGCTCAGGATGTGATTATGGCTGATAGATGGTGACCTGTGCTCAGGATGTGATTATGACTGATAGATGGAGACCTGTGCTCAGGATGTGATTATGGCTGATAGATGGTGACCTGTGCTCAGGATGTGATTATGGCTGATAGATGGTGACCTGTGCTCAGGATGTGATTATGGCTGATAGATGGTGACCTGTGCTCAGGATGTGATTATGACTGATAGATGGTGACCTGTGCTCAGGATGTGATTATGGCTGATAGACTGTGACCTGTGCTCAGGATGTGATTATGACTGATAGATGGTGACCTGTGCTCAGGATGTGATTATGGCTGATAGATGGTGACCTGTGCTCAGGATGTGATTATGACTGATAGATGGAGACCTGTGCTCAGGATGTGATTATGGCTGATAGACGGTGACCTGTGCTCAGGATGTGATTATGGCTGATAGATGGTGACCTGTGCTCAGGATGTGATTATGGCTGATAGATGGAGACCTGTGCTCAGGATGTGATTATGGCTGATAGATGGTGACCTGTGCTCAGGATGTGATTATGGCTGATAGACGGTGACCTGTGCTCAGGATGTGATTATGACTGATAGATGGAGACCTGTGCTCAGGATGTGATTATGGCTGATAGATGGTGACCTGTGCTCAGGATGTGATTATGGCTGATAGATGGTGACCTGTGCTCAGGATGTGATTATGGCTGATAGATGGTGACCTGTGCTCAGGATGTGATTATGGCTGATAGATGGTGACCTGTGCTCAGGATGTGATTATGGCTGATAGATGGTGACCTGTGCTCAGGATGTGATTATGGCTGATAGATGGTGACCTGTGCTCAGGATGTGATTATGACTGATAGATGGTGACCTGTGCTCAGGATGTGATTATGGCTGATAGATGGTGACCTGTGCTCAGGATGTGATTATGGCTGATAGATGGTGACCTGTGCTCAGGATGTGATTATGGCTGACTGATGGTGACCTGTGCTCAGGATGTGATTATGGCTGATAGATGGTGACCTGTGCTCAGGATGTGATTATGGCTGATAGATGGTGACCTGTGCTCAGGATGTGATTATGGCTGATAGATGGTGACCTGTGCTCAGGATGTGATTATGGCTGATAGACGGTGACCTGTGCTCAGGATGTGATTATGACTGATAGATGGTGACCTGTGCTCAGGATGTGATTATGGCTGATAGATGGAGACCTGTGCTCAGGATGTGATTATGGCTGATAGATGGTGACCTGTGCTCAGGATGTGATTATGGCTGATAGACGGTGACCTGTGCTCAGGATGTGATTATGGCTGATAGATGGTGACCTGTGCTCAGGATGTGATTATGACTGATAGATGGTGACCTGTGCTCAGGATGTGATTATGGCTGATAGACGGTGACCTGTGCTCAGGATGTGATTATGGCTGATAGATGGTGACCTGTGCTCAGGATGTGATTATGGCTGATAGATGGTGACCTGTGCTCAGGATGTGATTATGACTGATAGATGGTGACCTGTGCTCAGGATGTGATTATGACTGATAGATGGTGACCTGTGCTCAGGATGTGATTATGGCTGATAGATGGTGACCTGTGCTCAGGATGTGATTATGGCTGATAGATGGTGACCTGTGCTCAGGATGTGATTATGACTGATAGACGGTGACCTGTGCTCAGGATGTGATTATGACTGATAGATGGTGACCTGTGCTCAGGATGTGATTATGACTGATAGATGGTGACCTGTGCTCAGGATGTGATTATGACTGATAGATGGTGACCTGTGCTCAGGATGTGATTATGGCTGATAGATGGTGACCTGTGCTCAGGATGTGATTATGGCTGATAGATGGAGACCTGTGCTCAGGATGTGATTATGACTGATAGATGGAGACCTGTGCTCAGGATGTGATTATGGCTGATAGATGGAGACCTGTGCTCAGGATGTGATTATGACTGATAGATGGTGACCTGTGCTCAGGATGTGATTATGACTGATGGTGACCTGTGCTCAGGATGTGATTATGGCTGATAGACGGTGACCTGTGCTCAGGATGTGATTATGACTGATAGATGGTGACCTGTGCTCAGGATGTGATTATGGCTGATAGATGGAGACCTGTGCTCAGGATGTGATTATGGCTGATAGATGGTGACCTGTGCTCAGGATGTGATTATGGCTGATAGATGGTGACCTGTGCTCAGGATGTGATTATGGCTGATAGATGATGACCTGTGCTCAGGATGTGATTATGACTGATAGATGGTGACCTGTGCTCAGGATGTGATTATGACTGATAGATGGTGACCTGTGCTCAGGATGTGATTATGGCTGATAGATGGTGACCTGTGCTCAGGATGTGATTATGGCTGATAGATGGTGACCTGTGCTCAGGATGTGATTATGGCTGATAGATGATGACCTGTGCTCAGGATGTGATTATGACTGATAGATGGAGACCTGTGCTCAGGATGTGATTATGGCTGATAGATGGAGACCTGTGCTCAGGATGTGATTATGGCTGATGGTGACCTGTGCTCAGGATGTGATTATGACTGATAGATGGTGACCTGTGCTCAGGATGTGATTATGGCTGATAGATGGTGACCTGTGCTCAGGATGTGATTATGGCTGATAGATGGTGACCTGTGCTCAGGATGTGATTATGGCTGATAGATGGAGACCTGTGCTCAGGATGTGATTATGACTGATAGATGGAGACCTGTGCTCAGGATGTGATTATGGCTGATAGATGGAGACCTGTGCTCAGGATGTGATTATGACTGATAGATGGAGACCTGTGCTCAGGATGTGATTATGGCTGATAGATGGTGACCTGTGCTCAGGATGTGATTATGACTGATAGATGGTGACCTGTGCTCAGGATGTGATTATGGCTGATAGATGGAGACCTGTGCTCAGGATGTGATTATGGCTGATAAATGGTGACCTGTGCTCAGGATGTGATTATGGCTGATAGATGGA
This sequence comes from Ranitomeya variabilis, assembly GCF_051348905.1. Taxonomy (NCBI): domain Eukaryota; kingdom Metazoa; phylum Chordata; class Amphibia; order Anura; family Dendrobatidae; genus Ranitomeya; species Ranitomeya variabilis. The sequence goes on along the minus strand of NC_135236.1, from coordinate 689,396,215 downwards.
GACCTGTGCTCAGGATGTGATTATGGCTGATAGATGGAGACCTGTGCTCAGGATGTGATTATGACTGATAGATGGTGACCTGTGCTCAGGATGTGATTATGACTGATAGATGGTGACCTGTGCTCAGGATGTGATTATGGCTGATAGATGGAGACCTGTGCTCAGGATGTGATTATGGCTGATAAATGGTGACCTGTGCTCAGGATGTGATTATGGCTGATAGATGGAGACCTGTGCTCAGGATGTGATTATGGCTGATAGATGGAGACCTGTGCTCAGGATGTGATTATGACTGATAGATGGTGACCTGTGCTCAGGATGTGATTATGACTGATAGATGGTGACCTGTGCTCAGGATGTGATTATGACTGATAGATGGTGACCTGTGCTCAGGATGTGATTATGACTGATAGATGGTGACCTGTGCTCAGGATGTGATTATGACTGATAGATGGTGACCTGTGCTCAGGATGTGATTATGACTGATAGATGGTGACCTGTGCTCAGGATGTGATTATGGCTGATAGATGGTGACCTGTGCTCAGGATGTGATTATGGCTGATAGACGGTGACCTGTGCTCAGGATGTGATTATGGCTGATAGATGGTGACCTGTGCTCAGGATGTGATTATGGCTGATAGATGGAGACCTGTGCTCAGGATGTGATTATGGCTGATAGATGGAGACCTGTGCTCAGGATGTGATTATGGCTGATAGATGGAGACCTGTGCTCAGGATGTGATTATGACTGATAGATGGTGACCTGTGCTCAGGATGTGATTATGACTGATAGATGGTGACCTGTGCTCAGGATGTGATTATGACTGATAGATGGTGACCTGTGCTCAGGATGTGATTATGGCTGATAGATGGTGACCTGTGCTCAGGATGTGATTATGGCTGATAGATGGTGACCTGTGCTCAGGATGTGATTATGGCTGATAGACGGTGACCTGTGCTCAGGATGTGATTATGGCTGATAGATGGTGACCTGTGCTCAGGATGTGATTATGGCTGATAGATGGAGACCTGTGCTCAGGATGTGATTATGGCTGATAGATGGAGACCTGTGCTCAGGATGTGATTATGACTGATAGATGGTGACCTGTGCTCAGGATGTGATTATGGCTGATAGATGGAGACCTGTGCTCAGGATGTGATTATGACTGATAGATGGTGACCTGTGCTCAGGATGTGATTATGACTGATAGATGGTGACCTGTGCTCAGGATGTGATTATGACTGATAGATGGTGACCTGTGCTCAGGATGTGATTATGGCTGATAGATGGTGACCTGTGCTCAGGATGTGATTATGGCTGATAGATGGTGACCTGTGCTCAGGATGTGATTATGGCTGATAGATGGTGACCTGTGCTCAGGATGTGATTATGGCTGATGGATGGTGACCTGTGCTCAGGATGTGATTATGACTGATAGATGGTGACCTGTGCTCAGGATGTGATTATGACTGATAGATGGTGACCTGTGCTCAGGATGTGATTATGGCTGATAGACGGTGACCTGTGCTCAGGATGTGATTATGACTGATAGATGGTGACCTGTGCTCAGGATGTGATTATGGCTGATAGATGGAGACCTGTGCTCAGGATGTGATTATGGCTGATAGACGGTGACCTGTGCTCAGGATGTGATTATGACTGATAGATGGTGACCTGTGCTCAGGATGTGATTATGACTGATAGATGGTGACCTGTGCGCAGGATGTGATTATGGCTGATAGACGGTGACCTGTGCTCAGGATGTGATTATGGCTGATAGACGGTGACCTGTGCTCAGGATGTGATTATGGCTGATAGATGGTGACCTGTGCTCAGGATGTGATTATGGCTGATAGATGGTGACCTGTGCTCAGGATGTGATTATGGCTGATGGATGGTGACCTGTGCTCAGGATGTGATTATGGCTGATGGTGACCTGTGCTCAGGATGTGATTATGACTGATAGATGGTGACCTGTGCTCAGGATGTGATTATGACTGATAGATGGTGACCTGTGCTCAGGATGTGATTATGGCTGATAGATGGTGACCTGTGCTCAGGATGTGATTATGGCTGATAGATGGTGACCTGTGCTCAGGATGTGATTATGACTGATAGATGGTGACCTGTGCGCAGGATGTGATTATGGCTGATAGACGGTGACCTGTGCTCAGGATGTGATTATGGCTGATAGACGGTGACCTGTGCTCAGGATGTGATTATGACTGATAGATGGTGACCTGTGCTCAGGATGTGATTATGGCTGATAGATGGTGACCTGTGCTCAGGATGTGATTATGACTGATAGATGGTGACCTGTGCGCAGGATGTGATTATGACTGATAGATGGTGACCTGTGCTCAGGATGTGACTATGGCTGATAGATGGTGACCTGTGCTCAGGATGTGATTATGACTGATAGATGGTGACCTGTGCTCAGGATGTGATTATGGCTGATAGATGGTGACCTGTGCTCAGGATGTGATTATGACTGATAGTGACCTGTGCTCAGGATGTGATTATGGCTGATGGTGACCTGTGCTCAGGATGTGATTATGGCTGATAGATGGAGACCTGTGCTCAGGATGTGATTATGACTGATAGATGGTGACCTGTGCTCAGGATGTGACTATGGCTGATAGATGGTGACCTGTGCTCAGGATGTGATTATGACTGATAGATGGAGACCTGTGCTCAGGATGTGATTATGACTGATAGACGGTGACCTGTGCTCAGGATGTGATTATGACTGATAGACGGTGACCTGTGCTCAGGATGTGATTATGGCTGATAGATGGTGACCTGTGCTCAGGATGTGATTATGACTGATAGATGGTGACCTGTGCTCAGGATGTGATTATGGCTGATAGATGGTGACCTGTGCTCAGGATGTGATTATGACTGATAGATGGTGACCTGTGCTCAGGATGTGATTATGACTGATGGTGACCTGTGCTCAGGATGTGATTATGACTGATAGATGGTGACCTGTGCTCAGGATGTGATTATGGCTGATAGATGGAGACCTGTGCTCAGGATGTGATTATGGCTGATAGACGGTGACCTGTGCTCAGGATGTGATTATGGCTGATAGATGGTGACCTGTGCTCAGGATGTGATTATGGCTGATGGTGACCTGTGCTCAGGATGTGATTATGACTGATAGATGGTGACCTGTGCTCAGGATGTGATTATGGCTGATAGATGGTGACCTGTGCTCAGGATGTGATTATGGCTGATAGATGGTGACCTGTGCTCAGGATGTGATTATGGCTGATAGATGGTGACCTGTGCTCAGGATGTGATTATGACTGATAGATGGTGACCTGTGCTCAGGATGTGATTATGGCTGATGGTGACCTGTGCTCAGGATGTGATTATGGCTGATAGACGGTGACCTGTGCTCAGGATGTGATTATGGCTGATAGATGGTGACCTGTGCTCAGGATGTGATTATGGCTGATAGATGGTGACCTGTGCTCAGGATGTGATTATGGCTGATAGATGGTGACCTGTGCTCAGGATGTGATTATGACTGATAGATGGTGACCTGTGCTCAGGATGTGATTATGGCTGATAGACGGTGACCTGTGCTCAGGATGTGATTATGACTGATAGACGGTGACCTGTGCTCAGGATGTGATTATGGCTGATAGACGGTGACCTGTGCTCAGGATGTGATTATGACTGATAGATGGTGACCTGTGCTTAGGATGTGATTATGGCTGATAGATGGAGACCTGTGCTCAGGATGTGATTATGGCTGATAGATGGTGACCTGTGCTCAGGATGTGATTATGGCTGATAGATGGTGACCTGTGCTCAGGATGTGATTATGACTGATAGATGGTGACCTGTGCTCAGGATGTGATTATGGCTGATAGATGGTGACCTGTGCTCAGGATGTGATTATGACTGATAGATGGTGACCTGTGCTCAGGATGTGATTATGACTGATGGTGACCTGTGCTCAGGATGTGATTATGGCTGATAGATGGTGACCTGTGCTCAGGATGTGATTATGACTGATAGATGGTGACCTGTGCTCAGGATGTGATTATGACTGATGGTGACCTGTGCTCAGGATGTGATTATGACTGATAGACGGTGACCTGTGCTCAGGATGTGATTATGGCTGATAGACGGTGACCTGTGCTCAGGATGTGATTATGACTGATAGACGGTGACCTGTGCTCAGGATGTGATTATGGCTGATAGACGGTGACCTGTGCTCAGGATGTGATTATGACTGATAGATGGTGACCTGTGCTTAGGATGTGATTATGGCTGATAGATGGAGACCTGTGCTCAGGATGTGATTATGGCTGATAGATGGTGACCTGTGCTCAGGATGTGATTATGGCTGATAGATGGTGACCTGTGCTCAGGATGTGATTATGACTGATAGATGGTGACCTGTGCTCAGGATGTGATTATGGCTGATAGATGGTGACCTGTGCTCAGGATGTGATTATGACTGATAGATGGTGACCTGTGCTCAGGATGTGATTATGACTGATGGTGACCTGTGCTCAGGATGTGATTATGGCTGATAGATGGTGACCTGTGCTCAGGATGTGATTATGACTGATAGATGGTGACCTGTGCTCAGGATGTGATTATGACTGATGGTGACCTGTGCTCAGGATGTGATTATGACTGATAGACGGTGACCTGTGCTCAGGATGTGATTATGGCTGATAGACGGTGACCTGTGCTCAGGATGTGATTATGGCTGATAGACGGTGACCTGTGCTCAGGATGTGATTATGGCTGATAGATGGTGACCTGTGCTCAGGATGTGATTATGACTGATAGATGGTGACCTGTGCTTAGGATGTGATTATGGCTGATAGATGGTGACCTGTGCTCAGGATGTGATTATGGCTGATAGATGGTGACCTGTGCTCAGGATGTGATTATGACTGATAGATGGTGACCTGTGCTTAGGATGTGATTATGGCTGATAGATGGAGACCTGTGCTCAGGATGTGATTATGGCTGATAGACGGTGACCTGTGCTCAGGATGTGATTATGGCTGATAGACGGTGACCTGTGCTCAGGATGTGATTATGGCTGATAGATGGTGACCTGTGCTCAGGATGTGATTATGGCTGATAGACGGTGACCTGTGCTCAGGATGTGATTATGGCTGATAGATGGTGACCTGTGCTCAGGATGTGATTATGGCTGATAGATGGTGACCTGTGCTCAGGATGTGATTATGGCTGATAGATGGTGACCTGTGCTCAGGATGTGATTATGACTGATAGATGGTGACCTGTGCTTAGGATGTGATTATGGCTGATAGATGGAGACCTGTGCTCAGGATGTGATTATGGCTGATAGATGGTGACCTGTGCTCAGGATGTGATTATGACTGATAGATGGTGACCTGTGCTCAGGATGTGATTATGGCTGATAGATGGAGACCTGTGCTCAGGATGTGATTATGACTGATAGACGGTGACCTGTGCTCAGGATGTGATTATGGCTGATAGATGGTGACCTGTGCTCAGGATGTGATTATGGCTGATAGATGGAGACCTGTGCTCAGGATGTGATTATGACTGATAGACGGTGACCTGTGCTCAGGATGTGATTATGGCTGATAGACGGTGACCTGTGCTCAGGATGTGATTATGGCTGATGGTGACCTGTGCTCAGGATGTGATTATGACTGATAGATGGTGACCTGTGCTCAGGATGTGATTATGGCTGATAGATGGAGACCTGTGCTCAGGATGTGATTATGACTGATAGACGGTGACCTGTGCTCAGGATGTGATTATGGCTGATAGACGGTGACCTGTGCTCAGGATGTGATTATGGCTGATGGTGACCTGTGCTCAGGATGTGATTATGGCTGATGGTGACCTGTGCTCAGGATGTGATTATGACTGATAGATGGTGACCTGTGCTCAGGATGTGATTATGGCTGATGGTGACCTGTGCTCAGGATGTGATTATGGCTGATAGATGGTGACCTGTGCTCAGGATGTGATTATGGCTGATAGATGGTGACCTGTGCTCAGGATGTGATTATGGCTGATAGATGGTGACCTGTGCTCAGGATGTGATTATGGCTGATAGACGGTGACCTGTGCTCAGGATGTGATTATGGCTGATGGTGACCTGTGCTCAGGATGTGATTATGACTGATAGATGGTGACCTGTGCTCAGGATGTGATTATGACTGATGGTGACCTGTGCTCAGGATGTGATTATGACTGATAGACGGTGACCTGTGCTCAGGATGTGATTATGACTGATAGACGGTGACCTGTGCTCAGGATGTGATTATGGCTGATGGTGACCTGTGCTCAGGATGTGATTATGACTGATAGATGGTGACCTGTGCTCAGGATGTGATTATGACTGATAGATGGTGACCTGTGCTCAGGATGTGATTATGACTGATAGATGGTGACCTGTGCTCAGGATGTGATTATGGCTGATAGTGACCTGTGCTCAGGATGTGATTATGGCTGATAGATGGTGACCTGTGCTCAGGATGTGATTATGACTGATAGATGGAGACCTGTGCTCAGGATGTGATTATGACTGATAGATGGTGACCTGTGCTCAGGATGTGATTATGGCTGATAGATGGTGACCTGTGCTCAGGATGTGATTATGGCTGATAGACGGTGACCTGTGCTCAGGATGTGATTATGACTGATAGATGGTGACCTGTGCTCAGGATGTGATTATGGCTGATAGACGGTGACCTGTGCTCAGGATGTGATTATGGCTGATAGATGGTGACCTGTGCTCAGGATGTGATTATGGCTGATAGATGGTGACCTGTGCTCAGGATGTGATTATGACTGATAGATGGAGACCTGTGCTCAGGATGTGATTATGGCTGATAGTGACCTGTGCTCAGGATGTGATTATGGCTGATAGATGGTGACCTGTGCTCAGGATGTGATTATGACTGATAGATGGAGACCTGTGCTCAGGATGTGATTATGGCTGATAGATGGTGACCTGTGCTCAGGATGTGATTATGACTGATAGACGGTGACCTGTGCTCAGGATGTGATTATGGCTGATAGACGGTGACCTGTGCTCAGGATGTGATTATGGCTGATGGTGACCTGTGCTCAGGATGTGATTATGGCTGATAGATGGTGACCTGTGCTCAGGATGTGATTATGACTGATAGATGGTGACCTGTGCTCAGGATGTGATTATGGCTGATGGTGACCTGTGCTCAGGATGTGATTATGACTGATAGACGGTGACCTGTGCTCAGGATGTGATTATGACTGATAGACGGTGACCTGTGCTCAGGATGTGATTATGGCTGATAGACGGTGACCTGTGCTCAGGATGTGATTATGGCTGATGGTGACCTGTGCTCAGGATGTGATTATGGCTGATAGATGGTGACCTGTGCTCAGGATGTGATTATGGCTGATAGATGGTGACCTGTGCTCAGGATGTGATTATGGCTGATAGACGGTGACCTGTGCTCAGGATGTGATTATGGCTGATAGATGGTGACCTGTGCTCAGGATGTGATTATGGCTGATAGATGGTGACCTGTGCTCAGGATGTGATTATGACTGATAGATGGTGACCTGTGCTCAGGATGTGATTATGACTGATAGATGGTGACCTGTGCTCAGGATGTGATTATGGCTGATAGACGGTGACCTGTGCTCAGGATGTGATTATGACTGATAGATGGTGACCTGTGCTCAGGATGTGATTATGGCTGATAGACGGTGACCTGTGCTCAGGATGTGATTATGACTGATAGATGGTGACCTGTGCTCAGGATGTGATTATGGCTGATAGATGGTGACCTGTGCTCAGGATGTGATTATGGCTGATAGATGGTGACCTGTGCTCAGGATGTGATTATGACTGATAGATGGTGACCTGTGCTCAGGATGTGATTATGGCTGATAGATGGAGACCTGTGCTCAGGATGTGATTATGGCTGATAGACGGTGACCTGTGCTCAGGATGTGATTATGACTGATAGATGGTGACCTGTGCTCAGGATGTGATTATGGCTGATAGATGGTGACCTGTGCTCAGGATGTGATTATGGCTGATAGATGGTGACCTGTGCTCAGGATGTGATTATGGCTGATAGATGGTGACCTGTGCTCAGGATGTGATTATGGCTGATAGATGGAGACCTGTGCTCAGGATGTGATTATGACTGATAGATGGTGACCTGTGCTCAGGATGTGATTATGGCTGATAGATGGTGACCTGTGCTCAGGATGTGATTATGACTGATGGACGGTGACCTGTGCTCAGGATGTGATTATGGCTGATAGATGGTGACCTGTGCTCAGGATGTGATTATGGCTGATAGACGGTGACCTGTGCTCAGGATGTGATTATGGCTGATAGACGGTGACCTGTGCTCAGGATGTGATTATGGCTGATAGATGGAGACCTGTGCTCAGGATGTGATTATGACTGATAGATGGTGACCTGTGCTCAGGATGTGATTATGGCTGATAGATGGAGACCTGTGCTCAGGATGTGATTATGACTGATAGATGGTGACCTGTGCTCAGGATGTGATTATGGCTGATGGTGACCTGTGCTCAGGATGTGATTATGGCTGATAGATGGTGACCTGTGCTCAGGATGTGATTATGGCTGATAGATGGTGACCTGTGCTCAGGATGTGATTATGGCTGATAGACGGTGACCTGTGCTCAGGATGTGATTATGGCTGATAGATGGTGACCTGTGCTCAGGATGTGATTATGGCTGATAGATGGTGACCTGTGCTCAGGATGTGATTATGGCTGATAGATGGTGACCTGTGCTCAGGATGTGATTATGGCTGATAGATGGTGACCTGTGCTCAGGATGTGATTATGGCTGATAGATGGAGACCTGTGCTCAGGATGTGATTATGACTGATAGATGGTGACCTGTGCTCAGGATGTGATTATGGCTGATAGATGGTGACCTGTGCTCAGGATGTGATTATGACTGATGGACGGTGACCTGTGCTCAGGATGTGATTATGGCTGATAGATGGTGACCTGTGCTCAGGATGTGATTATGGCTGATAGACGGTGACCTGTGCTCAGGATGTGATTATGGCTGATAGATGGAGACCTGTGCTCAGGATGTGATTATGACTGATAGATGGTGACCTGTGCTCAGGATGTGATTATGGCTGATAGATGGAGACCTGTGCTCAGGATGTGATTATGACTGATAGATGGTGACCTGTGCTCAGGATGTGATTATGACTGATAGACGGTGACCTGTGCTCAGGATGTGATTATGGCTGATGGTGACCTGTGCTCAGGATGTGATTATGGCTGATAGATGGTGACCTGTGCTCAGGATGTGATTATGACTGATAGACGGTGACCTGTGCTCAGGATGTGATTATGGCTGATGGTGACCTGTGCTCAGGATGTGATTATGACTGATAGATGGTGACCTGTGCTCAGGATGTGATTATGACTGATAGACGGTGACCTGTGCTCAGGATGTGATTATGGCTGATAGATGGTGACCTGTGCTCAGGATGTGATTATGGCTGATAGATGGTGACCTGTGCTCAGGATGTGATTATGACTGATAGATGGTGACCTGTGCTCAGGATGTGATTATGGCTGATAGATGGTGACCTGTGCTCAGGATGTGATTATGACTGATAGATGGTGACCTGTGCTCAGGATGTGATTATGGCTGATAGATGGTGACCTGTGCTCAGGATGTGATTATGGCTGATAGACGGTGACCTGTGCTCAGGATGTGATTATGACTGATAGATGGAGACCTGTGCTCAGGATGTGATTATGGCTGATAGATGGTGACCTGTGCTCAGGATGTGATTATGGCTGATAGATGGTGACCTGTGCTCAGGATGTGATTATGGCTGATAGACGGTGACCTGTGCTCAGGATGTGATTATGGCTGATAGACGGTGACCTGTGCTCAGGATGTGATTATGGCTGATAGATGGTGACCTGTGCTTAGGATGTGATTATGGCTGATAGATGGTGACCTGTGCTCAGGATGTGATTATGGCTGATAGATGGTGACCTGTGCTCAGGATGTGATTATGGCTGATAGACGGTGACCTGTGCTCAGGATGTGATTATGGCTGATAGACGGTGACCTGTGCTCAGGATGTGATTATGGCTGATAGATGGTGACCTGTGCTTAGGATGTGATTATGGCTGATAGATGGTGACCTGTGCTCAGGATGTGATTATGGCTGATAGATGGTGACCTGTGCTCAGGATGTGATTATGACTGATAGATGGTGACCTGTGCTCAGGATGTGATTATGGCTGATAGATGGTGACCTGTGCTCAGGATGTGATTATGGCTGATAGATGGTGACCTGTGCTCAGGATGTGATTATGGCTGATAGACGGTGACCTGTGCTCAGGATGTGATTATGGCTGATAGACGGTGACCTGTGCTCAGGATGTGATTATGGCTGATAGATGGTGACCTGTGCTCAGGATGTGATTATGGCTGATAGATGGTGACCTGTGCTCAGGATGTGATTATGGCTGATGGTGACCTGTGCTCAGGATGTGATTATGGCTGATAGATGGTGACCTGTGCTCAGGATGTGATTATGACTGATAGACGGTGACCTGTGCTCAGGATGTGATTATGGCTGATAGACGGTGACCTGTGCTCAGGATGTGATTATGGCTGATGGTGACCTGTGCTCAGGATGTGATTATGACTGATAGATGGTGACCTGTGCTCAGGATGTGATTATGGCTGATAGACGGTGACCTGTGCTCAGGATGTGATTATGACTGATAGACGGTGACCTGTGCTCAGGATGTGATTATGGCTGATGGTGACCTGTGCTCAGGATGTGATTATGACTGATAGATGGTGACCTGTGCTCAGGATGTGATTATGGCTGATAGACGGTGACCTGTGCTCAGGATGTGATTATGGCTGATAGATGGTGACCTGTGCTCAGGATGTGATTATGGCTGATAGATGGTGACCTGTGCTCAGGATGTGATTATGACTGATAGATGGTGACCTGTGCTCAGGATGTGATTATGGCTGATGGTGACCTGTGCTCAGGATGTGATTATGGCTGATAGACGGTGACCTGTGCTCAGGATGTGATTATGACTGATAGATGGTGACCTGTGCTCAGGATGTGATTATGACTGATAGACGGTGACCTGTGCTCAGGATGTGATTATGGCTGATGGTGACCTGTGCTCAGGATGTGATTATGGCTGATAGATGGTGACCTGTGCTCAGGATGTGATTATGACTGATAGAAGGTGACCTGTGCTCAGGATGTGATTATGACTGATAGACGGTGACCTGTGCTCAGGATGTGATTATGGCTGATAGATGGTGACCTGTGCTCAGGATGTGATTATGGCTGATAGATGGTGACCTGTGCTCAGGATGTGATTATGGCTGATAGATGGTGACCTGTGCTCAGGATGTGATTATGGCTGATAGATGGTGACCTGTGCTCAGGATGTGATTATGACTGATAGAAGGTGACCTGTGCTCAGGATGTGATTATGACTGATAGATGGTGACCTGTGCTCAGGATGTGATTATGGCTGATAGATGGTGACCTGTGCTCAGGATGTGATTATGGCTGATAGACGGTGACCTGTGCTCAGGATGTGATTATGACTGATAGATGGTGACCTGTGCTCAGGATGTGATTATGGCTGATAGATGGTGACCTGTGCTCAGGATGTGATTATGGCTGATAGATGGTGACCTGTGCTCAGGATGTGATTATGACTGATAGATGGAGACCTGTGCTCAGGATGTGATTATGGCTGATAGATGGTGACCTGTGCTCAGGATGTGATTATGGCTGATAGACGGTGACCTGTGCTCAGGATGTGATTATGGCTGATAGACGGTGACCTGTGCTCAGGATGTGATTATGGCTGATAGATGGTGACCTGTGCTCAGGATGTGATTATGACTGATAGATGGTGACCTGTGCTCAGGATGTGATTATGGCTGATAGTGACCTGTGCTCAGGATGTGATTATGGCTGATAGATGGTGACCTGTGCTCAGGATGTGATTATGACTGATAGATGGTGACCTGTGCTCAGGATGTGATTATGACTGATAGATGGAGACCTGTGCTCAGGATGTGATTATGACTGATAGATGGTGACCTGTGCTCAGGATGTGATTATGGCTGATAGATGGTGACCTGTGCTCAGGATGTGATTATGACTGATAGATGGTGACCTGTGCTCAGGATGTGATTATGGCTGATAGATGGTGACCTGTGCTCAGGATGTGATTATGACTGATAGATGGTGACCTGTGCTCAGGATGTGATTATGGCTGATAGATGGTGACCTGTGCTCAGGATGTGATTATGGCTGATAGATGGTGACCTGTGCTCAGGATGTGATTATGGCTGATAGATGGTGACCTGTGCTCAGGATGTGATTATGGCTGATAGATGGTGACCTGTGCTCAGGATGTGATTATGGCTGATAGATGGTGACCTGTGCTCAGGATGTGATTATGGCTGATAGATGGTGACCTGTGCTCAGGATGTGATTATGGCTGATAGACGGTGACCTGTGCTCAGGATGTGATTATGACTGATAGATGGTGACCTGTGCTCAGGATGTGATTATGGCTGATAGACGGTGACCTGTGCTCAGGATGTGATTATGACTGATAGATGGTGACCTGTGCTCAGGATGTGATTATGGCTGATGGTGACCTGTGCTCAGGATGTGATTATGGCTGATAGATGGTGACCTGTGCTCAGGATGTGATTATGGCTGATGGTGACCTGTGCTCAGGATGTGATTATGACTGATAGATGGTGACCTGTGCTCAGGATGTGATTATGGCTGATGGTGACCTGTGCTCAGGATGTGATTATGACTGATAGATGGTTACCTGTGCTCAGGATGTGATTATGGCTGATAGATGGAGACCTGTGCTCAGGATGTGATTATGGCTGATAGATGGTGACCTGTGCTCAGGATGTGATTATGACTGATAGATGGTGACCTGTGCTCAGGATGTGATTATGGCTGATAGACGGTGACCTGTGCTCAGGATGTGATTATGGCTGATGGTGACCTGTGCTCAGGATGTGATTATGACTGACAGACGGTGACCTGTGCTCAGGATGTGATTATGGCTGATAGATGGTGACCTGTGCTCAGGATGTGATTATGACTGATAGATGGTGACCTGTGCTCAGGATGTGATTATGACTGATAGATGGAGACCTGTGCTCAGGATGTGATTATGACTGATAGATGGTGACCTGTGCTCAGGATGTGATTATGACTGATAGATGGAGACCTGTGCTCAGGATGTGATTATGACTGATAGATGGTGACCTGTGCTCAGGATGTGATTATGGCTGATAGATGGTGACCTGTGCTCAGGATGTGATTATGGCTGATAGATGGTGACCTGTGCTCAGGATGTGATTATGACTGATAGATGGTGACCTGTGCTCAGGATGTGATTATGGCTGATAGACGGTGACCTGTGCTCAGGATGTGATTATGGCTGATAGATGGTGACCTGTGCTCAGGATGTGATTATGACTGATAGATGGTGACCTGTGCTCAGGATGTGATTATGGCTGATAGATGGTGACCTGTGCTCAGGATGTGATTATGACTGATAGATGGTGACCTGTGCTCAGGATGTGATTATGACTGATAGACGGTGACCTGTGCTCAGGATGTGATTATGGCTGATAGATGGTGACCTGTGCTCAGGATGTGATTATGGCTGATAGATGGTGACCTGTGCTCAGGATGTGATTATGACTGATAGATGGTGACCTGTGCTCAGGATGTGATTATGACTGATAGATGGTGACCTGTGCTCAGGATGTGATTATGGCTGATAGATGGTGACCTGTGCTCAGGATGTGATTATGACTGATAGATGGTGACCTGTGCTCAGGATGTGATTATGACTGATAGATGGAGACCTGTGCTCAGGATGTGATTATGGCTGATGGTGACCTGTGCTCAGGATGTGATTATGGCTGATAGATGGTGACCTGTGCTCAGGATGTGATTATGACTGATAGATGGTGACCTGTGCTCAGGATGTGATTATGGCTGATAGACGGTGACCTGTGCTCAGGATGTGATTATGGCTGATAGATGGTGACCTGTGCTCAGGATGTGATTATGACTGATAGATGGTGACCTGTGCTCAGGATGTGATTATGGCTGATAGATGGTGACCTGTGCTCAGGATGTGATTATGACTGATAGATGGTGACCTGTGCTCAGGATGTGATTATGACTGATAGACGGTGACCTGTGCTCAGGATGTGATTATGGCTGATAGATGGTGACCTGTGCTCAGGATGTGATTATGGCTGATAGATGGTGACCTGTGCTCAGGATGTGATTATGACTGATAGATGGTGACCTGTGCTCAGGATGTGATTATGACTGATAGATGGTGACCTGTGCTCAGGATGTGATTATGACTGATAGACGGTGACCTGTGCTCAGGATGTGATTATGGCTGATAGATGGTGACCTGTGCTCAGGATGTGATTATGGCTGATGGTGACCTGTTCTCAGGATGTGATTATGGCTGATAGATGGTGACCTGTGCTCAGGATGTGATTATGGCTGATAGATGGTGACCTGTGCTCAGGATGTGATTATGGCTGATAGACGGTGACCTGTGCTCAGGATGTGATTATGACTGATAGATGGTGACCTGTGCTCAGGATGTGATTATGACTGATAGATGGTGACCTGTGCTCAGGATGTGATTATGACTGATAGATGGTGACCTGTGCTCAGGATGTGATTATGGCTGATGGTGACCTGTGCTCAGGATGTGATTATGACTGATAGATGGAGACCTGTGCTCAGGATGTGATTATGACTGATAGATGGTGACCTGTGCTCAGGATGTGATTATGACTGATAGATGGTGACCTGTGCTCAGGATGTGATTATGACTGATAGATGGTGACCTGTGCTCAGGATGTGATTATGACTGATAGATGGAGACCTGTGCTCAGGATGTGATTATGACTGATAGATGGAGACCTGTGCTCAGGATGTGATTATGACTGATAGATGGTGACCTGTGCTCAGGATGTGATTATGGCTGATAGACGGTGACCTGTGCTCAGGATGTGATTATGGCTGATGGTGACCTGTGCTCAGGATGTGATTATGACTGACAGACGGTGACCTGTGCTCAGGATGTGATTATGGCTGATAGATGGTGACCTGTGCTCAGGATGTGATTATGACTGATAGATGGTGACCTGTGCTCAGGATGTGATTATGGCTGATAGATGGTGACCTGTGCTCAGGATGTGATTATGACTGATAGATGGTGACCTGTGCTCAGGATGTGATTATGGCTGATAGACGGTGACCTGTGCTCAGGATGTGATTATGACTGATAGATGGAGACCTGTGCTCAGGATGTGATTATGACTGATAGATGGAGACCTGTGCTCAGGATGTGATTATGACTGATAGATGGTGACCTGTCCTCAGGATGTGATTATGACTGATAGATGGAGACCTGTGCTCAGGATGTGATTATGACTGATAGATGGTGACCTGTGCTCAGGATGTGATTATGGCTGATAGATGGAGACCTGTGCTCAGGATGTGATTATGACTGATAGATGGAGACCTGTGCTCAGGATGTGATTATGACTGATAGATGGAGACCTGTGCTCAGGATGTGATTATGACTGATAGATGGAGACCTGTGCTCAGGATGTGATTATGGCTGATAGACGGTGACCTGTGCTCAGGATGTGATTATGACTGATAGATGGTGACCTGTCCTCAGGATGTGATTATGACTGATAGATGGTGACCTGTGCTCAGGATGTGATTATGGCTGATAGATGGTGACCTGTGCTCAGGATGTGATTATGGCTGATAGACGGTGACCTGTGCTCAGGATGTGATTATGGCTGATGGTGACCTGTGCTCAGGATGTGATTATGGCTGATAGATGGTGACCTGTGCTCAGGATGTGATTATGACTGATAGATGGTGACCTGTGCTCAGGATGTGATTATGGCTGATGGTGACCTGTGCTCAGGATGTGATTATGACTGATAGACGGTGACCTGTGCTCAGGATGTGATTATGACTGATGGTGACCTGTGCTCAGGATGTGATTATGGCTGATAGATGGTGACCTGTGCTCAGGATGTGATTATGGCTGATAGATGGTGACCTGTGCTCAGGATGTGATTATGGCTGATAGATGGTGACCTGTGCTCAGGATGTGATTATGGCTGATAGATGGTGACCTGTGCTCAGGATGTGATTATGGCTGATAGATGGTGACCTGTGCTCAGGATGTGATTATGGCTGATAGATGGTGACCTGTGCTCAGGATGTGATTATGGCTGATAGACGGTGACCTGTGCTCAGGATGTGATTATGGCTGATAGATGGTGACCTGTGCTCAGGATGTGATTATGGCTGATAGACGGTGACCTGTGCTCAGGATGTGATTATGACTGATAGACGGTGACCTGTGCTCAGGATGTGATTATGGCTGATAGACGGTGACCTGTGCTCAGGATGTGATTATGGCTGATAGATGGTGACCTGTGCTCAGGATGTGATTATGGCTGATAGATGGTGACCTGTGCTCAGGATGTGATTATGGCTGATAGTGACCTGTGCTCAGGATGTGATTATGGCTGATAGATGGTGACCTGTGCTCAGGATGTGATTATGACTGATAGACGGCGACCTTGGTATAGGGTGGCCCTGGGATCCAGGCCTTGGTATAGGGTGGCTCTGGGATACGTATCATGGTACAGTTGTAGTGATTCTGGAGATATCTCTCATTTACAGAGCTGACAGTTGACCATGTGGTCATTCTCCAGTCACTTCCACAGTTGTATTTTCTATTCCACTACTTTGCTGTTAACTCTCAGGATCACATCTCCTGTCTTCCCCACTGGTTAAATGCTGTGCATTTGAGTGTTTGCCTTGTATCTCAATATCCTGGCCAGTTCAGCGTGGCTGCTGAGTACCACCATGACACCTGGGTATATGACTCCTCATCATGTAGAAAAGCAATGTCTGTGCCTCCTTCGGCCCTCAATACCCTGTTCACTGTGCGTTACAATGCAATGATGACGTCAGATATCTTCTCTGGTTACAGGTCTTTGCCAATCCTGAAGATGCTGCAGCTCACAGCAAAGGAGGTGACATCAAGATATTCCTCCGAACTGACCAAGATGTGGAGCGCGTCCGCAGGTAATTATTGCCTACCAAAAGTGCCAGTAATGTATGGTATGATCAAGTGTCCATAAGTACAGGGTATCCTCTGGTCTCTCCTCCATTTGCAAAGGACGTTCTTGAATTTTTTCTTTGTCTTGGAGGGCTCCTTAGGTCTCTTCTCCATGTGTGTAGCGTGTCCTCGGATCTCTTCTCCATTGTGGAGGCCATCCTCAGGTCTCTTCCATGTGCGGAGTGCGTCCTCAGAGCTCTTCTCTGTTGGTGAAGCATGTCCGCGTGTCTCCTCCATGTGGGGAGGGCGTCCTTGGGTGTCTCCTCCATGTGGGGAGGGCGTCCTTGGGTGTCTCCTCCATGTGGGGAGGGCGTCCTTGGGTGTCTCCTCCATGTGGGGAGGGCGTCCTTGGGTGTCTCCTCCATGTGGGGAGGGCGTCCTTGGGTGTCTCCTCCATGTGGGGAGGGCGTCCTTGGGTGTCTCCTCCATGTGGGGAGGGCGTCCTTGGGTGTCTCCTCCATGTGGGGAGGGCGTCCTCGGGTGTCTCCTCCATGTGGGGAGGGCGTCCTCGGGTGTCTCCTCCATGTGGGGAGGGCGTCCTCGGGTGTCTCCTCCATGTGGGGAGGGCGTCCTCGGGTGTCTCCTCCATGTGGGGAGGGCGTCCTCGGGTGTCTCCTCCATGTGGGGAGGGCGTCCTCGGGTGTCTCCTCCATGTGGGGAGGGCGTCCTTGGGTGTCTCCTCCATGTGGGGAGGGCGTCCTCGGGTGTCTCCTCCATGTGGGGAGGGCGTCCTCGGGTGTCTCCTCCATGTGGGGAGGGCGTCCTCGGGTGTCTCCTCCATGTGGGGAGGGCGTCCTCGGGTGTCTCCTCCATGTGGGGACGGCGTCCTCGGGTGTCTCCTCCATGTGGGGAGGGCGTCCTCGGGTGTCTCCTCCATGTGGGGAGGGCGTCCTCGGGTGTCTCCTCCATGTGGGGAGGGCGTCCTCGGGTGTCTCCTCCATGGGGGAGGGCGTCCTCGGGTGTCTCCTCCATGTGGGGAGGGCGTCCTCGGGTGTCTCCTCCATGTGGGGAGGGCGTCCTCGGGTGTCTCCTCCATGTGGGGAGGGCGTCCTCGGGTGTCTCCTCCATGTGGGGAGGGCGTCCTCGGGTGTCTCCTCCATGTGGGGAGGGCGTCCTCGGGTGTCTCCTCCATGTGAGGAGGGCGTCCTCGGGTGTCTCCTCCATGTGGGGAGGGCGTCCTCGGGTGTCTCCTCCATGTGGGGAGGGCGTCCTCGGGTGTCTCCTCCATGTGGGGAGGGCGTCCTCGGGTGTCTCCTCCATGTGGGGAGGGCGTCCTCGGGTGTCTCCTCCATGTGGGGAGGGCGTCCTCGGGTGTCTCCTCCATGTGGGGAGGGCGTCCTCGGGTGTCTCCTCCATGTGGGGAGGGCGTCCTCGGGTGTCTCCTCCATGTGGGGAGGGCGTCCTCGGGTGTCTCCTCCATGTGGGGAGGGCGTCCTCGGGTGTCTCCTCCATGTGGGGAGGGCGTCCTCGGGTGTCTCCTCCATGTGGGGAGGGCGTCCTCGGGTGTCTCCTCCATGTGGGGAGGGCGTCCTCGGGTGTCTCCTCCATGTGGGGAGGGCGTCCTCGGGTGTCTCCTCCATGTGGGGAGGGCGTCCTCGGGTGTCTCCTCCATGTGGGGAGGGCGTCCTCGGGTGTCTCCTCCATGTGGGGAGGGCGTCCTCGGGTGTCTCCTCCATGTGGGGACGGCGTCCTCGGGTGTCTCCTCCATGTGGGGAGGGCGTCCTCGGGTGTCTCCTCCATGTGGGGAGGGCGTCCTCGGGTGTCTCCTCCATGTGGGGAGGGCGTCCTCGGGTGTCTCCTCCATGTGGGGAGGGCGTCCTCGGGTGTCTCCTCCATGTGGGGAGGGCGTCCTCGGGTGTCTCCTCCATGTGGGGAGGGCGTCCTCGGGTGTCTCCTCCATGTGAGGAGGGCGTCCTCGGGTGTCTCCTCCATGTGGGGAGGGCGTCCTCGGGTGTCTCCTCCATGTGGGGAGGGCGTCCTCGGGTGTCTCCTCCATGTGGGGAGGGCGTCCTCGGGTGTCTCCTCCATGTGGGGAGGGCGTCCTCGGGTGTCTCCTCCATGTGGGGAGGGCGTCCTCGGGTGTCTCCTCCATGTGGGGAGGGCGTCCTCGGGTGTCTCCTCCATGTGGGGAGGGCGTCCTCGGGTGTCTCCTCCATGTGGGGAGGGCGTCCTCGGGTGTCTCCTCCATGTGGGGAGGGCGTCCTCGGGTGTCTCCTCCATGTGGGGAGGGCGTCCTCGGGTGTCTCCTCCATGTGGGGAGGGCGTCCTCGGGTGTCTCCTCCATGTGGGGAGGGCGTCCTCGGGTGTCTCCTCCATGTGGGGAGGGCGTCCTCGGGTGTCTCCTCCATGTGGGGAGGGCGTCCTCGGGTGTCCCCTCCATGTGGGGAGGGCGTCCTCGATTCTCTTCCCTGCCTGTCGACGGTGTTCTTTGGTCTTTTCTCCATATGTGGAGGGTGTCCGAACATTCTTCTATTTGTGGAGTGCCTCCTTGGATTTCTCCTCCATCTGTGTAGGGCATCCTCATGTCTCATGCTTTCTCCTGTCCTTCCTCTATCTGTGAAAGGGAATCCCAGGGTGTCTCCTCCATCTGTATACGGCGTCCTTGGCTCTCCCCTCTATCTGTAGAGGGGCTCCTCGAGCCTCTTCCCCATCTGTGAAAACGTTTTTTAGAGGTCTCCTCCATCTGCAGGGGGCGTCTTGTGCTGCCCAATATGGTGGCATTATATGTGACTGGCTGCAATCAACAGAGAATGCCTGACTAAGCTCCTATAGACTAGCGCCTGCAGTTGGAGGTGCAGTGACTTCATATGATCACTGGAGGACAGCAGTTGCCCACCCCCATCCACCTGCTTCTATAGTAACCACCATACCCCCCTCCTCTAGTGAGCACTTCACTCCCCTCCTCTAGTCACCGCTCAACCCCCTCCTCAAGTCCACCCTCTTCTAGTCATCCCCCCTCCTGCTCTAGTCAGTGCTCCACTTTCCCCCTGTAATCCTCCATCATCTTGTAGTTCCCCATCCACCCTCTTCCTGTAGTCACCCATCTACTCCTCCTCTATGCAAACCTGCCCCCTCCTCCTCTAATCATCTCTTTACCTCCTACTCATTTAATCACCCCCTCCGTCCCCCCATCCTCCATTCATCCAATTAATCACCAGTTCTAGTTGCCTCTGTTTTGTAGTACTAATGTCCATCTCTCTTTGCAGGTGTCACTTGAATGACATAGAGAACATCATCCCATTTGTGGGGGTGGGGCTCCTCTACGTGCTCAGTAATCCTGACCTGTACTTCGCTCTTCTGCATTTCCGTGTCTTTGCCGCCAGTCGCGTGCTGCACACCATCTCCTACCTGATGCCTCTGCCGCAACCCAGCCGAGCGCTCACCTTCTTTGTGGGATACCTGGTGACGGTGTCCATGGCGGTGTCCACCCTGCGGAGCCTACTCTACATCTAGAGGAGCTGCCTACATACAACAGAGGGTGGAGTCTACTAGAGTCCCGCCCCTGCAGAGCCTGTGCTACATTTTCAGGGGGAGGAGTTTTCTCGAGCCCTGTTCCCCCATTTCTGCAGTAACTTGATGCAGATTCTGATTCTCCTCATTTGTTTTTGTATCTGAAACTTGGAATAAAGCTACCGATTTCCAACATCCCTCGTCCATGTGTGGTCCTGTGTGTGTGGACCTGCAGCCCATCCGCTCGTACATGACCGCCACCACAACATAGCATAGTCATGAAGTCCAGCCTCCTGTGTACCTCATGCCAACACTCTGTATGCTACCTTCCCTCATACAATGTAACAACCCATCACCTGTGAGAAGTATGGGACTAAGAGGGTGAAGAGTAAAGTGAAGTATGTAATCACGCCCCCTGACGTCACCAACAAACTGCGTAAGGTGTCTTCTGCTCCCGAGATGGCCATGATAGAGCAGTTCTAAGTCTAACCATCACCCGTCTGCTGTATCCCACAGACCCAGAAAGGCAAAAGAACTCTAGCTTCGACGTAACGCTGCTCCTCGTGCAACTATGGCTGCTAAATGGGATTAAGATGGAGTGTAGCCGAGGTCGCGTGAGTGTAGCCGAGGTCGCGTGAGTGTAGCCGAGGTCGCGTGAGTGTAGCCGAGGTCGCGTGAGTGTAGCCGAGGTCGCGTGAGTGTAGCCGAGGTCGCGTGAGTGTAGCCGAGGTCGCGTGAGTGTAGCCGAGGTCGCGTGAGTGTAGCCGAGGTCGCGTGAGTGTAGCCGAGGTCGCGTGAGTGTAGCCGAGGTCGCGTGAGTGTAGCCGAGGTCGCGTGAGTGTAGCCGAGGTCGCGTGAGTGTAGCCGAGGTCGCGTGAGTGTAGCCGAGGTCGCGTGAGTGTAGCCGAGGTCGCGTGAGTGTAGCCGAGGTCGCGTGAGTATGTGAGGATATGGCCCCTTACTAAAGTAAAGGACAAATGGACGTAGAGTGGAGTCCACACCTCTACGACAGAGACATTTTCCAGCACGGAGTACCGGTTTTGTTGTGTTTTATTAGTGATTTTCTTGCTCATCAGTTCTTTCTCAGAAATCAATATTTCCATTCAGTGACAGTAAGCAGAGGAAGAGGAGCAGGCTGGATCTTATGGCCAGACAGTAGACTGCTAAGGGTAAATGTAAAGCAATTATTCTATCAATCTGTTGTTCTACCAGCCTAGGCCCGTTGTGTAGACGGAGCTAGTAGACCCAGGGGAGCCGTCATCACAGGGGGTCTCCTATGCAATCTTAGGTGATGGAATATGCTTTATTCTATGAACTAAAGAAAATAGTTTAAGGGGCAGGAGAAAAAGACATGGGGTTGAATTGGGCAGTTGTTGGAGGGACTTCGAAGGGAAAGGTTTGAAGCTGGGATGGATGGATGGTCTATGGAGGTTTGGAGACTGATTGTTGGCTGGAGGGGTATCCATGAGCTACAGTCATGATATCCATCGTCTGGAGGAACATAGGCTGTGACTGCACTCTATACCAGCTGGAGATGCCAAAAGCTGTGGGCCAACCAAAAGTTGGGAGACAGTGGGTATCACCTGGTACGGGGCCAGCGGAACTATAGATATCAGACTGGGAACTTGTGGACTGAGGACACTGTGTGTTGGCCATCTACCCGGATTTGTTGTACAACCATGGATGTATGAAATAAAAAATAGTTGCATTGTTAGCCTGCCTAGGTGATCTTTATAACCCACAGTCTCAGATCTTCTCAGTGAGTTTCGCTGAGATCCTGTATTAGTTTAGCTGAGATCATGTGTGAGATTCACAGAGATCTTGTTTTAGTTTTGTGGAGATCATGTGAATTTCGCTGAGATCTTGCCTGAGTTTGCAGAGATCGTGTGAGAGTTTTGCGAAGATCATGTGTGAGTTTCCCTGAGATTGTGTGTGAGTTTTGTTAAGAACGCGTGTGTGAGTTTCTGTTCCAGGACTTTTCTTCAGCTCTGGGATATTCTATGAAATTTATTGTTAGTTACTGACAATCACTTTATTGAAGCGTCGTGTGTACAGGGGTCTGCTGCTGTGTGTCCTGGTGGAGGGAGGGTTTCTCCCTGATGGGCTAACACTTCCTTTTCCTGAATTAGTACTGCAACAGCTGACAACCACGTGCCAGCCATTACTACAGGAGTCTTCACAGAAGGTTCAACCACAGCGAGAGGATCTGCTACCCAGGTGACCCTTGTAATGCTGACATTAAGCCCATCAGTGCCCCCAGACCACTAGGGATACTTACAATAACCCGATCACTGCCCACACCAGCAGGGATGCTGCTGACATTAACCCCATCATTGTCCTGACCACCAGGGACACAGATAAAAACCTTGGTGACTGATGACAGATGTGTGATCACTTCTTGTATTCCCGGACTGTGCGGTCAGTGACTGATGTGTGATCACTTCTTGTATTCCCGGACTGTGCGGTCAGTGACTGATGACGGATGTGTGATCACTTCTTGTATTCCCGGACTGTGCGGTCAGTGACTGATGACGGATGTGTGGTCACTTATTTTATTTCCGCAGCAGCAGTGAATGTGAAGAGCCACCGTGGAATGCACGCGGTGCATCGGTAGTAAATGTGAAGAGCCACCGTGGAATGCACTGGCAGTGAATGTGAAGAGCCACTGTGGAATGCACTGGACGCATCGGTAGTAAATGTGAAGAGCCACCGTGGAATGCACGTGGTGCATCGGTAGTAAATGTGAAGAGCCACCGTGGAATGCACTGGCAGTGAATGTGAAGAGCCACTGTGGAATGCACTGGACGCATCGGTAGTAAATGTGAAGAGCCACCGTGGAATGCACTAGGCTATTCGGTAGTAAATGTGAAGAGCCACCATGGAATGCACTTGGTGCATCGGTAGTGAATGTGAAGAGACACCGTGGACTGCACTAGACACAACGGTAGTAAATGTGAAGAGCCACCGTGGAATGCACTGGGCGCATCGCTAGTAAATGTGAAGAGACACGGTGGAATGCACTAGGCTATTCGGTAGTAAATGTGAAGAGCCACCGTGGAATGCACTGGGCGCATCGGTAGTAAATGTGAAGAGCCACCATGGAAGGCACTGGGTGCACCAGCAGTGAATGTGAAGAGCCACCGTGGAATGTACTGGGTGCACTGACAGTAAATGTGAAGAGCCACCATGAAATGCACTGGGTGCACCGGCAGTAAATGTGAAGAGCCACCATGAAATGCACTGGGTGCACCGGCAGTAAATGTGAAGAGCCACTGTGGAATGCACTGGGTGCACCGACAGTAAATGTGAAGAGACACCATGAAATGCACTGGGTGCACCGGCAGTAAATGTGAAGAGCCACTGTGGAATGCACTGGGTGCACCGACAGTAAATGTGAAGAGACACCATGAAATGCACTGGGTGCACCGGCAGTAAATGTGAAGAGCCACCATGGAATGCACTGGGCGCATTGGTAGTAAATGTGAAGAGCCACCATGGAATGCACTGGGAGCATTGGTAGTAAATGTGAAGAGACACAATGGAATACACTGGGATCGCTATAAGTAAACCACGGACACATGTAGTCACATAGACTTGTGCGCAGGCGTACCCCAGGAGTACAGATACAGAAGCCCCTAGAGCGCACCAATCAAGTGGAAAACAAAAAGTACACACCTACCGCGATGCACAAGAAGCCATACACAACAAGTAAGTGAGGTAGTTCACAGGTCCAGCGTAGGTGCTGATGTGGAATTGTGTAAGTGAGCTCCTCTGAACATCGCTTTTGTGCATAGATCCATCTGTCTCATCAAGGCAGAGACTGATGATCCTTGCGTAGAACCACAGAGGGGAGGAAGTTAGTCTCACCAGAACAATGGCCAGATTTGGCAAACATGAATGATATGCCAGAATAATGCCTATCTTACATAAGAGCAAAACAGGCAACAAATAAACCAAAAAATAATGTACACACTTCTCGGAGTCCAAACAGCGTAGATGGGCAAACAACAATGGTCCATGGAATACAGACAGGACAAAGGTGTGAGAATCAGGCAGGAGGGCTGTCAGCCAGCGAGAACAAACAACAATTGTCCATGCAATACAGACTGGATAAAGGTGTGAGAATGAGGCAGGAGGGCCATCAGCCAGCGAAGACAAACAACAATTGTCCATGCAATACAGACTGGACAAAGGTGTGAGAATCAGGCAGGAGAGCCTTCAGCCAGCGAGGACAAACAACAATCGTCCATGCAATACAGACTGGACAAAGGTGTGAGAATGAGGCAGGAGGGCTGTCAGCCAGCGAGGACAAACAACAATTGTCCATGCAATACAGACAGGACAAAGGTGTGAGAATGAGGCAGGAGAGCAGTCAGCCAGCGAGGACAAACAACAATCGTCCATGCAATACAGACAGGACAAAGGTGTGAGAATCAGGCAGGAGGGCCGTCAGCCAGCGAGGACAAACAACAATCGTCCATGCAATAGAGACTGGATAAAGGTGTGAGAATGAGGCAGGAGGGCTGTCAGCCAGCGAAGACAAACAACAATTGTCCATGCAATACAGACTGGACAAAGGTGTGAGAATCAGGCAGGAGAGCCTTCAGCCAGCGAGGACAAACAACAATCGTCCATGCAATACAGACTGGACAAAGGTGTGAGAGTGAGGCAGGAGGGCCATCAGCCAGCGAGGACAAACAACAATGGTCCATGCAATACAGACTGGACAAAGGTGTGAGAATGAGGCAGGAGGGCCGTCAGCCAGCGAGGACAAACAACAATCGTCCATGCAATACAGACTGGACAAAGGTGTGAGAATGAGGCAGGAGGGCTGTCAGCCAGCGAGGACAAACAACAATTGTCCATGCAGTACAGACAGGACAAAGGTGTGAGAATCAGGCAGGAGAGCCATCAGCCAGCGAGGACAAACAACAATCGTCCATGCAATACAGACTGGACAAAGGTGTGAGAATGAGGCAGGAGGGCTGTCAGCCAGCGAGGACAAACAACAATCGTCCATGCAATACAGACTGGACAAAGGTGTGAGAATGAGGCAGGAGGGCTGTCAGCCAGCGAGGACAAACAACAATTGTCCATGCAATACAGACTGGACAAAGGTGTGAGAATCAGGCAGGAGAGCCATCAGCCAGCGAGGACAAACCACAATCATCCATGCAATACAGACTGGACCAAGGTGTGAGAATCAGTCAGGAGGGCCATCAGCCAGCGAGGACAAACAACAATCGTCCATGCAATACAGACTGGACATAGGTGTGAGAATCAGGCAGGAGGGCCATCAGCCAGCGAGGACAAACAACAATCGTCCATGCAATACAGACTGGACAAAGGTGTGAGAATGAGGCAGGAGGGCTGTCAGCCAGCGAGGACAAACAACAATCGTCCATGCAATACAGACAGGACAAAGGTGTGAGAATGTGGCAGGAGGGCCATCAGCCAGCGAGGACAAACAACAATCGTCCATGCAATACAGACAGGACAAAGGTGTGAGAATGAGGCAGGAGGGCTGTCAGCCAGCGAGGACAAACAACAATTGTCCATGCAATACAGACAGGACAAAGGTGTGAGAATGAGGCAGGAGGGCTGTCAGCCAGCGAGGACAAACAACAATTGTCCATGCAGTACAGACAGGACAAAGGTGTGAGAATGAGGCAGGAGAGCCGTCAGCCAGCGAGGACAAACAACAATGGTCCATGCAATACAGACAGGACAAAGGTGTGAGAATCAGGCAGGAGAGCCATCAGCCAGCGAGGACAAACAACAATCATCCATGCAATACAGACTGGACCAAGGTGTGAGAATCAGGCAGGAGGGCCATCAGCCAGCGAGGACAAACAACAATCGTCCATGCAATACAGACTGGACAAAGGTGTGAGAATCAGGCAGGAGGGCCATCAGCCAGCGAGGACAAACAACAATCGTCCATGCAATACAGACTGGACAAAGATGTGAGAATGAGGCAGGAGGGCTGTCAGCCAGCGAGGACAAACAACAATCGTCCATGCAATACAGACAGGACAAAGGTGTGAGAATGTGGCAGGAGAGCCGTCAGCCAGCGAGGACAAACAACAATCGTCCATGCAATACAGACAGGACAAAGGTGTGAGAATGTGGCAGGAGGGCCATCAGCCAGCGAGGACAAACAACAATCGTCCATGCAATACAGACAGGACAAAGGTGTGAGAATGAGGCAGGAGGGCCATCAGCCAGCGAGGACAAACAACAATCGTCCATGCAATACAGACAGGACAAAGGTGTGAGAATGAGGCAGGAGAGCCGTCAGCCAGTGAGGACAAACAACAATCGTCCATGCAATACAGACAGGACAAAGGTGTGAGAATGAGGCAGGAGGGCTGTCAGCCAGCGAGGACAAACAACAATCGTCCATGCAATACAGACAGGACAAAGGTGTGAGAATGAGGCAGGAGGGCTGTCAGCCAGTGAGGACAAACAACAATCGTCCATGCAATACAGACAGGACAAAGGTGTGAGAATGAGGCAGGAGGGCTGTCAGCCAGCGAGGACAAACAACAATCGTCCATGCAATACAGACAGGACAAAGGTGTGAGAATCAGGCAGGAGGGCCGTCAGCCAGAGAGGACACAAAATAAATGGAGAGAAAACCATTATTATTGTGGTTATTTGGAGGTTGTGTGTCCTGGCAGACAATTGAAGATGCAGACGATATAGAGATGCCAAAATATCACAAAGTAGACCAATTTAGACAAAACTGAGTCCTGGGAAAGTTTCCGTGACATGATGACGAGTCCGAGGTGAGGTCTTATGTGGTGAGAACGTGTTTATATCAACTGTATAAAAGATATGAGATTAGGACATAACCTCATTTGTCAATGTACGAAAAAATGCGTCAGAATTCTGCTTGTTATTGTATCATAAAAATGGATGAAATCATGAAGTAGGAGACCCGAGCATATGTCAGAATGAGAATCATTATACCATAAAGGCTGTCCTCAATGATGGGCACATTCACACCGGACAGCGATGAAGTGCAGTCACCAATCACCACGATCACACCGAATACATACACCGACGTCAGCACTTCACAACTCAACATTATCACTCATAAAACACACAGTAAGATTCAAGCTCAGAGACATATTGTGGAATTAGGGGAGGAGTGGAATAATCCTTGGAATAACCCCTGGGATAATCCCTGGAATAATCCATGGACTAACCTCTGGGATAATCCCTGGGATAACCCTTGGATTAATCCCTGGAATAAACCCTGGAATATTCTTTGGGATAATGCCTGGAATAATCAGTGGTATAATCCCTAGAATAATCCTCGAAATAACCCCTGGAATATTCCTTGGAATAACTCCTGGAATTATCCTTGGAATAATCTCTGAAATAACCTCTGGAATAACCCTTGGAATAACCCCTGGAATTACCTTTGGAAAAGTCCCAGGAATAATCATTTGAATAACCCCTGGAATAATCCGTGGACTAACCCCTGGAATAATCCATGGGATAACCCTTGGATCAATCCCTGGAATAACCCCTGGAATAATGCCTGGAATATTTCTTGGGATAATACCTGGAATAATCAGTGGTATAATCCCTAGAATAATCCTCGAAATAACCCCTGGAATAAACCCTGGAATAATCCTTGAAATAACCCCTGGAATAATCCTTGAAATAATCCCTGAAATAACCCTTGGAATAACCCCTGGAATTACCTCTGGAATAGTCCCAGGAATAATCCTTCGAATAACCCCTGCAATTATCCCTGCAATGATTCCTGGAATAATCCTTGGAATAACCCCTGGAATAATCCTATAAATAATCCCTGGAATAATCCTTGAAATAACCCCTGGAATAATCCTTGGAATAACCCCTGGAATAACCCTTGGAATAACCCCTGGAATAATCCCTTGAATAATCCTTGGAATAACCCCTGAAATAATCCTTGGAATAACCCCTGGAACAATCATTGGTATAACAGCTAGAATAATCCTTGTGTAACAACTCTGCTGGCATCACGGCATGGCCTCTCATCTCTCACACTATCTTACCCACTGCTCCAGGTCATGTTGTGGTTTCTGTTTCTTGCCAGCACCATGTTCTATGTCTCTGCTCTCTGCATGCTTCCTGGCTGTGTGCATAGGGGGGCGGCGCCTGAACTCTCTGGTTCTTATAGGAATCAGGTGCATCTGTCTAATCCAGTGATGGCGAACCTATGACACGCGTGTCAGTGCTGACACGCGTAGTCATTTTCAGTGACACGCCGGCCGCCGGCCGCGGCCCCATAGAAATTGCTTCTTTCCCAGGGTCTGAAGGAGAGGAAACTCTCCTTCAGGCCCTGGGAACCATATTAATATGTAAAATAAAGAATTAAAATAAAAAATATTGCTATACTCACCTGTCCGACGCAGCCTGGACGTCCGCGAGGGAACCGGCAGCGTTGTTTGCTTAAAAATCGCGGTTTTCCTTCCTTCCTTGAAGTCCCGGCTTGTGATTGGTTGCGTGCCGCCCATGTGACCGAGACGCGACCAATCACAGCAAGCCGTGACGTAATTTTAGGTCCTTCAGGATTTTAAAATTACGTTCCGGCGTTGTGATTGGTTGCGTCGCCCATGTGACCGCACGCAACCAATCACAACGCCGGAACGTAATTTTAAAATCCTGAAGGACCTAAAATTACGTCACGGCTTGCTGTGATTGGTCGCGTCTCGGTCACATGGGCGGCACGCAACCAATCACAAGCCGGGACTTCAAGTAAGGAAGGAAAACCGCGATTTTTAAGCAAACAACGCTGCCGGTTCCCTCGCGGACGTCCAGGCTGCGTCGGACAGGTGAGTATAGCAATATTTTTTATTTTAATTCTTTATTTTACACACATTAATGTTGTTTCGATACCGATACCCGATACCACAAAAGTATCGGATCTCGGTATCGGAATTCCGATACAGCAAATATCGGCCGATACCCGATACTTGCGGTATCGGAATACTAAACAATGGCATCCGATCCGATTTTTTATCGGATCGGATGCCATGCAGGAGGGTCTGTGGGTCCAAACAACAGAGCTCCGGTGCAGAGCGTCTAGGCCTGGGACTTCCGGTAGGCCAGGCGCAGCTCCCGGAAGTCCCAGGCCTCTGCGTCGGATCTGTGTTGTTTGGGCGACATTGCGCTGCTCCCTGCTGCGCCGACCAGAAGTCCCAGGCTGCACCGACCAGAAGTCCCAGGCTGCACTTCTGAGGCCTGAGGAGATAGCTGTCTGGAGGCCCTGTGATAGCTGTCTGGACTCAGGCCCTGTGATTGCTGTCTGGAGGCCCTGTGATAGCTGTCTGGACTCAGGCCCTGTGATTGCTGTCTGGACTCAGGCCCTGTGATAGCTGTCTGGACTCAGGCCCTGTGATAGCTGTCTGGACTCAGGCCCTGTGATTGCTGTCTGGACTCAGGCCCTGTGATAGCTGTCTGGACTCAGGCCCTGTGATAGCTGTCTGGACTCAGGCCCTGTGATAGCTGTCTGGACTCAGGCCCTGTGATAGCTGTCTGGACTCAGGCCCTGTGATAGCTGTCTGGACTCAGGCCCTGTGATAGCTGTCTGGACTCAGGCCCTGTGATACCTGTCTGGACTCAGGCCCTGTGATTGCTGTCTGGACTCAGGCCCTGTGATAGCTGTCTGGACTCAGGCCCTGTGATAGCTGTCTGGACTCAGGCCCTGTGATTGCTGTCTGGACTCAGGCCCTGTGATAGCTGTCTGGACTCAGGCCCTGTGATTGCTGTCTGGACTCAGGCCCTGTGATACCTGTCTGGACTCAGGCCCTGTGATTGCTGTCTGGACTCAGGCCCTGTGATTGCTGTCTGGACTCAGGCCCTGTGATAGCTGTCTGGACTCAGGCCCTGTGATAGCTGTCTGGACTCAGGCCCTGTGATTGCTGTCTGGACTCAGGCCCTGTGATAGCTGTCTGGACTCAGGCCCTGTGATTGCTGTCTGGACTCAGGCCCTGTGATTGCTGTCTGGACTCAGGCCCTGTGATAGCTGTCTGGACTCAGGCCCTGTGATAGCTGTCTGGACTCAGGCCCTGTGATTGCTGTCTGGACTCAGGCCCTGTGATTGCTGTCTGGATTCAGGCCCTGTGATTGCTGTCTGGACTCAGGCCCTGTGATAGCTGTCTGGACTCAGGCCCTGTGATAGCTGTCTGGACTCAGGCCCTGTGATTGCTGTCTGGACTCAGGCCCTGTGATAGCTGTCTGGACTCAGGCCCTGTGATTGCTGTCTGGACTCAGGCCCTGTGATTGCTGTCTGGACTCAGGCCCTGTGATTGCTGTCTGGACTCAGGCCCTGTGATTGCTGTCTGGACTCAGGCCCTGTGATAGCTGTCTGGACTCAGGCCCTGTGATAGCTGTCTGGACTCAGGCCCTGTGATTGCTGTCTGGACTCAGGCCCTGTGATTGCTGTCTGGACTCAGGCCCTGTGATAGCTGTCTGGACTCAGGCCCTGTGATAGCTGTCTGGACTCAGGCCCTGTGATAGCTGTCTGGACTCAGGCCCTGTGATAGCTGTCTGGACTCAGGCCCTGTGATACCTGTCTGGACTCAGGCCCTGTGATACCTGTCTGGACTCAGGCCCTGTGATTGCTGTCTGGACTCAGGCCCTGTGATTGCTGTCTGGACTCAGGCCCTGTGATTGCTGTCTGGACTCAGGCCCTGTGATTGCTGTCTGGACTCAGGCCCTGTGATTGCTGTCTGGATTCAGGCCCTGTGATTGCTGTCTGGACTCAGGCCCTGTGATTGCTGTCTGGACTCAGGCCCTGTGATTGCTGTCTGGACTGAGGCCCTGTGATAGCTGTCTGGACTCAGGCCCTGTGATTGCTGTCTGGACTCAGGCCCTGTGATTGCTGTCTGGACTGAGGCCCTGTGATTGCTGTCTGGACTCAGGCCCTGTGATAGCTGTCTGGACTCAGGCCCTGTGATTGCTGTCTGGATTCAGGCCCTGTGATTGCTGTCTGGACTCAGGCCCTGTGATTGCTGTCTGGACTCAGGCCCTGTGATTGCTGTCTGGACTCAGGCCCTGTGATAGCTGTCTGGACTCAGGCCCTGTGATTGCTGTCTGGACTCAGGCCCTGTGATTGCTGTCTGGACTCAGGCCCTGTGACTACTACAGCAACCATCATCCAGTGAACTGTGGGGTGTCATTGGCCATTACTGAGATAAGTGAGAGGGAGGCATCAGTGATGGCGAACCTGTGGCAGTCCAGCTGTTGCAAAACTACAATTCCCATCATGGCTGGCCATTCAAAGCAAAGGCTTTGGCTGTAAAGACATGATGGGAATTGTAGTTTTGCAACAGCTGGAGTGCCACAGGTTCGCCATCACTGGAAGAATTCCCCCTCCCCCTCACTTATCTTAGTTCACGGCACCCCACACAAGTTAAATAATAGCAAGACCAACAAAAGAAACCAACTGACAGATGAACAAAGAAGTCACTAAGCAGGTAAGTTAATTCTAATTATACATATTTGTTATTTAAACTATACATGTCGCAAAATTATGGTTTTTTATCAAGGTGACACACCACCCAAGTTATGCTCGGTTTTTTGGCGAATTTTGACACACCGAGCTCAAAAGGTTGCCCATCACTGGTCTAATCTGTTCCTGACCAGTTAGCAGGAGGCCTCCAGTATTTAGTGCAGCTCCACCCAGTGTTCTGGGCCTGTGCAATGTGTTAGCTGAGTTTGTGTTTAGCTGCTGAGTTTGCCAGGCCTTGCTCTGAGTTACTCCCTCTCTGGAGGCTTTTCTCTGTGTTATTGCCTTGATCTTGTTGTCCGCCCTCCAGGAGGCAGAATATCCTGGTCCCTGTGTCTTTGTCCTTGTTTCTTGTCTTGTTCCATTTCCTTGTCTGAACTTAGTCTTATCTCGGTCTCCTTGTCTGTGGCTTCCTTCCCTGCTGTGTCTTTCCTCGTGTTCTCAGTCTGCTTACACTCCGCGCTCTTGCGGCTCTGCCTGCTCTGTACCTTTGTGGCTTTACCTCTGCTCCGCACTCCTGCGGTTCTGCTCCTCTCTACTCTGCTTAGCTTCTGCAGCTGCCGTAATCTCTCGCTGCAGCTCCTCTCCACATTTCTTGCGGTTCCGCTCTGCTTAGCTTCTGTTGCTACACTATCTCTTGCTGCTCTACCATTCCTATCCGCAGCCTTGCGGTTCTCTTCCTGTGTGAACAGGTCCCAACCTGTTCCTTCTTTCTCCATTCCTTCTGGCTTGTTTCCGTAACTGCATCTCCTGTGTGAACAGGTCCCAACCTGTTCCTTCATACCTCATTCCTTTCTGCTTGCTTCCTTTCCTGCACCTCCTGTGTGAACAGGTCCCTGCCTGTTCCCCCATACTACATATCCGTACCTGCACCTCCAGTGTGAACAGGTCCTTACCTGTTCCTTCATACGCCACATCAACCAGTCCTGTGTTCTCTGCCGTGCCTTCCAATCCAGTGTTCCTGCCAGTCCTGTCGTTCCTGCCGTGTCTCAGCCAGCCCTGTGTTCTTTGCCGTGTCTCAGCCAGCCCTGTGTTCTCTGCCGTGTCTCTACCAGCCCTGTGTTCTCTGCCGTGTCTCTACCAGCCCTGTGTTCTCTGCCGTGCCTTCCAATCCAGTGTTCCTGCCAGTCCTGTCGTTCCTGCCATGTCTCAGCCAGCCCTGTGTTCTCTGCCGTGTCTCTACCAGCCCTGTGTTCTCTGCCGTGTCTCTACCAGCCCTGTGTCACAGCCGTGTCAGCCTACTCATCTGAGTTTCAGCCGTGCTCTTCTGCCAGTCCTGCCTGATGCCCGCACCAATCCCGGTGTTCCTGTCTCCCGAGTGGGATCAGCAGCCACAGCCAGACACCACCCTGGAGTAGCACCTGGCAGCTGCCTGCTACACAAGCCTGACCTCACCATCAGAGGCTCCAGTGAAAACCCAGGCAGCTGTC
Organism: Ranitomeya variabilis; assembly: GCF_051348905.1. Taxonomy (NCBI): domain Eukaryota; kingdom Metazoa; phylum Chordata; class Amphibia; order Anura; family Dendrobatidae; genus Ranitomeya; species Ranitomeya variabilis. The sequence goes on along the minus strand of NC_135236.1, from coordinate 689,362,536 downwards.
ATAGTCACGCCCTTTCCAGGGTAGTCTGGTTTGGGGCACAGTGGGCCCACCAACCCCCCGAGCTCACGCCCACCAGTCAGGGCGTGAGCGTGACACCTTGGAATAACCCCTGGAATAATCCCTGGAATAATCCTTGGAATAACCCCTGGAATAATCCTTGGAATAACCCCTGAAATAAGTGCTAGAATAACCCCTGGAATAACCCCTGGAATAATCCCTGGAATAACCCCTGGAATAATCCATGGAATAATCCTTGGAATAACCCCTGGAATAATCCTTGGAATAACCCCTGAAATAACCGCTAGAATAATCCTTGGAATAATCCCTGGAATAACCCCTGGAATAATCCTTGGAATAATCCCTGAAATAACCGCTAGAATAATTCTTGGAATAACCCCTGGAATAATCCTTGGAATAACCCCTGAAATAACCGCTAGAATAATCCTTGGAATAACCCCTGAAATAACCGCTAGAATAATCCTTGGAATAACCCCTGAAATAACCGCTAGAATAATCCTTGGAATAACCCCTGGAATAATCATTGGTATAACAGCTAGAATAATCCTTGTGTAACAACTCTGCTGGCATCACGGCATGGCCTCTCATCTCTCACACTATCTTACCCACTGCTCCAGGTCATGTTGTGGTTTCTGTTTCTTGCCAGCACCATGTTCTATGTCTCTGCTCTCTGCATGCTTCCTGGCTGTGTGCATAGGGGGGCGGCGCCTGAACTCTCTGGTTCTTATAGGAATCAGGTGCATCTGTCTAATCTGTTCCTGACCAGTTAGCAGGAGGCCTCCAGTATTTAGTGCAGCTCCACCCAGTGTTCTGGGCCTGTGCAATGTGTTAGCTGAGTTTGTGTTTAGCTGCTGAGTTTGCCAGGCCTTGCTCTGAGTTACTCCCTCTCTGGAGGCTTTTCTCTGTGTTATTGCCTTGATCTTGTTGTCCGCCCTCCAGGAGGCAGAATATCCTGGTCCCTGTGTCTTTGTCCTTGTTTCTTGTCTTGTTCCATTTCCTTGTCTGAACTTAGTCTTATCTCGGTCTCCTTGTCTGTGGCTTCCTTCCCTGCTGTGTCTTTCCTCGTGTTCTCAGTCTGCTTACACTCCGCGCTCTTGCGGCTCTGCCTGCTCTGTACCTTTGTGGCTTTACCTCTGCTCCTCACTCCTGCGGTTCTGCTCCTCTCTACTCTGCTTAGCTTCTGCAGCTGCCGTAATCTCTCGCTGCAGCTCCTCTCCACATTTCTTGCGGTTCCGCTCTGCTTAGCTTCTGTTGCTACACTATCTCTTGCTGCTCTACCATTCCTATCCGCAGCCTTGCGGTTCTCTTCCTGTGTGAACAGGTCCCAACCTGTTCCTTCTTTCTCCATTCCTTCTGGCTTGTTTCCGTAACTGCATCTCCTGTGTGAACAGGTCCCAACCTGTTCCTTCATACCTCATTCCTTTCTGCTTGCTTCCTTTCCTGCACCTCCTGTGTGAACAGGTCCCTGCCTGTTCCCCCATACTACATATCCGTACCTGCACCTCCAGTGTGAACAGGTCCTTACCTGTTCCTTCATACGCCACATCAACCAGTCCTGTGTTCTCTGCCGTGCCTTCCAATCCAGTGTTCCTGCCAGTCCTGTCGTTCCTGCCATGTCTCAGCCAGCCCTGTGTTCTCTGCCGTGTCTCAGCCAGCCCTGTGTTCTTTGCCGTGTCTCTACCAGCCCTGTGTTCTCTGCCCTGTCTCAGCCAGCCCTGTGTTCTCTGCCGTGTCTCTACCAGCCCTGTGTTCTCTGCCGTGTCTCTGCCAGCCCTGTGTTCTCTGCCGTGTCTCTACCAGCCCTGTGTTCTCTGCCGTGCCTTCCAATCCAGTGTTCCTGCCAGTCCTGTCGTTCCTGCCATGTCTCAGCCAGCCCTGTGTTCTCTGCCGTGTCTCTACCAGCCCTGTGTTCTCTGCCGTGTCTCTACCAGCCCTGTGTCACAGCCGTGTCAGCCTACTCATCTGAGTTTCAGCCGTGCTCTTCTGCCAGTCCTGCCTGATGCCCGCACCAATCCCGGTGTTCCTGTCTCCCGAGTGGGATCAGCAGCCACAGCCAGACACCACCCTGGAGTAGCACCTGGCAGCTGCCTGCTACACAAGCCTGACCTCACCATCAGAGGCTCCAGTGAAAACCCAGGCAGCTGTCATAGTCACGCCCTTTCCAGGGTAGTCTGGTTTGGGGCACAGTGGGCCCACCAACCCCCCGAGCTCACGCCCACCAGTCAGGGCGTGAGCGTGACACCTTGGAATAACCCCTGGAATAATCCCTGGAATAATCCTTGGAATAACCCCTGGAATAATCCTTGGAATAACCCCTGAAATAAGCGCTAGAATAACCCCTGGAATAACCCCTGGAATAATCCCTGGAATAACCCCTGGAATAATCCATGGAATAATCCTTGGAATAACCCCTGGAATAATCCTTGGAATAACCCCTGAAATAACCGCTAGAATAATCCTTGGAATAATCCCTGGAATAACCCCTGGAATAATCCTTGGAATAATCCCTGAAATAACCGCTAGAATAATTCTTGGAATAACCCCTGGAATAATCCTTGGAATAACCCCTGAAATAACCGCTAGAATAATCCTTGGAATAATCCCTGGAATAACCCCTGGAATAATCCTTGGAATAATCCCTGAAATAACCGCTAGAATAATTCTTGGAATAACCCCTGGAATAATCCTTGGAATAACCCCTGAAATAACCGCTAGAATAATCCTTGGAATAATCCCTGGAATAACCCCTGGAATAATCCTTGGAATAATCCCTGAAATAACCGCTAGAATAATTCTTGGAATAACCCCTGGAATAATCCTTGGAATAACCCCTGAAATAACCGCTAGAATAATCCTTGGAATAACCCCTGAAATAACCGCTAGAATAATCCTTGGAATAACCCCTGGAATAATCCTTGGAATAATCCCTGGAAAAACCCCTGGAATAATCCTTGGAATAACCCTTGGAATAACCGCTGAAATAATCCTTGGAATTACCCCGGGAATAATCCCCTTTTCGTTTTTGCGTGTGACACTATAACGAGTTGCGGCATAGGAATACGATCAATATGCAATCAGGCTGCATTTACTCCACATTAATCTAAATCACTGCCAATTATCATAAATGCTTGATTGCGGTTGTTGCTGCTAGGTGCAGCCCAACCAGTTATTAGGGTTAGGGGCAATCACTTTCTCACACAGGACCCTGTAGGTTTGGATTTCTTTTATTCCCTTAATAATAAGACCTTCATTTACAAACTGCATTTTGTGATTGCTTGTCTTATTTTTGTCTAATATTTACATTTTTTTGGTGCTGGAAAACATTTAAGTGTGAGAAACATGCAAAAGAACAGGAAATCAGGAAGGGGCAAACACTTTCACACAGCTGTATATGTTGACTTTTGAATGTATGCGTTTGTTCTTCAGTTGGTCAAGAACCATACACTGCTGTCATATCAGTCTGAAACATTGATTTTTTTTTATATTTCTGAATGGCTGATGTTTGCCTCTTATATCAGCTCCTATATCTTATTGCCTGCTATGGATCATTCAACAATGGATGTTTGCTTAATATGTTGATTGACCATTGTGTGGCTCCTGTGGCAAAACAGAGGAGTAAAAACTATGCAAATTGATGAAATAGCCAAACAATTTGAGTTAATCTCATCACATCTTCCTATTGACCTCTGGATGCAGGCTTGAAGTACAACAGTTGTGAATTAAATAAAGGGGATCCAGAGAACCAGAGATTCTTTACAAAACCACAGCCAGGAGCACTCTACAGGATAGAACCCAGGACATCATGGCTCCATCATGAGGGACACAGATTTGGCATTCTACAGGATGCCAGCAGAGGGGATCATGGCCCTGGCTCAAAAAGAATACAGACCTGCTCTATTAACCATCACTGAACCCATGGATACATTTGGGGAAATCAGGATTTGGACCAACCAGTCACGATCCCTATGGATACGTTTGTAAAAACCAGGATTGGAACCCACCGGTCACCTGGCTGCATGGAGATGATAGAAGCCAGCTTGTGACCCTCTGGTCATCTAGCCTTCTATCTCAATGGACTGTTAACTTCCTAAGCTTGCCATAACCTCCTCTCTGTGGCTGTCCCAGGTGGGGTAGTTGGCCTTGGATATCACAGCTGATTTTAATCCTGGCGAGTCGATGGAAGGGTGAGAATCTGTGGTGTGTACCATCTTGGGTGTTTTGCTGGGACTGTTCTATATGTTATCTGCCTGTTTTGTGGTTGAATAAAGTATTGCCACACTGTTGTACCCTCACCCTGTGTTGCCTGAGTAGTATTATGCCCACGGTAAAAGGAGAGTGGGCATTTGGTAGTATGATCCCTGGTCCATGCGGTTTTGGCTAATGGACTAGAACACCCACTTACCCCCCATGTCTCCACATTTTAGTGGCAGCTGTGGGATACTACTTAGCCTGGCGGATCCAGTGGAGCTGTGCGGAACTGCTGTTCTTAGATATTGTCCATGGTATCCACAACCAGGGAGATATATAGACAGAATCAGCACACCATAGGTGAGGCATACACAGCAGGTTTTGGACACCACTATGTCCAACCCCATCAGCTCTGCCTTGGGAAGAGAACCACAGTGGATGTATAACCGCAACAATAAACCGTAACTACAGGAGCTGCGCCAGTTTCAAAAGTTTGAATAACAGGCCACAAACACATGATTGGATTTAATCCAGGAACCACAGGGTGCAGAGAACGTCATGTGTGGACGCAATGGATACAAGTCGGTTCTCATCACTTACGTGTGGAGTTTATTTGCAAGTGTTATAATTATAGGGGATAACTCAGGAGACTCTTTGCGTGGAACAAGACAACTACAGGACACAGTTTTATAAGTGGTAAAGTCTATATTATCACACGGTGATTCAAACAGGTGCAGAGAGAAACTCAAGTCCACAACACTTGGTGTAAATATCAAATGCAGCTTAACAGTCTATAGGTAACTTCAGAGGAAAATGCAATCAAGCAGAAAGTCTATGAAGCACAGTTATTCTAGAGGATACTTGACACGAATAAGTCCTTGTTTTACTCCTATGCTTATAAGGCAGTTCATATCATATTGTCAGGACTCTGAACATTTTTTACCCTTTGTGCATTACTGCCCTTTTCCAACATGGAGTCTTTGGTCTCATGTGCTCTTGTCTTCCTGCTATAAAACTCCACCCCAGCCTTCAGTCTGTGCTAGATTATTCTGCTTTGTATCCAGCTCCTGAATACTCCCTGGCCTTGCACCTGCACCTGCTCCTGTGAACCTTGTCATGAATCCCAATGGCTAGGGATAGCACTGGACAAGCAAAGTACAAATAAATAACGGACGAGCTCTAGGGTGATGGAACCTGGGCTGACCGCTGCCCTACGCCTGACAAACGCAACTAGAGATAGCCAGGGAGCGTGCCTACGTTGGTTCTAGACGCCACGCACCAGCCTAAGAGCTAACTAGTACTGCAGAGAAAATAAAGACCTCACTTGCCTCCAGAGGAACGAACCCCAAAAGGTATAGTTGCCCCCCACATGTATTGACGGTGAAATGAGAGGAAGGCACACACATAGAGATGATATATAGGTTTAGCAAATAGAGGCCCGCTGTAACTAGAAAGCAGAATGATACAAAAGGGGCCTGAGCGGTCAGCAAAAAACCCTAATCAAAAAACCATCCTGAGATTACAAGAACCCATGTGCCAACTCATGGCACATGGGGAGAACCTCAGTCCACTAGAGCTACCAGCTAGCATAGAGACATAATTAGCAAGCTGGACAAAAAACCAAACAACTGAAAATCAGCACTTAGCTTATCCTGAAAGATCTGGGAGCAGGTAGGCAGGAACCAAACTGAGCACATCTGAATACATTGATAGCCGGCAAGGAAATGACAGAAAGGCCAGGCTAAATAGGAAACACCCAGCCTCTGATGGACAGGTGGAAACCAGAAACCGCAACCCACCAAAGTCACCCAGTACCAGCTGTAACCACCAGAGGGAGCCCACAAACAGAATCCACAACAGTACCCCCCCCTTGAGGAGGGGTCACCGAACCCTCACGAGAACCCCCAGGGCGATCAGGATGAGCTCTATGGAAGGCGCGGACCAAATCAGTCGCATGAACATCGGCGGCGACCACCCAGGAATTATCCTCCTGACCATAACCCTTCCACTTAACCAAATACTGGAGTTTACGTCTGGAGACACGAGAATCCAAGATCTTCTCAACAACATACTCCAATTCTCCTTCCACCAGCACCGGAGCAGGAGGCTCAACTGAAGGAACAACGGGCACCTCATACCTCCGCAATAACGACCGATGGAACACATTATGAATAGCAAACGATGCTGGGAGATCCAAACGAAAAGATACAGGGTTAAGAATCTCCGAGATCCTATAAGGACCGATGAACCGAGGCTTGAACTTAGGAGAAGAAACCTTCATAGGGACAAAACGAGAAGATAACCACACCAAGTCCCCAACAAGAAGTCGGGGACCCGCGCGGCGACGGCGATTAGCAAACTGCTGAGTCTTCTCCTGAGATAACTTCAAATTGTCCACACCACCTGATTCCAAATGTGATGTAGCCTGTCCACCACCACGTCCACTCCAGGACAATCCGAAGACTCCACCTGACCAGAAGAAAAACGAGGATGAAACCCCGAATTACAAAAGAAAGGAGAGACTAAAGTAGCAGAACTAGCCCGATTATTAAGGGCAAACTCGGCCAGTGGCAAAAAGGCAACCCAGTCATCTTGATCAGCAGAAACAAAACACCTCAAATAAGTTTCCAAGGTCTGATTAGTTCGCTCCGTCTGGCCATTCGTCTGAGGATGGAATGCAGACGAGAAAGACAAATCAATGCCCATCTTAGCACAAAACGTCCGCCAAAATCTAGACACAAACTGGGATCCCCTGTCAGAAATGATATTCTCCGGAATCCCATGCAAACGAACCACGTTCTGAAAAAACAAAGGGACCAACTCAGAGGAAGAAGGCAACTTAGGCAAGGGCACCAAATGAACCATCTTAGAAAAGCGGTCACACACAACCCAGATAACGGACATTTTCTGTGAAACAGGGAGATCAGAAATAAAATCCATGGAAATGTGCGTCCAAGGCCTCTTCGGGATGGGCAAGGATAACAACAACCCACTGGCTCGAGAACAGCAAGGCTTAGCCCGAGCACACACTTCACAAGACTGCACAAAGGTGCGCACATCCCTTGACAAGGAAGGCCACCAAAAAGACCTGGCCACCAAGTCTCTAGTACCAAATATTCCAGGATGACCAGCCAACACAGAAGAATGGACCTCGGAGATGACTCTACTGGTCCAATCATCCGGAACAAACAGTCTTTCTGGTGGACAACAATCAGGTTTATCCGCCTGAAACTCCTGCAATGCACGTCGCAAGTCTGGGGATACGGCGGACAATATTACCCCATCCCTAAGGATACCAGTAGGCCCAGAGTCTCCAGGAGAGTCAGGCACAAAACTCCTGGAAAGAGCATCTGCCTTCACATTCTTTGAACCTGGCAGGTATGACACCACAAAATTGAAACGAGAAAAAAACAACGACCAACGAGCCTGTCTAGGATTCAGACGCCTGGCAGACTCAAGGTAAATGAGATTCTTGTGATCAGTCAAGACCACCACACGATGTCTAGCACCCTCAAGCCAATGACGCCACTCCTCAAATGCCCACTTCATGGCCAAAAGCTCCCGATTACCCACATCATAATTGCGCTCGGCGGGCGAGAATTTTCTAGAGAAGAATGCACATGGCTTCATCACCGAGCCATTGGAACTTCTCTGTGACAAAACCGCCCCCGCTCCAATCTCGGAAGCATCAACCTCAACCTGAAAAGGAAGTGAAACATCTGGTTGACATAACACAGGAGCAGAAGAAAACCGGCGCTTAAGTTCCTGAAAGGCCTCCACAGCCGCAGGAGACCAATTAGCAACATCAGCACCCTTTTTAGTCAAATCAGTCAAAGGTTTAACAATACTGGAAAAATTAGCAATGAAGCGACGATAAAAATTAGCAAACCCCAAGAACTTCTGAAGGCTCTTAACAGATGTAGGTTGTGTCCAGTCACAAATCGCCTGAACCTTGACGGGATCCATCTCAATAGTAGAAGGAGAAAAAATGTACCCCAAAAAAGAAATCTTCTGGACTCCAAAGAGACACTTTGAGCCCTTCACAAACAGAGAATTGGCCCGCAGAACCTGAAATACCTTCCTGACCTGTAGAACATGAGACTCCCAGTCATCAGAAAACACCAAAATATCATCCAAATACACAATCATAAATTTATCCAGATATTCACGAAAAATATTGTGCATAAAGGACTGAAAGACTGACGGAGCATTGGAGAGTCCAAAAGGCATTACCAAATACTCAAAATGGCCCTCAGGCGTATTAAATGCGGTTTTCCACTCATCAACCTGTTTTATCCGCACAAGATTATATGCACCGCGAAGATCTATCTTAGTGAACCACCTAGCCCCCTTAATGCGAGCAAACAAATCAGTCAATAATGGCAATGGATACTGATATTTGATTGTAATCTTATTCAGAAGGCGATAATCTATACAAGGCCTCAGGGAACCATCTTTTTTTGCCACGAAAAAAAAACCTGCTCCCAGAGGGGACGAAGATGGACGAATATGTCCCTTTTCCAAGGACTCCTTAATATAATTCCGCATAGCAGTATGCTCTGGCAGTGACAGATTAAATAAACGACCCTTAGGGAACTTACTGCCTGGAATTAATTCTATAGCACAGTCACAATCTCTATGAGGGGGGAGCGAATTGAGCTTAGGCTCCTCAAAAACATCCCGATAGTCCGACAAAAACGCAGGGACCTCAGAAGGAGTAGATGAAGCGATTGAAATCAGAGGTGCATTATCATAAACCCCCTGACATCCCCAGCTTAACACAGACATTGTTTTCCAGTCCAGGACAGGATTATGAGTTTGTAACCATGGCAGACCAAGCACTAGTACATCATGTAAATTATACAGTACAAGGAAGCGAATCACCTCCTGATGAACGGGAGTCATGCGCATGGTCACTTGTGTCCAATACTGCGGTTTATTCATAGCCAATGGTGTAGAATCAATTCCTTTCAGAGGAATAGGGACTTCCAGAGGCTCTAGACTAAAACCGCAGCGTTTAGCAAATGACCAATCCATCAGACTCAGGGCAGCGCCCGAATCCACATAGGCATCAACGGAAATGGATGACAGTGAACAAATCAGAGTCACAGACAAAATGAACTTAGGCTGCAGAGTACCAATGGCAAAAGATTTATCAACCCTTTTTGTGCGTTTAGAGCATGCTGATATAACATGAGCTGAATCGCCACAATAAAAACACAATCCATTTTTGCGCCTATAATTTTGCCGTTCACTTCTGGACTGAATTCTATCACATTGCATAGTCTCAGGTGCCTGTTCAGAAGACACCGCCAACTGGTGCACAGGTTTGCGCTCCCGTAAACGCCGATCAATCTGAATGGCCATAGCCATAGACTCATTCAGACCTGTAGGCGCAGGGAACCCCACCATAATATCCTTAATGGCCTCAGAAAGACCATTTCTGAAGTTAGCAGCCAGGGCGCACTCATTCCACTGAGTAAGCACCGACCATTTCCGAAATTTTTGACAATATATTTCTGCTTCATCATGCCCCTGAGAGAGGGCTAATAAAGCCTTTTCAGCCTGAATCTCCAGGTTAGGTTCCTCATACAGCAATCCCAGTGCCAGAAAAAACGCATCCACACTGAGCAATGCAGGATCCCCTGGTGCCAATGCAAATGACCAATTCTGAGGGTCTCCCCGCAGGAAAGATATAACAATCTTGACCTGTTGGGCAGGGTCTCCAGAGGAGCGAGATTTTAAAGAAAGAAACAATTTACAATTGTTCCTGAAATTCAGGAAGGTAGATCTATCTCCAGAGAAGAACTCTGGAATAGGAATTCTAGGTTCAGACATGGGAGTGTGAACAACGAAATCCTGTATGTTTTGAACCTTTACAGCGAGATTACTCAGGCTGGAAGCCAAACTCTGGACATCCATATTAAACAGCTAAGGTCAGAGCCATTCAAGGGTTAAGAGGAGGTAAGAAGCAGCTAGACAGCAATTAAGGGCTAGGCAGCAAAACCTCTAAAGGAAAAAAAAAAAAAAAAAAATTTCCCCAGAGCACTTCTTTTTCTCCTGCTTCAGCCCAAACAATTAACACTTTGTTGGCCGGCTATACTGTCATGAATCCCAATGGCTAGGGATAGCACAGGACAAGCAAGGTACAAATAAATAACGGACGAGCTCTAGGGTGATGGAACCTGGGCTGACCGCTGCCCTACGCCTGACAAACGCAACTAGAGATAGCCAGGGAGCGTGCCTACGTTGGTTCTAGACGCCACGCACCAGCCTAAGAGCTAACTAGTACTGCAGAGAAAATAAAGACCTCACTTGCCTCCAGAGGAATGAACCCCAAAAGGTATAGTTGCCCCCCACATGTATTGACGGTGAAATGAGAGGAAGGCACACACATAGAGATGATATATAGGTTTAGCAAATAGAGGCCCGCTGTAACTAGAAAGCAGAATGATACAAAAGGGGTCTGAGCGGTCAGCAAAAAACCCTAATCAAAAAACCATCCTGAGATTACAAGAACCCATGTGCCAACTCATGGCACATGGGGAGAACCTCAGTCCACTAGAGCTACCAGCTAGCATAGAGACATAATTAGCAAGCTGGACAAAAAACCAAACAACTGAAAATCAGCACTTAGCTTATCCTGAAAGATCTGGGAGCAGGTAGGCAGGAACCAAACTGAGCACATCTGAATACATTGATAGCCGGCAAGGAAATGACAGAAAGGCCAGGCTAAATAGGAAACACCCAGCCTCTGATGGACAGGTGGAAACCAGAAACCGCAACCCACCAAAGTCACCCAGTACCAGCCGTAACCACCAGAGGGAGCCCACAAACAGAATCCACAACAGAACCTGTGTTGGAGATCCTGCCACTCTGCTCTGAGTTCCTGCTGCATACACCAGTGTTCAGTAATCCTCCTTCATCTGCTGCTCGTGTTTGCTTCCATCTGCATTTGTTGGACATGTAAGCTGTTTGCTGCTCTGCAAAACCTGAGACTATTAACCAGGCCTCCCTGGTTCAGCGAAGATATGATTTGAACTGCCTTATAGCATATCTATCTGTGTCTGGACTAAGTCAAGGATCTATTCGTGTCAAGTATCCTCAAGAATAACTGTGCTTCATAGAATTTCTGTTTGTTTGCATCTACCTCTGAAGTTTCCTACAGACTGCTAAGCTGCGTTTATTATTTGCACCAAGTGTTGTGGACTTGAGTTTCTCTCTGCACCTGTTTGAATCACCGTGTGATGATATAAACTTTACCACTTATAAAACTGTGTCCTGTTGTCTTGTTCCACGCAAAGAGTCTCCTGAATTATCCCCTATAATTATTACAGGATAATCTAGCCATAAAAAAAAAAAAAAGGAGACTGCTGGAACAATGACTGCAGAGAGCAGATTAGAGCAGGTGTTTTCCATAATTAGATCACTGCAGAAAGATGTGGAAGGTCTGCAAAAGAAGTTTGGAAGCTTTGAACACAATCAACAAGTGTTTGGACAAACTTTGCAGGACTTAAGCAATCGCATGGCAGCCCAGGAAAACAAACTTGCTGGCATAGAGTCCCAGTATGGACGGGCTTTTCAGGACATAAGCACGCAAATAGCTGCACAAGTGACTTTACCCTCTGGGCAACTGCCACCAGCTAGCCCACCTAAGTTGCCCCCATTCAGATTTAATGGTGATCGCAACAAATTTCGTGGCTTTGTGAATCAATGTATGCTATATTTTGATGTGCATGCTGACCGTTTTCCTACTGATAGATCCAAAGTATTGTGTGTAATAATGCTACTGACCTCACGAGCGCTCGCCTGGGCGAATCCGATGATTGAGTCTCGTGACCCACGGTTAAATGACTTGGATGATTTCTTGGCCGCTATGGCATTAATGTTTGATGATCCTAATCGCTGTGCAACCGCTGAATCTGCTTTGTTGTCTTTACGCCAGGCTAAACATTCTGTTATTGAGTATGCCACTGAATTCAGGAGATTGGCGGTAGATACCAATTGGGACAGTTATGCACAATTGCCTATTTTTAAAAGGGGTCTGTCTAGTATTGTAAAAGATGAACTAGCCCGCTCTGAGTCACAAGAGCTAGAGACATTTATACAGCATTGTGTGCGCATAGACATTCGCCGTACTGAGCGTAGGCAGGAGAAATTTGCTGCATATAACCGTATTTCTAACTTTTCCCTTCCTTCCAAAGAGCCTGCAGGTAAAACCTCTCGGGAGGTGGAGGAGGTGCCCATGCAAATTGATTCCGTTCAGAGACGCGAGATCAATGAGCGCCGGGAGCATCGCCTTCGTGAAAGTCTATGTTTCTACTGCGGCCAGTCTGACCACTTCTTGATTAATTGTCCTAAGTGTCCTAGACGGCCTAACAAGGTGCTAGCAGCAGTAGGGGAGTATGACAACTGTGATGATGAATCTGACATCTCTGAATGTAGCCTGCCTTTAAACGCTGTATTCCATTCACTTTCTATGACTTCACCCCCCAAGGAGCTGAAGGAAAAGAACTCTCACTGTTCTCTCCCTATTAAGATCCTGTGTTCAGGAAAGTGGATTTCCAGTTCAGCTATGATTGACTCTGGTGCAGGTGGCAATTTCATGGATATCACATTTGCCAAGGAACATGGTATTAAAATTCAGCAAAGAGCCTCTCCAATTACCATGGAAACAGTGGATGGGTCACCTTTAATCTCTGGGCCTGTGGATCAGGAGACCGTACCCCTTGAAATTTTGTTGGAGCCTAATCATCAGGAGTAACTTTCTTTCTTGCTAATTTCTTCTCATTTTCCTGTGATTTTAGGCATTCCTTGGTTGCGTTCTCAGAACCCAATTATCAACTGGGAGACCAAGGAGATTATCTTCCTAACAAGGAGCAACTCAGCGTTAACAGAAGCTGTCCCTGAGTCCACGGCTACGGAACCACATGTACAGGTATTTTCTTTACCTCCAGCATATGAAGAGTTCTCTGACATCTGTGACAAGAAGAATGCAGATCAGCTTCCTCCACACAGGCATTATGACTGTTCCATTGAGTTGCTTCCTGGGGCAGATATTCCTTTTGGTCACGTATACCCTTTGGCGGCACCTGAGCTTCAAGCCTTAAAGGAGTATATTGATGAAAATCTGGCCAAAGGCTTCATACGTCCTTCTTCCTCACCAGCAGGGGCACCCATTTTTTTTGTAAAGAAGAAGGATGGGACCCTGAGACCCTGTGTTGACTATCGGGAACTCAATAAGGTAACCATACGAAACCGTTAGCCTTTGCCTCTGATTCCCGAATTACTGGAAAGTGTCCGCCATGCTAAGGTGTTCTCTAAGCTGGATCTTCGTGGGGCTTATAATTTGGTGCGTATTCGTCCAGGGGATGAGTGGAAGACAGCATTCAGATGCCGATATGGACACTTTGAATCTCTTATGATGCCCTTCGGGCTTTGTAACGCCCCTGCAGCATTTCAACACCTTGTTAATGACATCTTCAGAGATTTGTTGGACCAGTTTGTGGTGATCTATTTGGACGATATACTTGTCACGAACCCCTAACCGCTTCCACCAATATGTCAGGGATCCACACCGTGACCGTCACCCCTACGTCACGGATCGCGGTGACTTTAGGCCAACAGACGGCTATCACATGTGCAGGGAGGCTTATCTTCGTTATCCCTCCACTCCACAATGTGATAAAAAGACAAACACGAGGCTATTGACCTCTTAGTTTACAGCAGGGGCTTATTCTAGGTATCCCACTGCTCTTCTATATACCATGAACTGCAGGGACTTATGTATCCCGCTTACAGTTCCACTTAACACTTGCAGCTCTCTGGTGCCCCCCTTACTCTCAGGTCAGATTAGGTACTGCACCTAGGGTAATTAGTCGCCAGAACGGCTACCTGCTATGTACTGGCTATTGGGCACGCTGCGGCGATGCAATAACTACTCCCACTCAGGCAGGAACAATAATTATTAACGCCGCAGTCGCTACAACATCACCCAAGGTCCAGTGCACATGTTTTTGCTGCCACCAGCTCCGATTAAACGGGTCCGAAGCTAACCCAACACAGTAGCGTAATTCCCTTCAGGAGACTTAGGGTACGTTTTAGAGCATGGAGAAAGAACTAGTATTAAATATTATACCCCACAAAATTTAGGCAGTGCTTTATCAAAATATTTTACAAAGATGTTACAAATAAGACAATTGCAAATATGTACAAGGTAATTATATAAAAGAAAACAAGGATTACATGAGAATAACACTTACATGTGTTCAAAGCATTGCAGGCAACCAGGCTAGTGGAGTTCCCATACGTCAAAATGCATCAGTAGGTCTGGATAGACCGCAGACAGACAGCTCAGGTAAAAACTGAAAACTGACTCCTGGAAGCCTGGTTGAAACTTAAAACCTACAGGCTGTGACATCACAGAAAGGGCTGGCTTTTCCAAAGCCTCCTACCTCTTCAGTTTTACTAACTGTGCATTAAATATATCTGATGCCCGTAACTTCGCTACAGAACATGTCATAATCATACCACACCCAGCATTCATCTCGTATTATCACTGGCATTCTAGTGAGATCAAATATGTCCTATTTGGGATGTATATTTACAGAGAAATCCCTACTTCTTTACCTGATGGAGTTAGAAGCTCATGTTTAGAGTGCTGGATAGATGCTCCGATGGAGATTAAGAATATATATTTTCGTGTTCCTATCTTAAATGGTTGGCCTAATATCTTACAAATACAGAACAAAGGACTTTCATGGATTCTGGAAGTTTCTAATCCAGTTATAGCTGGAGAAGAGTTTACACTGCAGGAAACCGGTCGTAAATACCTCGGCTCTCAGAGCTAGAGGCCATAAAATCTCTACACTCATTGACAAGACAAGCAACAACACAGTGAAGGGGGGGTCAGCGCCCACCCTATGGGTGCTGGCAGAGAAACTAAACTTATATATTTCATACCATATCGTGACACCTCCCTTTTTTGGAGTGCGCTAGGGAGGTAGAACCCCACGGTATGCCTCCATGCGCACCTCAGTAGGTTCACCCTGGCGGGTCAGTCCATCTGCATTCCCATGCTCCCTGCCTGCTTTGTGTTCAATGGTGAAGTCAAATTGCTGAAGGGCAAGGCTCCAGCGTAGCAACCTGCCGTTGGTTCCACACATGGCGTTTAGCCAGCGCAGAGGGTCGTGGTCGGTCACCACAGTGAAGGTGCGACCGTACAAGTAGGGCTGCAAGCGTTGCAGGGCCCAGACTATAGCCAGGCACTCCTTCTCAATGGTGGAGTAGGCCACTTCCCTCGGCAAAATTTTCCGGCTCAGATACAACACGGGGTGCTCTTGGTCCTCCGAGTCAACCTGGCTGAGCACAGCACCGAGGCCGAACTCGCAGGCGTCAGTCTGTACCAAGAACGGTCGACTGCTTTCAACACAGGGGCGTTGCACAGTGCGGTTTTCAACGCCTGGAAGGCCCCCTCACAGCCATCTGTCCAGTTGACGATGTGGGGTAGCTTCTTCCTGGTGAGGTCTGTTGTGAATTCTGCTCTTGTGCTCCCTCCGGTGGTTGTTGGTGGTAGTGCAGTTGTCTTGGGGTTGTAATCCAGGGCAGGTGTTTCTGCTGATTGCAGCTCTACTAGGTATTTAGGTGTGCAGGATCCATGAGTCCTTGCCAGTTGTCCATTGTTCTTGGAGGGATTGCATCTCTCTCTGGCTCCTCATGCCCTGCTGCCAATTCAGCTAAGATAAGTGTCTGTTTTTTTTGTCTCTGTGCACACTTGCAGTGTGCTTTGCAATTCTGTGCAATTCATTGTGTTTTTGCCCAGCTTAGACTTTGTTTGGATTTTTCAGTCATGCTGGATTCTCAGGAGATGCAGATATACTTTCTATGTCTTTAGTTAGATGTAGAATATTTGTATTATCTGCTGTGGATATTTTTAGGATTTTAATTCTGACCGCTTAGAATTCTGTCCTATCCTTTTCTATTTAGCTAGAAGTGCCTCTTTTGCTAAATCCTGTTTTTCTGCCTGCGTGTGTCTTTCCTCTTATACTCACAGTCAATATTTGTGGGGGGCTGCTTTTCCTTTGGGGTTCTGCTCTGAGGCAAGATAGAATTCCCATTTCCATCTATAGGGGTATTTAGTCCTCCGGCTGTGTCGAGGTGTCTAGGACGTGTTAGGTACATCCCACGGCTACTTCTTGTTGCGGTGTTAGTTTAGGGTTTGCGGTCAGTACAGGTACTACCTACTCCTGAGAGAGTCGCTCATGCGGCTCCAAGGTCACTGGATCATAACAGTACAACTGGCCAACAATGAGTTAAATGCATCTCAGAAGAAGGGAAGAAAGAGCCATTTTTTTTTCTGTAGCCTGCTTTGTCTTTTCTTCCCTCTTTTCCTCTGGGTGACTGAGGAGTCTTGTGCTAGCATGGATGTTCAGGGATTAGTTTCTCGTGTAGACCAGCTTGCTGCTAGGGTACAGGGTATTTCTGATTATATTGTTCAGACTCCGCTTTTAGAGCCTAGGATTCCTACTCCTGATTTGTTTTTTGGGGACAGGTCCAAATTTTTGAGTTTTAAAAACAACTGTAAACTGTTTTTTGCTCTGAAGCCTCGTTGCTCTGGTGATCCCATTCAGCAGGTTAAAATTGTCATCTCCCTGCTGCGTGGCGACCCTCAGGATTGGGGATTTTCCCTGGAATCTGGGAATCCGGCCTTGCTTAATGTAGATGCCTTTTTTCAGGCTCTAGGATTATTATTTTATATGATGAATCAAATTCTGTGGATCAAGCGGGGAAGACCTTGTTGGCCCTGTCTCAGGGTCAAGAAGCGGCAGAATTGTATTGTCAGAAATTTAGAAAATGGTCTGTGCTGACTAAATGGAATGATGATGCTTTGGCTGCAATTTTCAGAAAGGGTCTTTCTGAATCTGTTAAAGATGTTATGGTGGGGTTTCCCACGCCTGTTGGTCTGAGTGATTCTATGTCTCTGGCCATTCAGATTGATCGGCGCTTGCGGGAGCGCAGAACTGTGCGTACTGTGGCGTTGTCCTTAGAGCAGATGCCTGAGCCTATGCAGTGTGATAGGATTCTGTCTAGAACGGAACAACAAGGATTCAGACGTCAGAATAGGTTGTGTTTTTATTGTGGCGATGCTTCTCATGTCATTTCAGTCTGCCCAAAGCGTACAAAGAGAATCGCTAGTTCAGTTACCTTCGGAACTGTACAACCTAAATTTCTGTTATCTGTGACCTTGATCTGCTCATTGTCATCATTTTCTGTCATGGTGTTTGTGGATTCAGGCGCCGCCTTGAACTTAATGGACTTTGAGTTTGCCAGGCGTTGTGGTTTCCCCTTGCAGTCTTTACAGAACCCTATTCCTTTAAGGGGCATTGATGCTACACCTTTGGCGAAAAATAAACCCCAGTTTTGGACACAGGTGGCCATGTGCATGGCGCCAGCCCATCAGGAAGATTGTCGTTTTCTGGTGTTGCATAATTTGCATGATGCTATTGTGCTGGGTTTTCCATGGTTGCAGATACATAATCCTGTGTTGGATTGGAAGTCTATGTCTGTGACTAGTTGGGGTTGTCAGGGGGTTCATAATGACGTTCCTTTGATGTCAATCTCTTCTTCTTCCTCTTCTGAAATTCCAGAGTTTTTGTCTGATTTTCAGGATGTATTCGATGAGCCCAAGTCCAGTTCCCTTCCACCGCATAGGGACTGTGATTGTGCTATTGACTTGATTCCAGGCTGTAACTTTCCTAAGGGCCGACTTTTCAACCTGTCTGTGCCTGAACATACCGCCATGCGGAGTTATGTTAAGGAGTCTTTGGAGAAAGGGCATATTCGGCCATCTTCTTCACCGTTGGGAGCGGGATTTTTTTTTGTTCCTAAGAAGGATGGCTCCTTGAGACCCTGTATTGATTATCGCCTCTTGAATAAGATCACGGTCAAGTTTCAATACCCTTTACCTTTGCTTTCCGATTTGTTTGCCAGGATTAAGGGGGCTAGTTGGTTTACTAAAATTGACCTTCGGGGGGCATATAATCTTGTTCGTATTAAGCAGGGTGACGAGTGGAAAACTGCGTTTAATACGCCCGAAGGCCATTTTGAATACCTTGTGATGCCATTCGGACTCTCTAATGCTCCATCTGTTTTTCAGTCCTTCATGCATGATACTGTATTTTCCGGAATTATCTTGATAAATTCATGATTGTATATTTGGATGACATCTTAATTTTTTCCGATGATTGGGAGTCTCATGTGAAACAGGTCAGGATGGTATTTCAGATCCTTCGTGATAATGCTTTGTTTGTGAAGGGGTCTAAGTGTCTCTTTGGAGTGCAGAAGGTTTCTTTTTTGGGCTTCATTTTTTCTCCCTCATCTATAGAGATGGATCCGGTTAAGGTTCAGGCCATTCATGATTGGATTCAGCCCACATCCGTGAAGAGCCTTCAGAAATTTTTGGGCTTTGCTAATTTTTATCGCCGTTTCATTGCTAACTTCTCCAGTGTGGTTAAATCCCTGACCGATTTGGACGAAGAAAGGCGCTGATGTAACAAATTGGTCCTCTGTGGCTGTCTCTGCCTTTCAGGAGCTTAAACGCCGATTTACTTCTGCCCCGGTGTTGCGTCAGCCAGATGTTTCTCTTCCGTTTCAGGTTGAGGTTGACGCTTCTGAGATTGGGGCAGGGGCCGTTTTGTCTCAGAGGAATTCTGATGGTTCCTTTATGAAACCGTGTGCCTTCTTTTCCCGTAAGTTTTCGCCTGCTGAACGCAATTATGATGTCGGCAATCGGGAGTTGTTGGCTATAAAGTGGGCGTTTGAGGAATGGCGACATTGGCTTGAGGGAGCCAAGCACCGTATTGTGGTCTTGACCGATCATAAAAATCTGATTTACCTCGAATCTGCCAAACGGCTGAATCCTAGACAGGCTCGATGGTCCCTGTTTTTCTCCCGTTTTGATTTCGTGGTCTCGTATCTTCCGGGTTCTAAGAATATTAAGGCTGATGCCCTCTCTAGGAGTTTTTTGCCTGATTCTCCTGAGGTACTTGAGCCGGTCGGCATTCTGAAGGAAGGGGTGGTCCTTTCTGCCATTTCCCCTGATTTGCGACGGGTTCTGCAGGAATTTCAGGCTGACAAACCTGACCGCTGTCCAGTGGGGAAACTGTTTGTTCCTGATAGATGGACTAGTAGAGTGATTTCTGAGGTTCATTGTTCTGTGTTGGCTGGCCATCCTGGTATTTTTGGTACCAGAGATTTGGTTGGTAGGTCCTTTTGGTGGCCTTCTTTGTCGCGTGATGTGCGTTCTTTTGTGCAGTCCTGTGGGACTTGTGCGCGGGCCAAGCCTTGTTGTTCCCGTGCTAGTGGGTTACTTTTGCCATTGCCGGTCCCTGAGAGGCCCTGGACGCATATTTCTATGGATTTTATTTCAGATCTTCCGGTTTCCCAGAGGATGTCGGTTATCTGGGTGGTTTGTGACCGGTTTTCTAAAATGGTTCATTTGGTACCTTTGCCTAAATTGCCTTCCTCTTCTGATTTGGTTCCGTTGTTTTTTCAGCATGTGGTTCGTTTGCATGGTATTCCGGAGAATATTGTGTCCGACAGAGGTTCCCAGTTTGTTTCTAGGTTTTGGCGGGCCTTTTGTGCTAGGCTGGGCATTGATTTGTCTTTTTCTTCTGCATTTCATCCTCAGACAAATGGCCAGACCAAGCGAACTAATCAGACTTTGGAAAGTTATTTGAGATGCTTTGTGTCTGCTGATCAGGATGATTGGGTGGCTTTCTTGCCATTGGCCGAGTTTGCCCTTAATAATCGGGCTAGTTCGGCTACCTTGGTTTCGCCCTTCTTTTGTAATTTTGGTTTTCATCCTCGTTTTTCTTCGGGGCAAGTTGAGCCTTCTGATTGTCCTGGTGTGGATTCTGTGGTTGACAGGTTGCAGCAGATTTGGGCTCATGTGGTGGACAATTTGGTGTTGTCTCAGGAGGAGGCTCAGCGTTTTGCTAACCGTCGTCGGTGTGTTGGTTCCCGGCTTCGGGTTGGGGATTTGGTCTGGTTGTCTTCCCGTCATGTTCCTATGAAGGTTTCTTCCCCTAAGTTTAAGCCTCGGTTTATTGGTCCTAATAGGATTTCTGAGATTATCAGTCCGGTGTCTTTCCGTTTGACCCTTCCGGCCTCTTTTGCCATCCATAATGTTTTCCATAGATCTTTATTGCGGAAATATGTGGTGCCCATTGTTCCCTCTGTTGATTCTCCTGCTCCTGTGTTGGTTGATGGGGAGTTGGAGTATGTGGTTGAGAAGATTTTGGATTCTCGCTTTTCGAGGCGGAGGCTTCAGTACCTTGTCAAATGGAAGGGTTATGGCCAGGAGGATAATTCTTGGGTGTTTGCCTCTGATGTCCATGCTGCTGACTTGGTCCGTGCCTTTCATCTGGCTTGTCCTGATCGGCCTGGGGGCTCTGGTGAGGGTTCGGTGACCCCTCTTCAAGGGGGGGGTACTGTTGTGAATTCTGCTCTTGGGCTCCCTCCGGTGGTTGTTGGTGGTAGTGCAGTTGTCTTGGGGTTGTAATCCAGGGCAGGTGTTTCTGCTGATTGCAGCTCTACTAGGTATTTAGGTGTGCAGGATCCATGAGTCCTTGCCAGTTGTCCATTGTTCTTGGAGGGATTGCATCTCTCTCTGGTTCCTCATGCCCTGCTGCCAATTCAGGTAAGATAAGTGTCTGTTTTTTTGTCTCTGTGCACACTTGCAGTGTGCTTTGCAATTCTGTGCAATTCATTGTGTTTTTGTCCAGCTTAGACTTTGTTTGGATTTTTCAGTCATGCTGGATTCTCAGGAGATGCAGATATACTTTCTATGTCTTTAGTTAGATGTAGAATATTTGTATTATCTGCTGTGGATATTTTTAGGATTTTAATACTGACCGCTTAGAATTCTGTCCTATCCTTTTCTATTTAGCTAGAAGTGCCTCTTTTGCTAAATCCTGTTTTTCTGCCTGTGTGTGTCTTTCCTCTTATACTCCCAGTCAATATTTGTGGGGGGCTGCCTATCCTTTGGGGTTCTGCTCTGAGGCAAGATAGAATTCCCATTTCCATCTATAGGGGTATTTAGTCCTCCGGCTGTGTCGAGGTGTCTAGGACGTGTTGGGTACATCCCACGGCTACTTCTAGTTGCGGTGTTAGTTTAGGGTTTGCGGTAAGTACAGGTACCACCTACTCCTGAGAAAGTCTCTCATGCGGCTCCAAGGTCACCGGATCATAACAGAGGTCCGTCAAAGGTTTTGCCAGGCTACTATAGTGCTGCACAAAGCGCCTATAGTACCCTGCAGTGCCCAGGAAGGACATCACCTGTTTCTTGGTCCCAGGAGTGGGCCAGTTCACGATCGCGCCCACTTTCTCAGGCTCTGGCTTTAGGGTGCCTCCGCCTACCCGGTGACCCAGGTAGTGGACCTCACTCATGCCCATCTGGCACTTTCCCGGCTTGATAGTCAGTCCTGCTCGGTGAATTCGCCTGAGCACCTCCTCGAGATGCTGCAGGTGTTCCTCCCAGGAGGGACTGAAGATGGCAATGTCATCCAAGTGCGCCACGGCGTACTTCTCCAGTCCCTGAAGCAGGAGGTTGACCATCCGCTGGAAAGTGGCAGGGGCATTCTTCATGCCGAAGGGCATGACCGTGGACTCGTACAGTCCAAAGGGTGTGATAAAGGCGGACTTCTCCTGCGCCTCGGGGCTCAGGGGAATCTGCCAGTATCCTCGACTCAGATCCATTATTGTCAAGTATTTTGCACCAGCTAACTTCTCAAGCAGCTCCTCGATGCGCGGCATTGGGTGCACGTCAGCGGCTGTAATGGCGTTGAGCGCCCTGTAGTCCACGCAGAACCGGGTGGTCCGGTCCTTCTTTGGCACGAGAACTACAGGTGAGGCCGACGCGCTCTTTGACCGTCGAATCACCCCCAGCTGTAACATCTCATCGATCTCCTGGCGCATAATCTGCTGCACCTGGTCAGAGATTCGATAGGGTGTTCGCCGTAGTGGGGCGTGATTCCTGGTGTCCACCTCGTGGACGGCTAACTCAGTCCTTCCAGGCCGGTTGGAGAACACGACCCGGAAGGGTTCCAGTGTGGTTTGCAACTGCAACCGCTGTGGTTCATCTAGCGAGGCGCTTACCTCCACGCCCTCGATGGACCCACCGGCCTTGGCTTGGGCCAGCATGTCCAGTAGGGTGTCTTCCGTCCCGTCTTCGGGTGCGCTGCAGGCCGGTAGGACGAAAGGTTCACGTTCGTGATGAGCCTTCATCATGTTGACGTGAAAGGCCTTTCTCCTACCCCGAGCGTGGTCAAGCGTGACCACATAGGTTACCGGGTTGAGCTGTCGGTGGACGACGTACGGGCCCTCCCAGGCTGCCTGAAGCTTATCCGTTGGTACGGGAACCAGCACCCACACCTTTTGACCCACGTGGTAGTTCCGCTCCTGGGCGTTCTGGTCGTACCAGTACTTCTGATCAGCCTGAGCCTGCGTCATGTTGTCATGCACCAACTGCGTCAAGGTCTGCATCTTGTCACGGAAGCGCATGACATACTCCACTATGGACACTTCAGAAGGGTTCGGCTCCTCTTCCCAGGATTCTCTTACCAACCCAAGGGGTCCCCGCACTCGCCTGCCGTACAGGAGCTCGAAGGGGGAGAACCCCGTCGAGGCCTGTGGAACCTCTCGGTAAGCGAATAGCAGGTGTGGGAGGTAGGGTTGAGCGACTTTCATTTTTTTAAGATCGAGTAGGGTTTTGGGAAACCCGATTTTGTCCAGAGTCGAGTCGAGTGCAGTCGGCCGATTATCGCTAAAAGTCGGGGATCGACCGAAACACGAAACCCAATGCAAGTCAATGGGGAAGCATAGTCGGCAGTGAGTGGAGGCCAGGAAAACACCTACAGTGCCCATTTTAATGCCAAAAACATCCATTCTTGTTTCTGAAGCTTGCCAATCTTAATTAACTGTATAATAATAGTTGGGCATAGGGAATTGGGGGAAAGTTGTGGGGGGAGTAGGGCTGGCTCAAGTTTTTCGTGGGCCCAGGAAATGCGGACTACATCACGGCGGTGTTGCAGGGAAAGGTAAGTATTTAAACGTTGCAAGTGCTGTGATCCTGAGCAAGCAGGGGGGGGCCCACTCGTTCGCATTGGCACTGGCACAGGGCCCCTCAAAGTACGGCGGTGTGTTTGCATGGCGGGGGCGCCTCCCACCAGCAGCGACACTTTTGCGTACTCTGAGGGGCCCTGTGCCAGTGACGTCGCCAACGAGTATGCCCCCCCACCTGATGAAGGAACCTGCACTTTCATCTGCACCTTCCTCTTTGTCCCTGTGTAAGGTGGTATAACATGCGGGAAGGGGAACCTTACTTTCAGCAGGGTCAGATTCTGGCTGTGTAGAGTACAAGGGGAATGTAGTGGTCTAGGTCAATGTACCAGCAGACTCATTTAGCAGTGGCTGGGCAATGGGCAGGATGAGGAGGAAACAGATATAGGGCCAAAGAATAAAGTAGGCTAAATGCAGTTCAAAATTGGTAACAGGACTAAACAGGCGGCATTGCTTTGTTCAGTGGAGTAGCAAACCCAAGAGCAGCAGACACTGTTTCAAGGGCCTAACCACACTAGTAGGCCAAATGCAGTTTAATATCTGATAGTATAGGGCGAAAGCCAGAATGTGGAAGCTCAGCTTTGTTCAGTTGAGGACAACACCAGGGAGGGGCAGACACCTTTAGTAGGCCGGAAAAGCCTATTGCATTTTTTAAAATGGTAATTTGGAGCAGAAGGTTGAAGCTCAGCTTTATTTAGTTGAGGACAACACCAGGCAGGGGCACACAGACAGACACCTTTAGTAGGCCGGAAAAGCCTATTGCATTTTTTAAAATGGTAATTTGGAGCAGAAGGTTGAAGCTCAGCTTTATTTAGTTGAGGACAACACCAGGCAGGGGAACACAGACAGACACCTTTAGTAGGCCGGAAAAGCCTATTGCATTTTTTAAAATGGTAATTTGGAGCAGAAGGTTGAAGCTCAGCTTTATTTAGTTGAGGGCAACACCAGGCAGGGGCACACAGACAGACACCTTTAGTAGGCCGGAAAAGCCTATTGCATTTTTTAAAATGGTAATTTGGAGCAGAAGGTTGAAGCTCAGCTTTATTTAGTTGAGGACAACACCAGGCAGGGGCACACAGACAGACACCTTTAGTAGGCCGGAAAAGCCTATTGCATTTTTTAAAATGGTAATTTGGAGCAGAAGGTTGAAGCTCAGCTTTATTTAGTTGAGGGCAACACCAGGCAGGGGCACACAGACAGACACCTTTAGTAGGCCGGAAAAGCCTATTGCATTTTTTAAAATGGTAATTTGGAGCAGAAGGTTGAAGCTCAGCTTTATTTAGTTGAGGACAACACCAGGCAGGGGAACACAGACAGACACCTTTAGTAGGCCGGAAAAGCCTATTGCATTTTTTAAAATGGTAATTTGGAGTAGAAGGTTGAAGCTCAGCTTTATTTAGTTGAGGGCAACACCAGGGAGGGGCAGAAGCCGTTAGTAGGCCCTAACCACCATTTTTTTTTTTTAAAACCACTTAATGAGAGCCGGAAGGTTGAAGCTCAGCTTTATTTAGTTGAGGACAACACCAGGCAGGGGCACACAGACAGACACCTTTAGTAGGCCGGAAAAGCCTATTGCATTTTTTAAAATGGTAATTTGGAGCAGAAGGTTGAAGCTCAGCTTTATTTAGTTGAGGACAACACCAGGCAGGGGCACACAGACAGACACCTTTAGTAGGCCGGAAAAGCCTATTGCATTTTTTAAAATGGTAATTTGGAGCAGAAGGTTGAAGCTCAGCTTTATTTAGTTGAGGGCAACACCAGGGAGGGGCAGAAGCCGTTAGTAGGCCCTAACCACCATTTTTTTTAAAAAAAACCACTTAATGAGAGCCGGAAGGTTGAAGCTCAGCTTTATTTAGTTGAGGACAACACCAGGCAGGGGCACACAGACAGACACCTTTAGTAGGCCGGAAAAGCCTATTGCATTTTTTAAAATGGTAATTTGGAGCAGAAGGTTGAAGCTCAGCTTTATTTAGTTGAGGACAACACCAGGCAGGGGCACACAGACAGACACCTTTAGTAGGCCGGAAAAGCCTATTGCATTTTTTAAAATGGTAATTTGGAGCAGAAGGTTGAAGCTCAGCTTTATTTAGTTGAGGACAACACCAGGCAGGGGCACACAGACAGACACCTTTAGTAGGCCGGAAAAGCCTATTGCATTTTTTAAAATGGTAATTTGGAGCAGAAGGTTGAAGCTCAGCTTTATTTAGTTGAGGACAACACCAGGCAGGGGCACACAGACAGACACCTTTAGTAGGCCGGAAAAGCCTATTGCATTTTTTAAAATGGTAATTTGGAGCAGAAGGTTGAAGCTCAGCTTTATTTAGTTGAGGACAACACCAGGCAGGGGAACACAGACAGACACCTTTAGTAGGCTGGAAAAGCCTATTGCATTTTTTAAAATGGTAATTTGGAGCAGAAGGTTGAAGCTCAGCTTTATTTAGTTGAGGACAACACCAGGCAGGGGCACACAGACAGACACCTTTAGTAGGCCGGAAAAGCCTATTGCATTTTTTAAAATGGTAATTTGGAGCAGAAGGTTGAAGCTCAGCTTTATTTAGTTGAGGGCAACACCAGGGAGGGGCAGAAGCCGTTAGTAGGCCCTAACCGCCATTTTTTTTTTTAAAAACCACTTAATGAGAGCTGGAAGGTTGAAGCTCAGCTTTATTTAGTTGAGGACAACACCAGGCAGGGGCACACAGACAGACACCTTTAGTAGGCCGGAAAAGCCTATTGCATTTTTTAAAATGGTAATTTGGAGCAGAAGGTTGAAGCTCAGCTTTATTTAGTTGAGGACAACACCAGGCAGGGGCACACAGACAGACACCTTTAGTAGGCCGGAAAAGCCTATTGCATTTTTTAAAATGGTAATTTGGAGCAGAAGGTTGAAGCTCAGCTTTATTTAGTTGAGGACAACACCAGGCAGGGGAACACAGACAGACACCTTTAGTAGGCCGGAAAAGCCTATTGCATTTTTTAAAATGGTAATTTGGAGCAGAAGGTTGAAGCTCAGCTTTATTTAGTTGAGGGCAACACCAGGCAGGGGCACACAGACAGACACCTTTAGTAGGCCGGAAAAGCCTATTGCATTTTTTAAAATGGTAATTTGGAGCAGAAGGTTGAAGCTCAGCTTTATTTAGTTGAGGACAACACCAGGCAGGGGCACACAGACAGACACCTTTAGTAGGCCGGAAAAGCCTATTGCATTTTTTAAAATGGTAATTTGGAGCAGAAGGTTGAAGCTCAGCTTTATTTAGTTGAGGGCAACACCAGGGAGGGGCAGAAGCCGTTAGTAGGCCCTAACCACCATTTTTTTTTTTAAAAACCACTTAATGAGAGCCGGAAGGTTGAAGCTCAGCTTTATTTAGTTGAGGACAACACCAGGCAGGGGCACACAGACAGACACCTTTAGTAGGCCGGAAAAGCCTATTGCATTTTTTAAAATGGTAATTTGGAGCAGAAGGTTGAAGCTCAGCTTTATTTAGTTGAGGACAACACCAGGCAGGGGCACACAGACAGACACCTTTAGTAGGCCGGAAAAGCCTATTGCATTTTTTAAAATGGTAATTTGGAGCAGAAGGTTGAAGCTCAGCTTTATTTAGTTGAGGGCAACACCAGGGAGGGGCAGAAGCCGTTAGTAGGCCCTAACCACCATTTTTTTTTTTAAAAACCACTTAATGAGAGCCGGAAGGTTGAAGCTCAGCTTTATTTAGTTGAGGACAACACCAGGCAGGGGCACACAGACAGACACCTTTAGTAGGCCGGAAAAGCCTATTGCATTTTTTAAAATGGTAATTTGGAGCAGAAGGTTGAAGCTCAGCTTTATTTAGTTGAGGACAACACCAGGCAGGGGCACACAGACAGACACCTTTAGTAGGCCGGAAAAGCCTATTGCATTTTTTAAAATGGTAATTTGGAGCAGAAGGTTGAAGCTCAGCTTTATTTAGTTGAGGACAACACCAGGCAGGGGAACACAGACAGACACCTTTAGTAGGCCGGAAAAGCCTATTGCATTTTTTAAAATGGTAATTTGGAGCAGAAGGTTGAAGCTCAGCTTTATTTAGTTGAGGACAACACCAGGCAGGGGAACACAGACAGACACCTTTAGTAGGCCGGAAAAGCCTATTGCATTTTTTAAAATGGTAATTTGGAGCAGAAGGTTGAAGCTCAGCTTTATTTAGTTGAGGGCAACACCAGGCAGGGGCACACAGACAGACACCTTTAGTAGGCCGGAAAAGCCTATTGCATTTTTTAAAATGGTAATTTGGAGCAGAAGGTTGAAGCTCAGCTTTATTTAGTTGAGGGCAACACCAGGCAGGGGCACACAGACAGACACCTTTAGTAGGCCGGAAAAGCCTATTGCATTTTTTAAAATGGTAATTTGGAGCAGAAGGTTGAAGCTCAGCTTTATTTAGTTGAGGACAACACCAGGCAGGGGCACACAGACAGACACCTTTAGTAGGCCGGAAAAGCCTATTGCATTTTTTAAAATGGTAATTTGGAGCAGAAGGTTGAAGCTCAGCTTTATTTAGTTGAGGACAACACCAGGCAGGGGCACACAGACAGACACCTTTAGTAGGCCGGAAAAGCCTATTGCATTTTTTAAAATGGTAATTTGGAGCAGAAGGTTGAAGCTCAGCTTTATTTAGTTGAGGACAACACCAGGCAGGGGAACACAGACAGACACCTTTAGTAGGCCGGAAAAGCCTATTGCATTTTTTAAAATGGTAATTTGGAGCAGAAGGTTGAAGCTCAGCTTTATTTAGTTGAGGGCAACACCAGGCAGGGGCACACAGACAGACACCTTTAGTAGGCCGGAAAAGCCTATTGCATTTTTTAAAATGGTAATTTGGAGCAGAAGGTTGAAGCTCAGCTTTATTTAGTTGAGGACAACACCAGGCAGGGGCACACAGACAGACACCTTTAGTAGGCCGGAAAAGCCTATTGCATTTTTTAAAATGGTAATTTGGAGCAGAAGGTTGAAGCTCAGCTTTATTTAGTTGAGGGCAACACCAGGCAGGGGCACACAGACAGACACCTTTAGTAGGCCGGAAAAGCCTATTGCATTTTTTAAAATGGTAATTTGGAGCAGAAGGTTGAAGCTCAGCTTTATTTAGTTGAGGGCAACACCAGGGAGGGGCAGAAGCCGTTAGTAGGCCCTAACCAAAGTTGAAGGCCAAATGCAGTTTAATTTCTTATACTATAGGCCGAAAGCCAGAAGGTGGAAGCTCCAATTTAGACAGTGGAGGACAATTTGAATTAGGGACTGCAGACAGACTTAGTAGGCTGTCCCCTGTGGACCATGCATCCACCACATTAACCCATTGCGCCGTAATGGACACGTAATCTTCCGTGGCCATGCCTACAGGTCCATGCGTCTGTTGTCAGGTGCACCTTTGTACTCACAGATTGCCAGAGTGCATGGACAATGCGGTCTTCTACATGCTGGTGGAGGGTTGGGATGGCTTTTCTCGCAAAAGAAGTGTCGACTGGTTAGCTTGTAGCGTGGTACAGCGTAGTCCATCATGGCCTTATTAATAGTAAATAAAATATATAACTAGGCTCTATGAACTTTTAAATAGGTTCCAGGGGTACACGGGCAGCATTGGTGTGGTCAGTGGAGGAGTATTGCAAGTAGGGGCTGCAGACAGGCTATCAAAGGCCTAAAATACCAAACAGTAGGCACTCATGGCAGTTTTACATCGGTTACATGGATACACAGGCAGGCACTCCAGGCAGCATTGTGGTCAGTGGAGGAGTATTGCAAGTAGGGGCCGCAGACAGGCTATCAAAGGCCTAACATAAAAAAATGGGCTGGCTGTAGGCACTTTATAATTGGTTCCAGGGGTACACGGGCAGCAGTGGTCTGGCCAGTGGAGGACTAGTGGAAGGAGGGACCGCAGACAGGCTTCAAAGGCCTAAAATAAAAAAATGGGCTGGCTGTAGGCACTTTATAATTGGTTCCAGGGGTACACGGGCAGCAGTGGTCTGGCCAGTGGAGGACTAGTGGAAGGAGGGACCGCAGACAGGCTTCAAAGGCCTAACATAAAAAAATGGGCTGGCTGTAGGCACTTTATAATTGGTTCCAGGGGTACACGGGCAGCAGTGGTCTGGCCAGTGGAGGACTAGTGGAAGGAGGGACCGCAGACAGGCTTCAAAGGCCTAAAATAAAAAAATGGGCTGGCTGTAGGCACTTTATAATTGGTTCCAGGGGTACACGGGCAGCAGTGGTCTGGCCAGTGGAGGACTAGTGGAAGGAGGGACCGCAGACAGGCTTCAAAGGCCTAACATAAAAAAATGGGCTGGCTGTAGGCACTTTATAATTGGTTCCAGGGGTACACGGGCAGCAGTGGTCTGGCCAGTGGAGGACTAGTGGAAGGAGGGACCGCAGACAGGCTTCAAAGGCCTAAAATAAAAAAATGGGCTGGCTGTAGGCACTTTATAATTGGTTCCAGGGGTACACGGGCAGCAGTGGTCTGGCCAGTGGAGGACTAGTGGAAGGAGGGACCGCAGACAGGCTTCAAAGGCCTAACATAAAAAAATGGGCTGGCTGTAGGCACTTTATAATTGGTTCCAGGGGTACACGGGCAGCAGTGGTCTGGCCAGTGGAGGACTAGTGGAAGGAGGGACCGCAGACAGGCTTCAAAGGCCTAACATAAAAAAATGGGCTGGCTGTAGGCACTTTATAATTGGTTCCAGGGGTACACGGGCAGCAGTGGTCTGGCCAGTGGAGGACTAGTGGAAGGAGGGACCGCAGACAGGCTTCAAAGGCCTAACATAAAAAAATGGGCTGGCTGTAGGCACTTTATAATTGGTTCCAGGGGTACACGGGCAGCAGTGGTCTGGTCAGTGGAGGACTAGTGGAAGGAGGGACCGCAGACAGGCTTCAAAGGCCTAAAATAAAAAAATGGGCTGGCTGTAGGCACTTTATAATTGGTTCCAGGGGTACACGGGCAGCAGTGGTCTGGCCAGTGGAGGACTAGTGGAAGGAGGGACCGCAGACAGGCTTCAAAGGCCTAACATAAAAAAATGGGCTGGCTGTAGGCACTTTATAATTGGTTCCAGGGGTACACGGGCAGCAGTGGTCTGGCCAGTGGAGGACTAGTGGAAGGAGGGACCGCAGACAGGCTTCAAAGGCCTAACATAAAAAAATGGGCTGGCTGTAGGCACTTTATAATTGGTTCCAGGGGTACACGGGCAGCAGTGGTCTGGCCAGTGGAGGACTAGTGGAAGGAGGGACCGCAGACAGGCTTCAAAGGCCTAACATAAAAAAATGGGCTGGCTGTAGGCACTTTATAATTGGTTCCAGGGGTACACGGGCAGCAGTGGTCTGGTCAGTGGAGGACTAGTGGAAGGAGGGACCGCAGACAGGCTTCAAAGGCCTAAAATAACAAACAATAGGCTCATGGCAGTTTTACAGCGGTTACATGGATACACGGGCAGCTTGGTGGTGAGTGGAGGAGTAGTGCAAGGAGTGTCTGTCCCAGTACTCCCAAAATATAAATAGATGTTAATGTCTCGCAAAACAACCAAAACAAAAAAAAAGGTGGCATACTTAGGTACAGGGGTGGGCTCATCTGCTGAGTTTCTGACATAGTAATTTGGCAGTAACTATTTAATGGTGCCAATATAGGACACAGACACAGACTACTTTAAGTTGCATCGTAGATGTCTACAAATTTGTATTGTCAGTGCCAGACATTGAATGATGTCAGCGAATAGACTAAAGATTGGTGGAGCTGTGCGACATAATTTTGCACGTGGTAGAGCACATTTTGAGCTGGGGTAGGGGGGAACTCTCTTGAGGCCGGCGGGACCGCCCCAGGGCCCCTCATGTTACAACGGTGTGTCTGACGTTGGGTGCGCACCACCACCGCCAGAGACACTACATTGTACTATGAGGGACCCAGTAGCAATGCCGTCAACCAAAAGCGAGCACACCCACCTCTTCAGACAAACAGCAGTCTCACGGGTGCTTGCGCCAAGTCGCGATACCACGGCCCCGTGTGGGGAGTTTTGCCATTTAGGGAGGTGTAAACATGTCGTATGCTGTACAATCAGCTGCAGCAAATTAGACATTAGAAAAGTAATTCACAGGCAAGAGCTTTTCATAGGAAAGCTAGGTGTCGGCCGGGCAAGGTGGGGCAAAAGATTTCGAAATCCAGTTGTGGTTCATTTTAATGAATGTTAGATCGTCAACATTTTGGGTAGCCAGACGAGTCCTTTTTTCGGTTAATATTGAACCTGCAGCACTGAATACTCTTTCTGATAGGACACTTGCTGCCGGGCAAGCAAGCTCCTGCAATGCATATTCTGCCAATTCTGGCCAGGTGTCTAATTTGGAGGCCCAGTAATCAAATGGGAATGACGGTTGAGGGAGAACATCGATAAGGGATGAAAAATAGTTAGTAACCATACTGGACAAATGTTGTCTCCTGTCACTTTCAATTGATGCAGCAGTACCTGTCCTGTCTGCGGTCATAGCAAAATCACTCCACAACCTGGTCAGAAAACCCCTCTGTCCAACGCCACTTCTGATGTGTGCACCCCTAACACTCCTAGTCTGCTGCCCCCTGGAGCTCGTGTGAGAACGATCACGTGCGCTGTGTGCTGGGAATGCCTGAAGCAAACGGTCAACAAGAGTTGATTGTTTGGTTGCTAATATTAGTTCCAAGTTCTCATGTGGCATAATATTTTGCAATTTGCCTTTATAGCGTGGATCAAGGAGGCAGGCCAACCAGTAATCGTCATCGTTCATCATTTTCGTAATGCGTGTGTCCCTTTTTAGGATACGTAAGGCATAATCCGCCATGTGGGCCAAAGTTCCAGTTGTCAAATCTCCGGTTGTGATTGGTTGAGGGGCAGTTGCAGGCAAATCTACGTCACTTGTGTCCCTCAAAAAACCAGAACCCGGCCGTGACACGCAACCAATTTCCTGTGCCCCCGGGAAAGGTTCGGCATTAAAAATATACTCATCCCCATCATCCTCCTCGTCCTCCACCTCCTCTTCGCCCGCTACCTCGTCCTGTACACTGCCCTGACCAGACAATGGCTGACTGTCATCAAGGCTTTCCTCTTCCTCGGCTGCAGACGCCTGCTCCTTTATGTGCGTCAAACTTTGCATCAGCAGACGCATTAGGGGGATGCTCATGCTTATTACGGCGTTGTCTGCACTAACCAGCCGTGTGCATTCCTCAAAACACTGAAGGACTTGACACATGTCTTGTATCTTAGACCACTGCACACCTGACAACTCCATGTCTGCCATCCTACTGCCTGCCCGTGTATCCTCCCACAAATAAATAACAGCACGCCTCTGTTCGCACAGTCTCTGAAGCATGTGCAGTGTTGAGTTCCACCTTGTTGCAACGTCTATGATTAGGCGATGCTGGGGAAGGTTCAAAGACCGCTGATAGGTCTGCATACGGCTGGCGTGTACAGGCGAACGTCGGATATGTGAGCAAAGTGCACGCACTTTGAGGAGCAGGTCGGAGAACCCAGGATAAGTTTTCAATAAGCACTGCACCACCAGGTTTAAGGTGTGAGCCAGGCAAGGAATGTGTTTCAGTTGGGAAAGGGAGATGGCAGCCATGAAATTCCTTCCGTTATCACTCACTACCTTGCCTGCCTCAAGATCTACTGTGCCCAGCCACGACTGCGTTTCTTGTTGCAAGAACTCGGACAGAACTTCCGCGGTGTGTCTGTTGTCGCCCAAGCACTTCATAGCCAATACAGCCTGCTGACGCTTGGCAGTAGCTGGCCCATAATGGGACAACTGGTGTGCAACAGTGTCATCTGCCGATGGAGTGGTTGGCAGACTGCGTTCTGTGGAAGAGCTGTAGCTTCTGCAGGAGGACGAGGAGGAGGAGGAGGAGGGGGTGCGAACGCCTACAGCCAACTGTTTCCTAGACCGTGGGCTAGGCACAACTGTCCCTAAATTGATGTCGCCTGTGGACCCTGCATCCACCACATTCACCCAGTGTGCCGTGATGGACACATAACGTCCCTGGCCATGCCTACTGGTCCATGCATCTGTAGTCAGGTGCACCTTTGTACTCACAGATTGCCTGAGTGCATGGACGATGCGCTGTTTAACATGCTGGTGCAGGGCTGGGATGGCTTTTCTGGAAAAAAAGTGTCGACTGGGTAGCTCGTATCGTGGTTCAGCGTACTCCATCAGGGCTTTGAAAGCTTCGCTTTCAACTAACCGGTAGGGCATCATCTCTAACGAGATTAGTCTAGCTATGTGGGCGTTAAAACACTGTGTACGCGGATGCGAGGATAAGTACTTCCTTTTTCTAACCAGAGTCTCATGTAGGGTGAGCTGGACTGGAGAGCTGGAGATCGTGGAACTTTCGGGTGTGCCGGTGTACATGGCAGACTGAGAGACGGTTGGAGACGGTATTGTTTCTGCCGGTGCCCTAGATGCAATATTTCCTCCTACAAAACTGGTGATTCCCTGACCCTGACTGCTTTTGGCTGGCAAAGAAACCTGCACAGATACTGCCGGTGGTGCGGAAAATGGTGGCCTTACAGTGACGGAAGGGATGTTGCGTTGCTGACTAGCTTCATTGGCCGAGGGTGCTACAACCTTGAGGGACGTTTGGTAGTTAGTCCAGGCTTGAAAATGCATGGTGGTTAAGTGTCTATGCATGCAACTAGTATTTAGACTTTTCAGATTCTGACCTCTGCTTAAGCTAGTTGAACATTTTTGACAGATGACTTTGCGCTGATCAGTTGGATGTTGTTTAAAAAAATGCCAGACTGCACTCTTCCTAGACTCGGATCCCTTTTCAGGGATTGCAGACTGAGCTTTAACCGGATGGCAACGCTGTGCTCCAACAGGTTTTGGCTTTGACACGCGTTTTGGGCCAGATACGGGCCCGGCAGATGGAACCTGTTGCGATGTTGATGCCTGCTGCGGCCCCTCCTCCACCTCCGCTTCTGAACTACTGCCGCCTGCACCCTGTTCCCCCAATGGCTGCCAATCGGGGTCAATAACTGGGTCATCTATTACCTCCTCTTCGAGCTCATGTGCAACTTCGTCTGTGTCACTGTGTCGGTCGGTGGTATAGCGTTCGTGGCGGGGCAACATAGTCTCATCAGGGTCTGATTGTGGATCTGTACCCTGAGAGGGCAATGTGGTGGTCTGAGTCAAAGGAGCAGCATAGTACTCTGGCTGTGGCTGTGCATCAGTGCACTCCATGTCAGAATATACTTGTAATGGGCATGGCCTGTTAAATGTTTCACTTTCTAAGCCAGGGACGGTATGTGTAAAGAGCTCCATGGAGTGACCCGTTGTGTCGCCTGCTGCATCCTTCTCTCTTGTTGTAGTTTTTGCTGAGGAGGACAAGGAAGCGACTTGTCCCTGACCGTGAACATCCACAAGCGACGCGCTGCTTTTACATTTACCAGTTTCGGAAGAGGAGGCAAAAGAGCTAGAGGCTGAGTCTGCAATGTAAGCCAAAACTTGCTGTTGCTGCTCCGCCTTTAAAAGCGGTTTTCCTACTCCCAGAAAAGAGAGCGTTCGAGGCCTTGTGTAGCCTGACGACGAAACTGGCTCCACAGCTCCAGACTTAGGTGGAATATTTTTATCCCCACGACCACCTGATGCTCCACTACCATTACCATCATTACCAGCTGACAATGAACGGCCACGACGACCTCTTGCACCAGACTTCCTCATTGTTTTAAAATCTTAACCAAAGTAACTTTATTTGTTGCTGTCAAACAACTTACACGGTGAGCTATAACTTCAGTATGATTTCAATATCCCTTAACAGGTTGGTGAGACCACAAGGAAAATCAGGCACAATGTTACACACTCTGTTTTCTGTGGCACAAAATCACAGAGATGACACACACGCAGGACTGTCACTCAAGCACTAATGTCAATATTAATCTCCCACCTAATTTATGTTTTTTTTTTTTTCAGGGAGACTTTAGAAACCAAATAATATAAAAAAAAAAAAAAAAAAAAAAAAAAGGCTTTCTATGGCCCACAATTAGAGAGAGAGAGGTGGCACACCCAGGAGTCAAGACTGGCACACAAGCTGAAAGGGCAATATTACTCTCCCACTGTTTTTTTAAGTTTTTTTTTTTTTTTTCAGGGAGACTTTAGAAACCAAATAATAAGAAAAAAAATAAATAAATAAATAGGCTTTCTATAGCCCACTGAATGAGAGATAGCACACACAGCAGTGGCACACAAGCCCTGACTGAGGCCAATATTTTTCTCCCACTGATTGATGTAGTGTTTTTGTGTTGAGGTAGATTTTAGAACACAAATCAAGGAAAAAAAAAAAATGCTTTCTATGGCCCACTGAATGAGAGGGAGAGAGGTGGCACACCCAGGAGTCAAGACTGGCACACAAGCTGAAAGGGCAATATTACTCTCCCACTGTTTTTTTATGTATTTTTTGTTTTTTAAGGGAGACTTTAGAAACCCAATAATATTTAAAAAAAAAAAATAAATAGGCTTTCTATGGCCCACTGAATGAGAGGGAGAGAGGTGGCACACCCAGGAGTCAAGACTGGCACACAAGCTGAAAGGGCAATATTACTCTCCCACTGTTTTTTTAGGTATTTTTTTTTTTTTCAGGGAGACTTTAGAAACCAAATAATATTAAAAAAAACAAAAAAAAAATAGCCTTTCTATGGCCCACTGAATGAGAGAGAGGTGGCACACCCAGGAGTCAAGACTGGCACACAAGCTGAAAGGGCAATATTACTCTCCCACTGTTTTTTTATGTTTTTTTTTTTTTCAGGGAGACTTTAGAAACCAAATAATATAAAAAAAAAATAAAAAATAAATAGGCTTTCTATAGCGCACTGAATGAAAGGGAGAGAGGTGGCACACCCAGGAGTCAAGACTGGCACACAAGCTGAAAGGGCAATATTACTCTCCCACTGTTTTTTTAGGTATTTTTTTTTTTTTCAGGGAGACTTTAGAAACCAAATAATATTAAAAAAAACAAAAAAAAAAATAGCCTTTCTATGGCCCACTGAATGAGAGAGAGGTGGCACACCCAGGAGTCAAGACTGGCACACAAGCTGAAAGGGCAATATTACTCTCCCACTGTTTTTTTATGTTTTTTTTTTTTTCAGGGAGACTTTAGAAACCAAATAATATAAAAAAAAAATAAAAAATAAATAGGCTTTCTATAGCCCACTGAATGAGAGAGAGAGGTGGCACACCCAGGAGTCAAGACTGGCACACAAGCTGAAAGGGCAATATTACTCTCCCACTGTTTTTTTAGGTTTTTTTTTTTTTTTCAGGGAGACTTTAGAAACCAAATAATATTAAAAAAAAATAAATAAAAAATAGGCTTTCTATAGCCCACTGAATGAGAGATAGCACACACAGCAGTGGCACACAAGCCCTGACTGAGGCCAATATTTTTCTACCACTGATTGATGTAGTGTTTTTGTGTTGAGGTAGAATTTAGAACACAAATCACGGAAAAAATAAATAGGCTTTCTATGGCCCACTCAGTGAGAGATGGCACACACAGGGATGGCACTGTAGCAGAAATGCCAATCTTAATCTCCCACAAAAAAAACAAAAAAAAAACAGGGACTGTCCTACAATTACTATCTCCCTGCAGTAATGTAAGCCAGGTATGGCAGGCAGCAATAGGAGTGGACTGATGCACAAATTAAATAAAAAGTGTGGACAAACAAAAAAGATAGCTGTGCAGAAAGGAACAAGAGGATATGTGCTTTGAAAAAAGCAGTTGGTTTCCACAGTGGCGTACACACAGCAATACAGCTATCACGGAGCCTTCTACGGCAGCCCAATGAGCTACAGCGCTGAGGGGAAAAAAAAAAAATAGCTTCCACTGTTCCTGCACACCGAAGGTGGTGTTGGACAGTGGAAATCGCTGCAGCACAAGCGGTTTGGTGGTTAGTGGACCCTGCCTAACGCTCTCCCTGCTTCTGACGAAGCGGCAGCAACCTCTCCCTAAGCTCAGATCAGCAGCAGTAAGATGGCGGTCGGCGGGAACGCCCCTTTATAGCCCCTGTGACGCCGCAGACAGCAAGCCAATCACTGCAATGCCCTTCTCTAAGATGGTGGGGACCAGGACCTATGTCATCACGCTGCCCACACTCTGCGTTCACCTTCATTGGCTGAGAAATGGCGCTTTTCGCGTCATTGAAACGCGACTTTGGCGCGAAAGTCGCGTACCGCATGGCCGACAAGCACAGGGGTCGGATCGGGTTTCATGAGACGCCGACTTAGCCAAAAGTCGGCGACTTTTGAAAATGATCGACCCGTTTCGCTCAACCCTAGTGGGAGGTACTGCTCCCAGTCGCGCCCTTGTGTCTCAACCAGCATGCGTAGCATCTGTTTGAGGGTACCATTGAAGCGTTCACACAAGCCATTGGTCTGTGGGTGATACGCACTCGATACCAGGTGCTTCACCTGCATTCTCTTACAGCGAGCCTCCATTAGGTGAGACATAAATTGGGTCCCTTGATCAGTAAGCATCTCCCTTGGAAATCCTACCCGTGAAAAGATGGCCAACAGGGCATCCGCCACCTTATCTGCCCTAGTTGACGACAGAGCTACTGCCTCTGGGTACCGGGTAGCGTAGTCTACCACAGTAAGAATATATTGCTTTCCAGAGCTGCTGGTGACGGCCAGCAGGCCCACAATGTCCACCGCAATCCTCTGGAAAGGCTCCTCTATCACTGGCAAAGGGATCAGGGGAGCCTTAAGAGCAGGCCCCGCCTTCCCCACTCTTTGACAGGTGACACAGGAGCGGCAGTAGTTTGACACATCTGTCCCCATCTTAGGCCAATAGAAGTGTTGAGACAGCCGGGCCTTAGTTTTGCTGATCCCCAAGTGTCCAGCTAGCGGGATCTCATGGGCAATCCGTAACAACTCACCCCGGAATTGCTGCGGGACGACCAGCTGTCTTTCCCTCAACCACTCCTTTTGCGATTTTCCGGGTACTGTCTCCCGGTACAACCTTCCTCTTTCCCAGAACACCCTCTCCTTATCAGTCTCGGAGAAGTGCGTCCCGGCGAGTTGTCTCAAACTCTTTAGGCTCGCATCTGTGTGCAGAGCGGCCTGAAACTCCTGGCTAGGGGAAGCCAGAAGCGTCGTCAGGGTCCCTTCCCCACGGGAACCCTTTTGGACCTGCTCTGGATCCACCTCTGGTTCAGTCACAGTGATGACTGAGGAGGGTCTGGAAGGCAGACAGTTATCTGCGTTCCGGGCACTCTGACTGCGGGTGACAGCAGCTACGTAGGCTGTCTCCCCGAGGATTTCTACAGACCCATCAGCCGACGCTGCTATGGGCTCTACCTCCCCATCCACCCCTAACACTTCAGGGGCAGTGCTACTTATGGGCCAGTTACCTTCCTCAGTGGCACTGGTCAATTTCATAGCGTCACCTTTCTCACGGTTCCCATCCATTTCCCCATTTCCTGTAGCACCGACACTTGCCCCTGCTAGGGGTTCCTCAGCCGTCTCACTCCGCAGAGCGACATGGCTGAGCACGCCTGTACCTATGGACACATTAACCTTTGCAGAAAAATCATTATCAGCTTCAGCTGGCACAGGTACAACATTTTCACCATCAATCCTAGGGAAAAAATGGTTAACAGATTCATCATTACAAGATAAAGCATGGTCAGGTAACACATGCGATTTCCCATCATCATCATCATCAGGGTTAACTTTACCCTCATTAGTAGATTGGGGAGGGGTGTCAGGGACGTAGTATGCAACCAGCCTCCCCAAATCAGTCCCCAACAAAACATCAGTGGGCAAATTATCAGACAGCCCCACTTCCTTCACCCCGCTCCTGGCACCCCAATCAATATAAACCCGGGCCATCGGTAAGGGACAACTGATGCCCCCAATCCCAGTGACAGGGTTTTCCCCGGAATGATTTCTTCAGGGGCCACCAGTTCGGGTCGGATGAGGATTCGTTCAGCCCCGGTGACCTTGAGGCCTGTAGCAACATGGCCTCCCACGGTGAGGCTGTACGTTGTCACACACCCTCCCAACCACACCACCCACCAAAAGAACTGCTGCATTAGGCCCTGGGGCCTTGGATGAGGGGTTCTTCTGCTTGCCTGGACAGTTGGGACTGATATGACCAGGCTGCCTGCAGTGGTAACACTGGCGAAGTTCGGTGGTAGGTCTGGTGCTGTTGGCCACGGGGGCAGGACCTCTGGTGTGTTGGCTGGCAGGGGTACTGGCGTTGGTTGCAGGCTTACCCCCTCTCCAGCTGGTGGTGACTGGCTTCCGCACTTCCGATCTACGGTTGGCCTCCTAGGCATTGGCAATCTGCGCTGCTTTCGTCACGTCTTTGGGTTCTCTGTCCATCACGAACTCGCACCTCAGCTGGGCAAAGATGGAAGAACTGGTCTTTGATCATCAGGTCTCGCAGCTGTGCAAAAGTGGTCACTGACAGTCCTTGGGTCCACTGGTTAAAGTGGGTCCCCAGTCCATGCACCACATCACTGTAACTGTCGTGTGGGCCACGTTGGAGGGTCCGGAACTTCTTACGGTACACCTCGGGTGTAAGCTGGTACTTGGCTATGAGGGCCTGCTTGATGGCCTCATAGTCACCATCTTGTTCTTGAGGGAGTGCAGCAAACGCCTCCAGAGCTTTGCCTCACAGCCCTGGTGTCAGGTATCGTGCCCATTCATCTGTAGGCAGTCGGTACTGTCTGCAGGCTTTCTCAAAGGCCCGCAGAAAAGTGTCCATGTCCCCGTCCTTTTCCATAACAAGGAAGTGATCGGGCCGGGGCTTTGGTATCTGAGCGCTGCTGGGCTCACGGCTGGACTGGGACAACCCCTGCATTTGCAGTCGGGCCATCTGCAGCTGGTACTCCCGCTCCGCTTGGGCCTCTCGCTCGGCTCGCTGGGCCTGTCGCTCGGCTCGGGCCTCGGTTTCCTGCCGGTATTGCTGAATCAGCTGCCGACGTCCCTCATGGTCGTCAGTGGGGAATTCTTTCAAGGCCGCCTGCAGGTGGGGGTCCAATTCGCCCGGATTGCTAACAGGGCGAGCATTCAGTGGTTGGACCTCTGCTGCAGCACCATGTTCGCTGGTGCTGGCTTCTGCGGCCTCTGGGCTCTGTGAGTGGTCTAGAGCGGCTTCCCATTGCACCAGAACTGCGACCAGTTGGCTTTTGTTTTTGCCTGCAAAGTCAATGTGCTGTGACTTGCATAAGGCCACAAAGGTGTCTTTGGTCTGCTGCTCATAAAAGGTTTCTCCCAGCACAACCACGGTTGCCAAATAAAAGATAGGATAGAAAAACGAAGAGAAAGGGAGGGGATAATTACCAGTACACAATTGTCTCAAGACTAATAAACACTGAGTTCGTTCTCCAAACTTATTTGCGCAGAGTCCTCGCAAGAACTTTGCAAGTTTTTAGTGAGAGGAATGATCACTCAAACCAAATCACTAATGCTCTTAGATCCCACCAATTTGTCAGGGAGGCCTGACCGCTGCCACCAATTTGTCACGAACCCCTAACCGCTTCCACCAATATGTCAGGGATCCACACCGTGACCGTCACCCCGTCACGGATCGGGGTGACTTTAGGCCAACAGACGGCTATCACATGTGCAGGGGGGCTTATCTTCATTATTCCTCCACTCCACAATGTGATAAAAAGACACACATGAGGCTATTGACCTCTTAGTTTACAGCAGGGGCTTATTCTAGGTATCCCACTGCTCTTCTATATACCACGAACTGCAGGGACTTATGTATCCCGCTTACAGTTCCACTTAACACTTGCAGCTCTCTGGCGCCCCCCTTACTCTCAGGTCAGATTAGGTACTGCACCTAGAGTAATTAGTCGCCAGAACGGCTACCTGCTATGTACTGGCTATGGAACACGCTGCAGCAACGCAATAACTACTCCCACTCAGGCAGGAACAATAATTATTAACCCCGCAGTCGCTACAACATCACCCAAGGTCCAGTGCACACGTTTTTGCTGCCACCAGCCCCGATTAAACGGGTCAGAAGCTAACCCAACACAGTAGCGTAATTCCCTTCAGGAGACTTAGGGTACATTTTAGAGCATGGAGAAAGAACTAGTATTAAATATTATACCCCACAAAATTTAGGCAATGCTTTATCAAAATATTTTACAAAGATGTTACAAATGAGACAATTGCAAATATGTACAAGGTAATTATATAAAAGAAAACAAGGATTACATGAGAATAACACTTACATGTGTTCAAAGCATTGCAGGCAACCAGGCTAGTGGAGTTCCCATACGTCAAAATGCATCAGTAGGTCTGGATAGACCGCAGACAGACAGCTCAGGTAAAAACTGAAAACTGACTCCTGGAAGCCTGGTTGAAACTTAAAACCTACAGCCTGTGACATCACAGAAAGGGCTGGCTTTTCCAAACCCTCCTACCTCTTCAGTTTTACTAACTGTGCATTAAATATATCTGATGCCCGTAACTTCGCTACAGAACATGTCATAATCATACCACACCCAGCATTCATCTCGTATTATCGCTGGCATTCTAGTGAGATCAAATATGTCCTATTTGGGATGTATATTTACAGAGAAATCCCTACTTCTTTACCTGATGGAGTTAGAAGCTCATGTTTAGAGTGCTGGATAGATGCTCCGATGGAGATTAAGAATATATATTTTCGTGTTCCTATCTTAAATGGTTGGCCTAATATCTTACAAATACAGAACAAAGGACTTTCATGGATTCTGGAAGTTTCTAATCCAGTTATAGCTGGAGAAGAGTTTACACTGCAGGAAACCGGTCGTAAATACCTCAGCTCTCAGAGCTAGAGGCCATAAAATCTCTACACTCATTGACAAGACAAGCTAAAACACAGTGAAGGGGGGGGTCAGCGCCCACCCTATGGGTGCTGGCAGAGAAACTAAACTAATATATTTCATACCATATCGTGACAATACTAATCTTTTCTGACTCTCTACAGGAACATGAAGAACATGTCAAAACTGTTTTAAGACGTCTGAAAGGGAACCAACTGTATGTCAAGCCGGAGAAATGCGAGTTCCATCTTTCTAAGATACAGTTCTTGGATTATATCATCTCTCCCCAGGGGCTGAACATGGAATCTGGTAAGATTCAGGCTATCCTTGACTGGCCGGCACCCAAGAACGTTAAGGAGGTCCAACGTTTCATTGGTTTTGCAAATTTCTACAGACGCTTCATTCGAAATTTTTCTGATATTGTCCGTCCCATTACTTCCTTGACAAAGAAGGAAAAGCCCTTTAAGTGGTCATCACAGGCTCAAGAAGCTTTTGATCGGCTGAAGATCTGTTTCACATCAGCACCGCTGTTGATACACCCAGATCCAACACATCCTTTCATTGTGGAGGTGGACGCTTCTGATAATGCTTTGGGGGCTATTCTCTCCCAAAGAACTGGAGAGAAGGGTCTGCTACATCCTTGTGCTTTCTTTTCCCGTAGACCAGTGATGGCGAACCTATGACACGCGTGTCAGTGCTGACACGCGTAGTCATTTTCAGTGACACGCCGGCCGCCGGCCGCGGCCCCATAGAAATTGCTTCTTTCCCAGGGTCTGAAGGAGAGGAAACTCTCCTTCAGGCCCTGGGAACCATATTAATATGTAAAATAAAGAATTAAAATAAAAAATATTGCTATACTCACCTGTCCGACGCAGCCTGGACGTCCGCGAGGGAACCGGCAGCGTTGTTTGCTTAAAAATCGCGGTTTTCCTTCCTTCCTTGAAGTCCCGGCTTGTGATTGGTTGCGTGCCGCCCATGTGACCGAGACGCGACCAATCACAGCAAGCCGTGACGTAATTTTAGGTCCTTCAGGATTTTAAAATTACGTTCCGGCGTTGTGATTGGTTGCGTCGCCCATGTGACCGCACGCAACCAATCACAACGCCGGAACGTAATTTTAAAATCCTGAAGGACCTAAAATTACGTCACGGCTTGCTGTGATTGGTCGCGTCTCGGTCACATGGGCGGCACGCAACCAATCACAAGCCGGGACTTCAAGTAAGGAAGGAAAACCGCGATTTTTAAGCAAACAACGCTGCCGGTTCCCTCGCGGACGTCCAGGCTGCGTCGGACAGGTGAGTATAGCAATATTTTTTATTTTAATTCTTTATTTTACACACATTAATGTTGTTTCGATACCGATACCCGATACCACAAAAGTATCGGATCTCGGTATCGGAATTCCGATACAGCAAATATCGGCCGATACCCGATACTTGCGGTATCGGAATACTAAACAATGGCATCCGATCCGATTTTTTATCGGATCGGATGCCATGCAGGAGGGTCTGTGGGTCCAAACAACAGAGCTCCGGTGCAGAGCGTCTAGGCCTGGGACTTCCGGTAGGCCAGGCGCAGCTCCCGGAAGTCCCAGGCCTCTGCGTCGGATCTGTGTTGTTTGGGCGACATTGCGCTGCTCCCTGCTGCGCCGACCAGAAGTCCCAGGCTGCACCGACCAGAAGTCCCAGGCTGCACTTCTGAGGCCTGAGGAGATAGCTGTCTGGAGGCCCTGTGATAGCTGTCTGGACTCAGGCCCTGTGATTGCTGTCTGGAGGCCCTGTGATAGCTGTCTGGACTCAGGCCCTGTGATTGCTGTCTGGAGGCCCTGTGATTGCTGTCTGGACTCAGGCCCTGTGATTGCTGTCTGGACTCAGGCCCTGTGATTGCTGTCTGGACTCAGGCCCTGTGATTGCTGTCTGGACTCAGGCCCTGTGATAGCTGTCTGGACTCAGGCCCTGTGATAGCTGTCTGGACTCAGGCCCTGTGATTGCTGTCTGGACTCAGGCCCTGTGATAGCTGTCTGGACTCAGGCCCTGTGATAGCTGTCTGGACTCAGGCCCTGTGATAGCTGTCTGGACTCAGGCCCTGTGATAGCTGTCTGGACTCAGGCCCTGTGATAGCTGTCTGGACTCAGGCCCTGTGATACCTGTCTGGACTCAGGCCCTGTGATTGCTGTCTGGACTCAGGCCCTGTGATAGCTGTCTGGACTCAGGCCCTGTGATAGCTGTCTGGACTCAGGCCCTGTGATTGCTGTCTGGACTCAGGCCCTGTGATTGCTGTCTGGACTCAGGCCCTGTGATAGCTGTCTGGACTCAGGCCCTGTGATTGCTGTCTGGACTCAGGCCCTGTGATAGCTGTCTGGACTCAGGCCCTGTGATTGCTGTCTGGACTCAGGCCCTGTGATAGCTGTCTGGACTCAGGCCCTGTGATTGCTGTCTGGACTCAGGCCCTGTGATACCTGTCTGGACTCAGGCCCTGTGATTGCTGTCTGGACTCAGGCCCTGTGATAGCTGTCTGGACTCAGGCCCTGTGATAGCTGTCTGGACTCAGGCCCTGTGATAGCTGTCTGGACTCAGGCCCTGTGATTGCTGTCTGGACTCAGGCCCTGTGATTGCTGTCTGGACTCAGGCCCTGTGATAGCTGTCTGGACTCAGGCCCTGTGATTGCTGTCTGGACTCAGGCCCTGTGATTGCTGTCTGGACTCAGGCCCTGTGATTGCTGTCTGGACTCAGGCCCTGTGATTGCTGTCTGGACTCAGGCCCTGTGATTGCTGTCTGGACTCAGGCCCTGTGATAGCTGTCTGGACTCAGGCCCTGTGATAGCTGTCTGGACTCAGGCCCTGTGATTGCTGTCTG
The DNA here is from genome assembly GCF_051348905.1 of Ranitomeya variabilis. Lineage (NCBI taxonomy): Eukaryota > Metazoa > Chordata > Amphibia > Anura > Dendrobatidae > Ranitomeya > Ranitomeya variabilis. The sequence continues at coordinate 689,317,573 of NC_135236.1, read as the reverse complement.
GACTCAGGCCCTGTGATAGCTGTCTGGACTCAGGCCCTGTGATAGCTGTCTGGACTCAGGCCCTGTGATTGCTGTCTGGACTCAGGCCCTGTGATTGCTGTCTGGACTCAGGCCCTGTGATAGCTGTCTGGACTCAGGCCCTGTGATAGCTGTCTGGACTCAGGCCCTGTGATTGCTGTCTGGACTCAGGCCCTGTGATTGCTGTCTGGATTCAGGCCCTGTGATTGCTGTCTGGACTCAGGCCCTGTGATAGCTGTCTGGACTCAGGCCCTGTGATAGCTGTCTGGACTCAGGCCCTGTGATTGCTGTCTGGACTCAGGCCCTGTGATTGCTGTCTGGACTCAGGCCCTGTGATTGCTGTCTGGACTCAGGCCCTGTGATAGCTGTCTGGACTCAGGCCCTGTGATAGCTGTCTGGACTCAGGCCCTGTGATAGCTGTCTGGACTCAGGCCCTGTGATTGCTGTCTGGACTCAGGCCCTGTGATTGCTGTCTGGACTCAGGCCCTGTGATTGCTGTCTGGACTCAGGCCCTGTGATTGCTGTCTGGACTCAGGCCCTGTGATAGCTGTCTGGACTCAGGCCCTGTGATTGCTGTCTGGACTCAGGCCCTGTGATAGCTGTCTGGACTCAGGCCCTGTGATAGCTGTCTGGACTCAGGCCCTGTGATTGCTGTCTGGACTCAGGCCCTGTGATTGCTGTCTGGACTCAGGCCCTGTGATAGCTGTCTGGACTCAGGCCCTGTGATAGCTGTCTGGACTCAGGCCCTGTGATAGCTGTCTGGACTCAGGCCCTGTGATACCTGTCTGGACTCAGGCCCTGTGATACCTGTCTGGACTCAGGCCCTGTGATTGCTGTCTGGACTCAGGCCCTGTGATTGCTGTCTGGACTCAGGCCCTGTGATTGCTGTCTGGACTCAGGCCCTGTGATTGCTGTCTGGACTCAGGCCCTGTGATTGCTGTCTGGACTCAGGCCCTGTGATTGCTGTCTGGACTCAGGCCCTGTGATTGCTGTCTGGACTCAGGCCCTGTGATTGCTGTCTGGACTGAGGCCCTGTGATTGCTGTCTGGACTCAGGCCCTGTGATAGCTGTCTGGACTCAGGCCCTGTGATTGCTGTCTGGATTCAGGCCCTGTGATTGCTGTCTGGACTCAGGCCCTGTGATTGCTGTCTGGACTCAGGCCCTGTGATTGCTGTCTGGACTCAGGCCCTGTGATAGCTGTCTGGACTCAGGCCCTGTGATTGCTGTCTGGACTCAGGCCCTGTGATTGCTGTCTGGACTCAGGCCCTGTGACTACTACAGCAACCATCATCCAGTGAACTGTGGGGTGTCATTGGCCATTACTGAGATAAGTGAGAGGGAGGCATCAGTGATGGCGAACCTGTGGCAGTCCAGCTGTTGCAAAACTACAATTCCCATCATGGCTGGCCATTCAAAGCAAAGGCTTTGGCTGTAAAGACATGATGGGAATTGTAGTTTTGCAACAGCTGGAGTGCCACAGGTTCGCCATCACTGGAAGAATTCCCCCTCCCCCTCACTTATCTTAGTTCACGGCACCCCACACAAGTTAAATAATAGCAAGACCAACAAAAGAAACCAACTGACAGATGAACAAAGAAGTCACTAAGCAGGTAAGTTAATTCTAATTATACATATTTGTTATTTAAACTATACATGTCGCAAAATTATGTTTTTTTATCAAGGTGACACACCACCCAAGTTATGCTCGGTTTTTTGGCGAATTTTGACACACCGAGCTCAAAAGGTTGCCCATCACTGCCGTAGACTAACCTCAGCAGAGAAGAATTACGACGTGGGAGACAAGGAATTGCTGGCTATTATTGCGGCTTTCAAAGAATGGAGGCATCATCTGCAAGAAGCTGCACAGCAGATCATAGTGCTAACTGACCATCGCAATCTAGTTCCTTAGATCCGCTAGATGTCTTTCTCCTCGTCAGGCTCGTTGGAACTTATTCTTAAATCAATTTAAGTTTGTTATCTCGTACCGTCCAGGTTCTCGTAATGGGAAGGCTGATGCTTTATCCCGAATCCATGCTGCGGATTCCGTACCTGGAGCCCCGTCCAAGACCATTCTATCTGATGCCAATTTCATCGGAGTTATCCACGATCAGGACTTGTGGAAGGAGTGCAGGGAGGCCTATGAAGGTGATGTATTTCTGGCCAACCCACCTGTGGATATTAATCTTGTCTTTAAGGGTGGCATGTGGTTCAGAGATCGACGTATCTACGTCTCGGAGGTCGTCCGTCTGCAGATCCTCAAGTTGGTACATGACTCCAAGTTGGCTGGTCACAGGGAGGTACAGAAGACACAAGAGTTCCTGAGCCGTTTCTTCTGATGGCCAACTTGCCTGAAGGATACCAAGGACTATGTTCTCTCTTGCGAGGTATGTGCCCGTTACAAGACTCCTCATGTGGGTCTTCTACAACCATTACCTGTTCCATCCCGCCCTTGGGGGTCTATATCAATGGACTTTATTGTGGAGCTGCCTAAATCGGGGGGCATGAATACAATCATGGTGGTAGTTGATCGCCTGACTAAAGCTGCTCATTTTGTTCCGTGCACCAGCCTCCCCTCTGCTAAAGATACAGTGAACTTGGTTATACAGAATGTCTTTCGGTTGCACGGGGTGCCGGATGAGATCATCTCTGACCGTGGAGTACAGTTCACTTCAAGATTCTGGAAGGGGTTTTGCTCTGCACTCAATATTAATGTCTGTCTCTCTTCTGCTTACCATCCCCAGACAAATGGTCAGACTGAGCGTACCAACCAGACGCTGGAACAATATCTAAGATGCTATGTCAGCCATCTCCAGGATGATTGGTTGGAGTTGTTGCCGTTAGCCGAATTTTCATATAATAATTCTCAGAGCGCCTCCACTAAATTTACACCTTTCTTTGCCAATCTGGGTTATCATCCGTGTATTTTACCTAGGTCTCCAATTAATTCTCCGGTTCCGGCAGTGGAGGAAAGGCTGACTGCGATGAGACAAAATCTGGAGGTTCTGAAGGAATCCCTGACCACGGCTCAAGAACGTTATAAGAGATCGGCTGATAGATTCCGTAAACCTGCACCCATGTTCAAGGTAGGAGATTCCGTGTGGTTAGCAACTAAGAATCTGAAGTTAAATGTTCCTTCACAAAAACTTGGACAGAAATTCATTGGCCCTTTCAAGATCAACGGTATTGTGAGCTCTGTGGCCTGCCGGCTGAAGCTGCCTAGGACAATGAAGGTACACCCAGTTTTTCATGTATCTTTACTAAAGCCTGTATCTCCTAATACCTTCCAGGGACGTGTTGTGCCACCTTCACAGCCTGTGGTGATTGATGGGCAAGAACAATTCGTGGTGGAGGAAATTATTGATTCCAGGATTCGCAGGAATCGGCTCCAATATCTGATAAGATAGCAGGGATATCCCCCTGCGGAAGACTCTTGGGAACCTGTGAAAAACATCAATGCCCAACAGAAGATTTCTCGTTTTCATCAGAGATTCCCTGAGAAACCAGGTCCAGGATCGTCCTGAGGCCACTTCTAAGGAGGGAGTAATGTCAGGACTCTGAACATTTTTTACCTTTTGTGCATTACTGCCCTTTTCCAACATGGCGTCTTTGGTCTCATGTGCACTTGTCTTCCTGCAATAAAACACCACCCCAGCCTTCAGTCTGTGCTAGAGTATTCTGCCTTGCATCCAGCTCCTGATTACTCCCTGGCCTTGCACCTGCACCTGCTCCTGTGAACCTGTGTTGGAGATCCTGCCACTCTGCTCTGAGTTCCTGCTGCATACACCAGTGTTCAGTAATCCTCCTTCATCTGCTGCTCGTGTTACTTCCATCTGCATTTGCTGGACATGTAAGCTGTTGCTGCTCTGCAAAACCTGAGACTATTAACCAGGCCTCCCTGGTTGAGCTAAGATATGATTTGAACTGCCTAATAGCATATCTATCTGTGTCTGGACTAAGTCAAGGATCTATTCGTGTCAAGTTTCCTCAAGAATAACTGTGCTTCATAGACTTTCTGTTTGTTTGCATCTACCTCTGAAGTTTCCTATAGACTGCTAAGCTGCGTTTATTATTTGCACCAAGTGTTGTGGACTTGAGTTTCTCTCTGCACCTGCTTGAATCACCGTGTGATAATATAAACTTTACCACTTGTAAAACTGTGTCCTGTTGTCTTGTTCCACGCAAAGAGTCTCCTGCATTATTCCCTATAATTATTACACACCCATAGAGATATATTATACATTCTACCTGCAGTCACCACTAGGGGGAGCTCACAGCACACAGTGTATACAGCTCCCATAGAGATATATTATGCATTCTACCTGCAGTCACTATTAGGAGGAGCTCACAGCACACACTGTGTACAGCTCTCATAGAGATGCATTATACATTCTACCTGCAGTCACCAGTAGGAGGAGCTCACAGCACAGTGTATATAGCTCCCTAGCTCCCATAGAGATATATTATATATTCTGTCCATAAAAAGTGAAAAAAGTGCACTTACCCGTGTATGCAAAAGTCACAATTTTATTCGGACATAATTACAACAGAAGCAAGGGAGAGTGTAGAAAAATGCTCCCTTGCTTCTGTTGTAATTATGTCCGAATAAAATTGTGATTTTTGCATACACGGGTAAGTGCACTTTTTTCACTTTTTATGGACTGTTATGTATTACTTGCAAGATGCACCCCGTTGTATAAAAAGGATTTAATATCGGCTTTTTAGTAAAGGGTGATTTCCAAAAAACAGAGTCTAGCTAAGATACAGCGGTGCGGAGGTTCTCCTTTTTCTCTTTTGTATGAAATTGGAATATTATACATTCTACCTGCAGTCACTACTAGGAGCAGCTCACAGTTTTTAAATTTGTCCTAGTTGTTCCACACGGTTTCGGAGAAGTCCGCACTTTGTACTCATTGTGTGTAGCTGCTCGCGCTTACAGTGTTTGACAGAGCTACCGATGGCAGTTAGCAATATATACTCCTTATTTTTCTAGCCCAAATCGGTGGCCCAATATCTTATTATAATAGAACAAAGAACCTCATGTCTTTTGAGAGAGACTAGACCAGTTTCAGCTGGTACTAGATGAGAGAATTGTGCATTGCAGCTACAGAAGTCTAAAAAATCTTGTGGTGGGAGGGAATGAGGGAATTGGGATCCACATATGCACATCTCAGCAAGCAGAAACACAGAGAGAAGGGGGGTCAGAGCCCACAGTATGTGTGCTAACAGGGAAAAACTAAAAATCATATTATACATTATCAACACAGTACTCTATGGGAGCTGTGTACTCTGAGCTCCACCTAGTGGTGACTGGAGGTAGAATGTATCTATGGAAGCTGTAAACACTGTGTGCTCCCCCTAGTGGTGACTGCAGGTAGAATGTATAATGTATATCTATGGAAGCTGTATACACTGTGTGCTGTGAGCTCCCTCTAGAGGTGACTACAGGTAAAATGTCTTATGTATCTCTGTGGAAGCTGTATACACTGTGTGCTGAGCTCCTCTTAGTGGTGGCTGCAGGTATATATAATGTATCTCTAATGGAGCTGTATAGACTGTGTGCTGTGAGCTCCTCCTACAGGTGACTGCAGGTAGAATATATAATATATATCTATGAGAGCTGTATACACTTTGTGCTGTGAGCTCCTCCTAGTGGTGAGTGCAGGTAGACTATATAATGTATCTCTATGGAGGCTTTATACACTGTGTTCTGTGAGCTCCCCTTAGTGGTGACTGCAGGTAGAATGTATAATGTATCTCTTTGGGAGCTGTATACAGTGTGTTTGATGTGAGCTCCTCCTAGTGGTGTCTACAGGTAGTATGTATAATGTATCTTTATGGGAGCTGTATACACTGTGTGATGTGGGCTCCTCCTAGTGGTGTCTACATGTAGAATGTATACTGTATCTCTATGAGAGCTGTATAACCTGTGTGCTCTGAGCTCCTCCTAGTGGTTACTGCAGGTAGAATGTATCTCTATGGGAGCTGTATACACTGTGTGCTGTGAGCTCCTCCTAGTGGTTACTGCAGGTAGATTGTATAATGTATCTCTATTGGAGCTGTATACACTGTGTGCTGTGAGCTCCCCCTAGTGGTGACTGCAGGTAGAATGTATAATGTATCTCTATTGGAGCTGTATACACTGTGTGCTGTGAGCTCCCCCTAGTGGTGACCACAAGTAGAATGTATAATGTATCTCTATGGGAGCTGTATACACTGTGCTGTGAGTTCCTCCTAGTGGTGACCGCAGGTAGAATGTATAATGTATCTCTATGGGAGCTGTATACACTGTGTGCTGTGATCTCCTCCTAGTGGTGACTGCTGGTTGAATGTATAATGCGTCTCTATGGGAGCTGTATACACTGTGTGCTGTGAGCTCCTCCTACTGGTGACGGCTGGTAGAATGTATAATGTATGTCTATAGGAGCTGAATGCACTGTGCTGTGAGCTCCTCCTAGTGGTAACCACTGGTAGAATGTATAATGTATCTCCTATGGGAGCTGTATACACTGTGTGCTGTCAGCTCCTAGTAGTCACTGCAGGTAGAATGTATAATGTATCTCTATGGGAGCTGTATACACTGTGTGCTGTGAGCTCCTCCTAGTGGTCACTGCAGGTATAATGTATCTCTATGGGAGCTGTATTCACTGTATACTGTGAGCTCCTCCTAGTGGTGACTGCAGGTAGACTGTATAATGTATGTCTATGGGAGCTGAATACACGGTGTGCTGTGCGCTCCTCCTAGTGGTGACTGCAGGTAGAATGTATAATGTATCTCTATGGGAGCTGTATACACTGTGCTGTGAGCTTCTAGTGGTGACCACAGATAGAATATATAATGTATCTCTATGGGAGATGTATACAGTGTGCTGTGAGCTCCTCCTAGTGGTCACTGCAGGTAAACTGTATAATGTATCTTTATGGGAGCTGTATACACTGTGTGCTGTGTGCTCCTCCTAGTGGTGACCACAGGTAGAATATATAATGTATCTGTAGGGGAGCTGTATACACTGTGTGCTGTGAGCTCCTCCTTGTGGTGACCGCAGATATAAGGTATAATGTATCTCTATGGGAATTGTATACACTGTGTGCTGTGAGCTCCTCCTAGTGGTGACTGCACGTAGAATGTATAATACATCTCTATGGGAGCTGTATACACTGTGTGCTGTGAGCTCCCCCTAGTGGTGACTGCAGGTAGAATATATAATGTATCTCTATGGGAGCTGTATACACTGTGTGCTGTGAGCTCCTCCTAGTGGTGACTGCAGGTAGAATGTATAATGTATGTCTATGGGAGCTGTATAAACTGTGCTGTGCGCTTCTTCTAGTGGTGACTGCATGTAGAATGCATAATGTATCTCTATGGGAGCTGTATACACTGTGTGCTGTGAGCTCCTCCTAGTGGTGACTGCAGGTAGAATGTATAATGTATCTCTATGGGAGCTGTATGAACTGTGTGCTGTGAGCTCCCCCTAGTGGTGACTGCAGGTAGAATGTATAATGTATCTCTATGGGAGCTGTATACACTGTGTGCTGTGAGCTCCTCCTAGTGGTGACTGCAGGTAGAATGTATAATATATCTCTATGGGAGCTGTATACACTGTGTGCTGTGAGATCCCCCTAGTGGTGACTGCAGGTAGAATGTATAAGGTATCTCTATGGGAGCTGTATACACTGTGTGCTCCTCCTAGTGGTGACTGCAGGTAGAATGTATAATGTATCTCTATGGGAGCTGTATACACTGTGTGCTGTGAGATCCCCCTAGTGGTGACTGCAGGTAGAATGTATAAGGTATCTCTATGGTAGCTGTATACACTATGTGCTCCTCCTAGTGGTGACTGCAGGTAGAATGTATAATGTATCTCTATGGCAGCTGTATACACTGTGTGCTGAGCTTCTCCTAGTGGTGACTGCAGGTATAATATATAATGTATCTCTATGGGAGCTGTATTCACTGTGTGCTGTGAGCTCCCCCTAGTGGTGACTGCAGGTAGAATGTATAATGTATCTCTATGGCAGCTGTATACACTGTGTGCTGTGAGGTCCTCCTAGTGGTGACTGCAGGTAGAATGTATAATGTATCTCTATGGGAGCTGTATACACTGTGTGCTGAGCTTCTCCTAGTGGTGACTGCAGGTATAATATATAATGTATCTCTATGGGAGCTGTATACACTGTGTGCTGTGAGCTCCCCCTAGTGGTGACTGCAGGTAGAATGTATAATGTATCTCTATGGGAGCTGTATACACTGTGTGCTGAGCTTCTCCTAGTGGTGACTGCAGGTATAATATATAATGTATCTCTATGGGAGCTGTATACACTGTGTGCTGTGAGCTCCACCTAGTGGTGACTGCAGGTATAATATATAATGTATCTCTATGGGAGCTGTATACACTGTGTGTTTTGAGTGCCCCCTAGTGGTGACTGCAGGTAGAATGTATAATGCATCTATGGGAGCTGTATACACTGTGTGCTGTGAGCTCCTCCTAGTGGTGACTACAGGTAGAATGTATAATGTATCTCTATGGGAGCTGTATACACTGTGTGCTGTGAGCTCCCCCTAGTGGTGACTGCAGGTAGAATGTATAATGTATCTCTATGGGAGCTGTATACACTGTGTGCTGTGAGCTCCTCCTAGTGGTGACTGCAGGTAGAATGTATCTCTATGGGAGCTGTATACACTGTGTGCTGTGAGCTCCACCTAGTGGTGACTGCAGGTATAATATATAATGTATCTCTGTGGGAGCTGTATACACTTTGTGTTTTGAGTGCCCCCTAGTGGTGACTGCAGGTAGAATGTATAATGCATCTATGGGAGCTGTATACACTGTGTGCTGTGAGCTCCTCTTAGTGGTGACTACAGGTAGAATGTATAATGTATCTCTATGGGAGCTGTATACACTGTGTGCTGTGAGCTCCCCCTAGTGGTGACTGCAGGTAGAATGTATAATGTATCTCTATGGGAGCTGTATACACTGTGTGCTGTGAGCTCCCCCTAGTGGTGACTACAGGTAGAATGTATAATGTATCTCTATGGGAGCTGTATACACTGTGTGCTGTGAGCTCCTCCTAGTGGTGACTGCAGGTATAATATATAATGTATCTCTATACACTGTGTGTTTTGAGTGTCCCCTAGTGGTGACTGTCTATCTGATCCTTGTTTCCATCCAGACCTCACACTGGTGTCAGCTCCGGACAATCTTGCAGATGATGATTGGGTCAGAACTCAGCGCAGCTCCGGGCGGCGACATATGAGGCTTATTAGTGACGGTGTTTGGTTCACAGCTTCCACTTTGAAACTGTAGATAAACCTCAGCGGAAAGTCTGCAGTGGAGTTCGGGCAGAGGAAAGGTGTCGCCTGGGGGAAGGGAGGAGAGTGGTGCACAGGCCAGTGAGGACCACAGGATCCTGGGAAATGTAGTCTTCTAAATACTCCAGTGTAAAGGAAAACAGTGAAATTGTAAAGATTACAGATTCATGGCAGAGAATAAATCAACTGTACAGCAGATAATACAAGACTGTGCAGCATGGAGAGGCAGTCTACTGTACAGCAGATAATATAATAATGTGCAACATTGGTGATACATCCAGTGAACTCTTTCCTCTAATTTTCTGTTAAACCCCCGTATTCATCTGAGACCAGAAGTCAGATGGGCGATGATCAGACACAGCCAACACAATGCTTGGGGTGATGGGTATAACATATGATCATCTGTGGAGAGAGGAGGGGGTGTGGGGAGAGGGTGGTGGGGAGAGGAAGGGTGGGGTGTGAGAAGAAGAGTGGAGGAGGAAGAGGGACCCCAGCACCCACTATTTTGTGACCCCAGGACCCCATCATTGCATGAATGTATAATGTATCTCTATGGGAGCTGTATACACTGTATGCTGTGAGCTCCTCCTAGTGGTGACTGCAGATAGAACATATAATATATCTCTATGGGAGCGGTATACACTGTGTGCTGTGAGCTCCCCCTAGTGGTGACTGCAGGTAGAATGTATAATGTATCTCTATGGGACCTGTATACACTGTGTGCTGTGAGCTCCTCCTAGTGGTGACTGCAGGTAGAATGTATAATGTATCTCTATGGGAGCTGTATACACTGTGTGCTGTGATCTCCCTCTAGTGGTGACTACAGGTAGAATGTATAATATATCTCTATGGGAGCTGTATACACTATGTGCTGTGAGCTCCACCTAGTGGTGACTGCAGGTAGAATGTATAATGTATCTCTATGGGAGCTGTATACACTGTGAGCTGTGAGGTCCCCCTAGTGGTGACTGCAGATAGAATGTATAATGTATCTCTATGGGAGCTGTATACACTGTGTGCTGTGAGATCCCCTAGTGGTGACTGCAGGTAGAATGTATAATATATCTCTATGGGAGCTGTATACACTATGTGCTGTGAGCTCCACCTAGTGGTGACTGCAGGTAGAATGTATAATGTATCTCTATGGGAGCTGTATACACTGTGTGCTGTGAGCTCCCCCTAGTGGTTACAACAGGTAGAATGTATCTCTATGGGAGCTGTATACACTGTGTGCTGTGAGCTCCCCTAGTGGTGACTGCAGGTAGAATATATAATGTATCTCTATGGGAGCTGTATACACTGTGTGCTGTGATCTCCCTCTAGTGGTGACTACAGGTAGAATGTATAATATATCTCTATGGGAGCTGTATACACTATGTGCTGTGAGCTCCCCTAGTGGTGACTGCAGGTAGAATATATAATGTATCTCTATGGGAGCTGTATACACTGTGTGCTGTGATCTCCCTCTAGTGGTGACTACAGGTAGAATGTATAATATATCTCTATGGGAGCTGTATACACTATGTGCTGTGAGCTCCACCTAGTGGTGACTGCAGGTAGAATGTATAATGTATCTCTATGGGAGCTGTATACACTGTGTGCTGTGAGCTCCCCCTAGTGGTTACAACAGGTAGAATGTATCTCTATGGGACCTGTATACACTGTGAGCTGTGAGCTCCCCTTAGTGGTGACTGCAGGTAGAATGTATAATGTATCTCTATGGGAGCTGTATACACTGTGTGCGGTGAGCTCCCCTTAGTGGTGACTGCAGGTAGAATGTATAATGTATCTCTATGGGAGCTGTATACACTGTGTGCGGTGAGCTCCCCTTAGTGGTGACTGCAGGTAGAATGTATAATGTATCTCTATGGGAGCTGTATACACTGTGTGCTGTGAGCTCCCCCTAGTGGTGACTGCAGGTAGAATGTATAATGTATCTCTATGGGAGCTGTATACACTGTGTGCTGTGAGCTCCACCTAGTGGTGACTGCAGGTAGAATATATAATGTATCTCTATGGGAGCTGTATACACTGTGTGCTGTGAGCTCCTCCTAGTGGTGACTGCAGGTAGAATGTATAATGTATCTCTATGGGAGCTGTATACACTGTGTGCTGTGAGCTCCCCCTAGTGGTGACTGCAGGTAGAATGTATAATGTATCTCTATGGGAGCTGTATACACTGTGTGCTGTGAGCTCCACCTAGTGGTGACTGCAGGTAGAATGTATAATATATCTCTATGGGAGCTGTATACACTGTGTGTTGTGAGCTCCCCCTAGTGGTGACTGCAGGTAGAATGCATAATGTATCTCTATGGGAGCTGTATACACTGTGTGCTCCTCCTAGTGGTGACTGCAGGTAGAATGCATAATGTATCTCTATGTAGTTGTGTGGGGAGAAGAGTGGGAGCGGGAGAGGTAGAGGGACCCCAGCCCCCACCCTTGTGTAATCAGAGCAGTGTGACCCCAGCCCGCCACCATCGTGTGACCCCAGCCCCCCACCTTCGTGTGTCACAGAGAAGCCGCTCATCATTATATTCCAATGTTCTGCTCTTTATTCTTGTAGAAAGTTCCGGGTGATGTGAAAAGTCCCTCGGACTTGGAGCAGAATTGTTTGTTGTGTAAACACTGATTGTTCTAAATGCAACAATTACAAAGTAAGTGACAGCGACACAAACGTAACACAATAAAACTGTATCCCATTTGTGTCGTACAATACATTATGTACAGTCTCATGCCGAGCAAAACCGACCGGAGCAAGCAAAAGGAAAGGGGTCCGGAAACAACAGCATAATGGTCCGCAGTCTGTATATACAGCACTCAGGGTGGTCCGCTCAGCGCGCCATGAAGCCCTCCTTCATCAGACCCTCCTCATAGTCCGTCTGGCACAGAATCATGTTATTCTTCAGAAAAAACTTATCTCCGACACAAAACCTGGAAAACAACACAAGCGAATGAGAAAAACGCGTCAACGCAGCGTCGCAAGCCGCATTCACAATGCGCCCCGCCCAGGCTTGTAATGGATGATAACAGTAAGTAGTAGTCAAGCTGAGTATCAGGGTAATATTCTGGGAAAGATGTGAAAAATGCATAGGCTCACACAAAGTGTCATCTATTAAAGGGGTGTCCACCTCAGCTGTTCAAAATCTGGTGGTCGCGACTACGGAAGCAGCCATGCTGAAGCCACTGCACTATTTCTGCCATAGAAGTGAATTAGATGTACAGAGTGTAATCCACTGGATTGTTCTGTAGCCAAAAAACGGAGACATGAATGACTGATATGGGGGCTATCCCTTTAAGACTGCACTATAGCTCTCTGTTGGCTGCACTCCTGCTCCATATTATGGCTTTCATAGCTCTTACTGGATTCAGATATGCGACCGAGCGTAGACCCATCTGTCCACCGTAAGTAGATCCAGTCATCTGAGTGTAGACCTTGCCACCCACAGAGAGCAGAAGACCCAGTCGACTACTGAGCAAAGACCAAGCTGGCCACTTAGTGGAGCGTAAACTCAGCCGCTCACTAAGTGTACAGCCAGCCATCTACCGAGCGTAGACCTGGCCGCCCACAGAGCATAGACTTCGCCTTCTACCGAGCATAGTTTCAGCTGTCCAGCAAGTGTAGAAGACCCAGTTGTCTACTGAGCATAGACCAAGATGGCCACTGAGCGTAAGCCCAGACGCTCACTAAATGTAAAGTCAGCCGTCTACCAAGCTTAGACCTGGCCGCCCACAGAGCATAGACTTCGCCTTCTACCAAGCAGTTTCAGCTGTCCAGCAAGTGTAGAGGACCCAGTCGACTACTGAGCAAAGACCAAGTTGGCCACTGAGCGTAAACCCAGCCGCTCACTAAGTGTACAGCAAGCCATCTACCGAGCGTAGACCTGGCCGCTCACAGAGCATAGACTTCGCCTTTTACCGAGCATAGTTTCAGCTGTCCAGCAAGTGTAGAAGACCCAGTCGACTACTGAGAAAAGACCAAGATGGCCACTGAGCGTAAACCCAGCCGCTCACTAAATGTAAAGTCAGCCATCTACCAAGCGTAGACCTGGCCGCCCACAGAGCATAGACTTCGCCTTCTACCGAGCATAGTTTCAGCTGTCCAGCAAGTGTAGAAGACCCAGTCGACTACTGAGAAAAGACCAAGTTGGCTTCTGAGCGTGAACCCAGCCGCTCATTAAACGTAAAGCCAGCCATTTACCAAGCGTAGACCTGGCCACCCACAGAGCATAGACTTCGCCTTCTACCGAGTATAGTTTCAGCTGTCCAGCAAGCGTATAAGATGCAGTCGACTAGAGAGCAAAGACCAAGTTGGTCACTGAGCGTAAACCCAGTCGCTCACTAGTCGTGTAGAGCCAGCCGTCTACCGAGCGTAGACCTGGCCGCTCACCGAGCGTAGACTTTGCCTTCTACTGAGCATAGTTTCAGCTGTCCAGCAAGCGTAGAAGACCCAGTTGACTACAGAGCATAGACCAATCATTGGAGGGAAGTAAAGGAGGCCCTGAATAAATACTGGTCCATTCTAACAAATGACCTGGTCTTAAATAAGTACATCCTTAAAAATCTATCTATTACTTACAAAAGAGCTGAACATGTGAAGGACAAACTGGTAAGAAGTCAGTTTACAGGAACAACCATACACAATAGTTTTGGTTACAAGGCCCCACATGGGTTTTTTTCCTTGTGGCCAATGTCTGGCTTGTCCCAACTTGGAGAGGTCACTTTCTTTCGTTTCCAGTAATTGAGATAAAACCTTTAAAATCACACGACACATAATGTGTGAGACCGAAGGAGTCGTTTATTACGCTATTCGCCCTTGTAAAATTATTTACATAGGACTGACACCCAGAAAACGTAAAGTCCGAGTAAGGGCACATATGCTCGACATTGGCAGCGTCTGAAATCAAAGACTTCTCCCAACTCAAACCCATCCCCCAACATTTATAGTCGGCACCTAATTGTACGGGGGGACAGAGGATCCATGTGATCGACCGGGGAGGGGATGTCAAGAAAAAGCTAGCCCACCTAGAGTCACCATGGACCTGGAGAGCGGAGTCTGCCCGCCCATAGGGCGAAAACAAATACTGCGTGTGGCACCAAGTTTGGGACTTGGTTACTGGTCATTGTCCTCTTTTCGTCAGACATTCCGTTCAGTGATTGGTCTACACGTGAGAGGCATGATAGCGGACTCTGCCTGCCCAATCCCTATGTATGGCTCTTGTGATGGCGGACTCTGCCTGCCCAATCCCTATGTATGGCTCTTGTGATGGCGGACTCTGCCTGCCCAATCCCTATTTATGGCTCTTGGGATGGCGGACACTGCCTGCCCAATCCCTATGTATGGCTCTTGTGATGGCGGACTCTGCCTGCCCAATCCCTATGTATGGCTCTTGTGATGGCGGACTCTGCCTGCCCAATCCCTATGTATAGCAAATAGATAATGGCTGCACTCAAGTTTATTGTGCTAAAGCAAGGAAATGTGCAATACATGAAATGTGAACAGCATAATGGCTTGTGAAATTTATGAAAAAACACATGAGATTTTTAGCACAAAATTTGGCCAAATATTGTGAGCCCATTCACCAAACGTCAAGGTAATCTCAGATCGAATGGGTAACTAACCTGTCTGCCTAGTGTGATACTATGTATTGCTTTTTCTGACTTGAACGCCCCGCCCTTCACCATGCTGTGATTTTAACTACATCCAAACACAGTTGGTTCTAACCTCCTCTATAAATACAGGCTTTACCATTTTGTTAGCCATAGGTAAGTGTTCACACTAGGCAGACAGGTTAGTTACCCATTCGATCTGAGATTACCTTGACGTTTGGTGAATGGGCTCACAATATTTGGCCAAATTTTGTGCTAAAAATCTCATGTGTTTTTTCATAAATTTCACAAGCCATTATGCTGTTCACATTTCATGTATTGCACATTTCCTTGCTTTAGCACAATAAACTTGAGTGCAGCCATTATCTATTTGCTATGTAAGACTTTTTGGTTATGCACCAGTTCAGACTAGATGGCTGTTCAGTCAGTTTTTCTATATTTACAATCCCTATGTATGGCTCTTGTGATGGCGGACTCTGCCTGCCCAATCCCTATGTATGGCTCTTGTGATGGCGGACTCTGCCTGCCCAATCCCTATTTATGGCTCTTGGGATGGCGGACACTGCCTGCCCAATCCCTATGTATGGCTCTTGTGATGGCGGACTCTGCCTGCCCAATCCCTATGTATGGCTCTTGTGATGGCGGACTCTGCCTGCCCAATCCCTATTTATGGCTCTTGGGATGGCGGACACTGCCTGCCCAATCCCTATGTATGGCTCTTGTGATGGCGGACTCTGCCTGCCCAATCCCTATGTATGGCTCTTGTGATGGCGGACTCTGCCTGCCCAATCCCTATGTATGGCTCTTGTGATGGCGGACTCTGCCTGCCCAATCCCTATTTATGGCTCTTGGGATGGCGGACACTGCCTGCCCAATCCCTATGTATGGCTCTTGTGATGGCGGACTCTGCCTGCCCAATCCCTATGTATGGCTCTTGTGATGGCGGACTCTGCCTGCCCAATCCCTATGTATGGCTCTTGTGATGGCGGACTCTGCCTGCCCAATCCCTATTTATGGCTCTTGTGATGGCGGACTCTGCCTGCCCAATCCCTATGTATGGCTCTTGTGATGGCAGACTCTGCCTGCCCAATCCCTATTTATGGCTCTTGGGATGGCGGACACTGCCTGCCCAATCCCTATGTATGACTCTTGTGATGGCGGACTCTGCCTGCCCAATCCCTATGTATGGCTCTTGGGATGGCGGACACTGCCTGCCCAATCCCTATTTATGGCTCTTGTGATGGCGGACTCTGCCTGCCCAATCCCTATGTATGGCTCTTGTGATGGCGGACTCTGCCTGCCCAATCCCTATGTATGGCTCTTGTGATGGCGGACTCTGCCTGCCCAATCCCTATTTATGGCTCTTGTGATGGCGGACTCTGCCTGCCCAATCCCTATGTATGGCTCTTGTGATGGCAGACTCTGCCTGCCCAATCCCTATTTATGGCTCTTGGGATGGCGGACACTGCCTGCCCAATCCCTATGTATGACTCTTGTGATGGCGGACTCTGCCTGCCCAATCCCTATTTATGGCTCTTGGGATGGCGGACACTGCCTGCCCAATCCCTATTTATGGCTCTTGTGATGGCGGACTCTGCCTGCCCAATCCCTATGTATGGCTCTTGTGATGGCGGACTCTGCCTGCCCAATCCCTATGTATGGCTCTTGTGATGGCGGACTCTGCCTGCCCAATCCCTATTTATGGCTCTTGTGATGGCGGACTCTGCCTGCCCAATCCCTATGTATGGCTCTTGTGATGGCAGACTCTGCCTGCCCAATCCCTATTTATGGCTCTTGGGATGGCGGACACTGCCTGCCCAATCCCTATGTATGACTCTTGTGATGGCGGACTCTGCCTGCCCAATCCCTATGTATGGCTCTTGTGATGGCGGACTCTGCCTGCCCAATCCCTATGTATGGCTCTTGTGATGGCGGACTCTGCCTGCCCAATCCCTATTTATGGCTCTTGGGATGGCGGACACTGCCTGCCCAATCCCTATGTATGGCTCTTGTGATGGCGGACTCTGCCTGCCCAATCCCTATGTATGGCTCTTGGGATGGCGGACTCTGCCTGCCCAAGCCACTGTTTATAGGGCTCTGCACTTTATAGGGTTCTGCTCTTTATAGGACTCTACTCTTTATAGGGCTCTGCTCTTCATAGGACTCTGCTCTTTATAGGGCTCCATTCTTTATAGGGCTCTGCTCTTTATAGGACTCTGCTTTTTATAGGACTCTGCTCTTTATAGGGCTCTGCTCTTTATAGGACTCTGCTTTTTATAGGACTCTGCTCTTTATAGGGCTCTGCTCTTTATAGTACTCTGCTCTTTATAGGGCTCCATTCTTTATAGGACTGTGCTCTTTATAGGACTCTGCTCTTTATCGGGTTCTGCTCTTTATAGGACTCTGCTCTTTATAGGACTCCATTCTTTATAGGGCTGTGCTCTTTTTCGGGTTCTGCTCTTTATAGGACTCTGCTCTTTATAAGACTCTGCTCTTTATAAGACTCTGCTCTTTATAGGACTGTGCTCTTTATAGGACTCTGCTCTTTATAGGGCTCTGCTCTTTATAGTACTCTGCTCTTTATAGGGCTCCATTCTTTATAGGACTCTGCTCTTTATAGGACTCTGCTCTTTATCGGGTTCTGCTCTTTATAGGGCTCCATTCTTTATAGGGCTGTGCTCTTTTTCGGGTTCTGCTCTTTATAGGACTCTGCTCTTTATAAGACTCTGCTCTTTATAAGACTCTGCTCTTTATAGGACTGTGCTCTTTATAGGACTCTGCTCTTTATAGGGCTCTGCTCTTTATAGTACTCTGCTCTTTATAGGGCTCCATTCTTTATAGGACTGTGCTCTTTATAGGACTGTGCTCTTTATCGGGTTCTGCTCTTTATAGGACTCTGCTCTTTATAGGGCTCCATTCTTTATAGGGCTCTGCTCTTTATAGGGCTCTGCTCTTTATAGGGCTCCATTCTTTATAGGGCTCTGCTCTTTATAGGACTCTGCTCTTTATAGGACTCTGCTCTTTATAGGGCTCCATTCTTTATAGGGCTCTGCTCTTTATAAGGCTCCATTCTTTATAGGACTCTGCTCTTTATAAGGCTCCATTCTTTATAGGACTCTGCTCTTTATAGGGCTGTGCTCTTTATAGGACTCTGCTCTTTATAGGGCTCTGCTCTTTATAGGGCTCTGCTCTTTATAAGGCTCCATTCTTTATAGGGCTCTGCTCTTTATAAGGCTCCATTCTTTATAGGGCTCTGCTCTTTATAAGGCTCCATTCTTTATAGGACTCTGCTCTTTATAGGGCTGTGCTCTTTATAGGACTCTGCTCTTTATAGGGCTCTGCTCTTTATAGGGCTCTACTTTTTATAAGACTCTGCTCTTTATAAGGCTCCATTCTTTATAGGACTCTGCTCTTTATAGGGCTCTCCTCTTTATAGGGCTCCTTTATAGGGTTCTGCTCATTATAGGACTCTGCTCTTTATAGGGCTCCATTCTTTATAGGGCTCTGCTCTTTATAAGGCTCCATTCTTTATAGGACTCTGCTCTTTATAGGGCTGTGCTCTTTATAGGACTCTGCTCTTTATAGGGCTCCATTCTTTATAGGACTCTGCTCTTTATAGGGCTCCATTCTTTATAGGACTCTGCTTTTTATAACACTCTGCTCTTTATAAGGCTCCATTCTTTATAGGACTCTGCTCTTTATAGGGCTCTCCTCTTTATAGGGCTCCATTCTTTATAGGACTCTGCTCTTTATAGGGCTCTCCTCTTTATAGGGCTCCATTCTTTATAGGACTCTGCTCTTTATAGGGCTCTCCTCTTTATAGGGCTCCATTCTTTATAGGGCTCTGCTCTTTATAAGGCTCCATTCTTTATAGGACTCTGCTCTTTATAGGGCTCTCCTCTTTATATGGCTCCTTTATAGGGCTCTGCTCATTATAGGACTCTGCTCTTTATAGGGCTCCATTCTTTATAGGGCTCTGCTCTTTATATCTTTATAAGGCTCCATTCTTTATAGGACTCTGCTCTTTATAGGGCTGTGCTCTTTATAGGACTCTGCTCTTTATAGGGCTCTGCTTTTTATAACACTGCTCTTTATAAGGCTCCATTCTTTATAGGACTCTGCTCTTTATAGGGCTCTCCTCTTTATAGGGCTCTGCTCTTTATAGGACTCTGCTCTTTATAGGACTCTGCTCTTTATAGGACTCTGCTCTTTATAGGGCTCTGCTTTTTATAACACTCTGCTCTTTATAAGGCTCCATTCTTTATAGGACTCTGCTCTTTATAGGGCTCTCCTCTTTATAGGGCTCCATTGTTTATAGGGCTCTCCTCTTTATAGGGCTCCATTCTTTATAAGACTCTCCTCTTTATAGGGCTCTGCTCTTTATAGGACTCTGCTCTTTATAGGACTCTGCTCTTTATAGGACTCTGCTCTTTATAGGGCTCTGCTCTTTATAAGGCTCCATTCTTTATAGGACTCTGCTCTTTATAAGGCTCCATTCTTTATAGGACTCTGCTCTTTATAGGGCTCTCCTCTTTATAGGGCTCCATTCTTTATAAGACTCTCCTCTTTATAAGACTCTCCTCTTTATAGGGCTCTGCTCTTTATAGGACTCTGCTCTTTATAGGACTCTGCTCTTTATCGGGTTCTGCTCTTTATAGGACTCTGCTCTTTATAGGGCTCCATTCTTTATAGGGCTGTGCTCTTTTTCGGGTTCTGCTCTTTATAGGACTCTTCTCTTTATAAGACTCTGCTCTTTATAGGACTGTGCTCTTTATAGGACTCTGCTCTTTATAGGGCTCTGCTCTTTATAGTACTCTGCTCTTTATAGGACTCTGCTCTTTATAGGGCTCTCCTCTTTATAGGGCTCCATTCTTTATAGGGCTCCATTCTTTATAAGACTCTCCTCTTTATAGGGCTCTGCTCTTTATAGGACTCTGCTCGTTCTCCGACTCTGCTCATTATCCGGCTCTGCTCTTTATAGGACGCCGCACTGTGACATGCACCTTCATTGTTCTGCTGATATCACACACTAATGTGAATTACAGAACAGCGTTAGAGCCGCGCGTCTCCACCTCTCATATACAGACATTTTCTTCTCTTAGTGGGAATCGCTCCTTGGGAATAATTCTTGAACACTTCTCCACATCTGCCACTGGATGGCGGTATAACTGCGATACGTGAGTGCTAATACCTGGAAGCTAACCCCATTCCTGGACTTGGGCCTTACAGCCTGGGACTCGCACTCGCCTCCTTCTTCATCCAAAAATCTGCACAAGCTGCTGCTACTTCTTTATAATAAATTACATTCACTGGGAAGCGCGGTTGTACTTATGCCGAGATATATATATATGTGTGTGTGTGTGTTGTGCACCACTATACATACCATATTATCATGCTCTACCTCACAACCCTTGTTTTTTAATTGTTGTTATATGTAATAAAGATCATTGTATTGTTTTTTTTAAAATAAGAGTTCTCCATTTTTTTTGTATTGGGTTATTGAGCATAGAGCAAGTTGGCCACTAAGGGTAAACCCAGCCGCTCACTAAGCGTAGAGCCAGCCGTCTACTGAGTGTAGACCTAGGCGCCCACAGAGCATAGACTTTGCTAACTACAGAGCATAGATCCAGTTGTCCACAGAGCATAGACCCAGTAATCTACCGAGCGTAGATCCAGCCATTTAAAGAACATAAACGTAGCCGCCTATTTAGCGTAGAGTTTGCCATCTACCAAGTGTAGATAGAGCCGTCCACTGAGTGTAGACCTAGCTGTCCAACGAGCTTTACCATCTACCAAGTGTAGTTCCTGCTCTCCACCGAGAGTAGACCATCATCGACTGAGCATAGACCTAGCCGCTGAGCATAAACGTAGTCATCTACCAAGCGCAGACCTACCGACCGTAGACTTTGCCATCTTCTGTCCATCAAGCATAGACCTAGCTGTCCACCTAATATAGATTTAGTTTCCCTATTGAGCGCAGACCCAGCCATCCATCTGGCGTAGACCGAGACATCCATCGAGTAAGCCATTCAGTAAGTGTACATGAGTCGCCCGCCAGGGCCTAAGGGTACTGGGTACTGGGTCTGGTCGCAATTAAAGGGGTGGTCACGGTGGCAGCGACCCGGTTCGTGGCCCTGGGCACTCAAGTAAAAGGGGAAAGGTCTTTAAAAGGGTTTTAAAAACGTTTGTGTCCGTGACGCCACCTGTGGTTCTCGGTCAGAGGGGACCGACGCTGCTTAAAGAGGTCCTCTGGGGTGATGTTACTGCAGCAAAGATGGCGATGCTTCCCACAGGTGGAGCAGGGTCCCTAGGGCTCCCAGCGTGTTTGGCAGGGATGGTGAATGCCGACAAATAAATGGAAGACACAGGGTTGCAGTCTTTACCTGGTTTGCTGATGTTGTAGTCAGCCTCACTCCAGGCTACCGGCAACAGGTGTCGATGGAGTCCAGGCAGCATGAAAGCAAGCAGGAATCCCTTTGCCAGGTTTGGGAGCCTTCCACTATGCGATGGTTTCTAGTCCTTTGCTGCTTGTGGTGTCCTAACAAGGTCCTCGGTTAATCTCTGTCCTGGGACAGTACCTGCACGGTAGGCAACTTGAGCCGTTTCTCTGGGGTCTCTTTACACAGTGACTCCGGGCTCTGAAATGCTGCTGTTCCTCAGGTTTAATGTGGGCAAGTCACTTTTAGCTTCCTGCCCTCCGGTTCTCCTGTGGGACTTGCAGTTCCCCACAGCCTCGGGCTCCCGATGCTCAGTTTTGGCACTCTGCTTAGAGGGGCCCAGTTGCAGCCCTCCTCTAACTCCTAAGTTCCTCTGTGCTCCTTCACTGTCTGCTACCAACTGTCTAACTCCTCCTCCAGACCAGGATGTATATCAGGGACGCTCCTTTTAAACCGGGTTTTTGAGCTCCCCCTTCTGGCCTGGAGTCAGAATGTGTTGAATGTAAGATTACCTGCCAAAGGGATCCCTCCTGCTTCCAGGCATGGCATTACCCTCCCCGTGAGGAAGGCAGCACCACTGTGGCACCCGAACTCCTGGGGTGCCACATACACCTACCCATGAACCAAATGTAGGCCTAGCCATCCACCGACTGTGGGCATAACCTTCTGCATGCTCCTTTCTAAGGCTTCTTCTGGGTTGATTTTTCCTTTGTCTCAAAAAACAATTTGTAGACCCCATGATGCAATGTGCAAACCATCAATAATACAATGTGTAGCCCCTCCAATTATACAATTTGTAGCCCCATGATGCAATGTGTAGATTCCAGCCTCTACCTGTAGCTTGGGCTCCAGCCTCCCCCTGTATTTCGGGCTCCAGCCTCTACCTGTAGCCCGGGCTCCAGCCTCTACCTATAGCCCTTGCTCCAGCCTCTACCTGTAGCCCGGGCTCCAGCCGCTACCTGTAGCACGGGCTCCAGCCGCTACCTGTAGCCCGGGCTCCAGCCTCTACCTGCATTTCGGTCTCCAGCCTCTACCTGTAGCCCGGGCTCCAGCCTCTACCTATAGCCCGGGCTCCAGCCTCTACCTGTAGCCCGGGCTCCAGCCGCTACCTGTAGCCCGGGCTGCAGCCGCTACCTGTAGCCCGGGCTCCAGCCTCTACCTGTAGCCAGGGCTCCAGCCTCTACCTGTAGCCTGGGCTCCAGCCTCTACCTGTTGCCGGGCTCCAGCCGCTACCTGTAGCCCGGGCTCCAGCTGCTACCTGTAGCCCGGGCTCCAGCCTCTACCTGTAGCCCGGGCTCCAGCCTCTCCCTGTAGCCCGGGCTCCAGCCTCTACCTGTAACCCGGGCTCCAGCCTCTACCTGTAGCCCGGGCTCCAGCCTCTACCTGTTGCCGGGCTCCAGCCTCTACCTGTACCCCGACATTTCATTACTGCCCTGAAGAGTGATGCAAATGTTCTTATAAGTTGTAGGTATCTATCGGGTCCAGAGAGATAGTCGCGACAGTAATTGGAAGAAGACCCAAGCGCAGCTGGAAACTAGATGGATTTCTAAGATGAATAGTGTCCGGCTGATTGGATTGAATGAGGTTATTAGTTTTGCGGCTTTTTTGTAAACCATTAATGTTCCATCAGTTTTGTACATGTTGAGTTATGGCTGGTATTGGAGTCGCAGTGAATTTCTTTTTAAGAGATGAATATAGAGAATGATATATCTTGTATATCCAGTACAATTGATGCACTTGCACTTTTTTCAGCCCTCGTTAGGTGTCTTCTCATGTATTTCGTCACCTACAAACACCACCCTTTCTTATTAGAACCTATATGATCCTTTTTGTGAATATATGGATTTTCTTCAGAATGTTTCTTACACGTTGTTTCTCATTCTGTCTATTATAATAATGATTTCATATTTAGAGATTTTTTACACTTTATAGAACGCTTCCTCCCCATTTACCGTCACTATTCTGCTCATGTAGAGACATAGTGTCCACAACACATCCATCTGTTCCTTTTTGCAGTCTCTTCATGTCGGTATATAAAGTATGGAGTGTTCACATTATTTCCATTATCTATTTTGCACTTGCACTTTATACACTGTTTATTACAGACTTGGCTTTATTCATACCTCTCACTTTTCATACTCATCAGTCCTCATCTATTATTTTTTCCATACACTATTTTACTTTATTTTTCTATCCCCTTACCACATTGTTGCTTACTGTGTGTATCATTTTTGATTCCCCTTTCCACTACCTTCCCTCTGCTTTGTTACCCATGTCTTTGCATCACAAGATTGGATGTCACTGCTTCTTGTACTGTGCTCCAGTCTATTAAGTGCGGCATGTGCTCACCTTGACCACTTGGCACCGGGTCTCCATCGTGACACATCTCTCCGGCCTCCCTCTCCCAGCTCTCATGACGTGTCTGATGGGGACGTAAGACGCCGAACCCTGGACATCTGTGTTGCTAATCTGAGCAGTGTGAGCACAATTGGTGAGATCCACCATAAATAGTCGTGGTCTTGACTCTCTCCCCCATTTGGAAGAAGCTAATGCGAAACGCGCGTCGGGGTCCTCTCTACGTCCTGCAGATTGTCTACCCAAATCTGCCCTATCCTCGTTGGTTGGTTTTTGTATTTCTTGGAAACATTCCATCAGGATGTATTTATTCTCATACGACCACTTGGTTGTGATTGCACTGCACTTTATGCTCTCTGCATGCTGTGTGCTAATATTGTGGATATTGCCCATTATTGGATGGTGTTTATAGCTGTATCATACGTAGCTGTGGTTTATATGCATTTCTGCAGGTTAATCACACTATGGATGCCTTCCTGACACTTACATACCTTGCACTAGCTTGTTAATAGTAATCTGTAAAACATTTTTTGCTTTTCATTTTTTTTCCTTTTTTTTGTTTGTTTATACTAATAAATATTATTGAATCTTACCTTTCGGGCTCAGTTCTTCCTCTTGTGTAGGTTTGTGCAGCCCCCCATGATGCAACGTGCGGACCCCCCCATGATGCAAAGTGTGGACCCCTCTGGACACCTGAGCAGGGGCGTGTCCTAGCAGTGCAGGCTCCACCCACCTCTGGTTGCACAGCTGGCAGGCGAAGCAGTCCAGGTGGTAGACGTTGTCCTTTGCGCGCATCACCATCTCGAAGGCCGGGATCAGCTTACTGCACGCCGCGCAATTCCCAGTGACGCCAAACAACCTGCGCAAAGATCACAAGTGCTGAGTGCATGGGCGACTCCTCTGGGGAGAGGATGGTGGTTACACTGGGAATGATGAGGATGATGGTGTTTATAGTCCTGATCCACCCCAGAACCACAGGAAATCGCCAGAAAAGCAGACGTTTCCTGCAGATCAGGTCAGTAGCAGACCCCTGCCGTGTCCCTATATAAAGGGCCCGCTCCCTGCCACGTCCCTATATACAGGGCCCGATCCCCGCCACGACCTAATATTTAGGGAGTTCAGACGTCAGCGCTCTCCTCTGAGCAGCAGACCTTCCTCGGCGGAGCAGAGGGTGAGGAGATATTTGCAGCCATGTTTCGCATACTGCGGCTGTCACCTCAGGGCACAGGGGGCGCTCTGCCTGATCTCTCACACTTTCCTCTCCCTGCACTGGGGCGATGTGAGGATTTCCCCTGTCACCTGGGAGATCAGACATCGGCGCTCTCCTCTGAGCAGCAGACCTTCCTCGGCGGAGCAGAGGGTGAGGAGATATTTGCAGCCATGTTTCGCATACTGCGGCTGTCACCTCAGGGCACAGGGGGCGCTCTGCCTGATCTCTCACACTTTCCTCTCCCTGCACTGGGGCGATGTGAGGATTTCCCCTGTCACCTGGGAGATCAGACATCGGCGCTCTCCTCTGAGCAGCAGACCTTCCTCAGCGGAGCAGAGGGTGAGGAGATATTTGCAGCCATGTTTCGCATACTGCGGCTGTCACCTCAGGGCACAGGGGGCGCTCTGCCTGATCTCTCACACTTTCCTCTCCCTGCACTGGGGCGATGTGAGGATTTCCCCTGTCACCTGGGAGATCAGACATCGGCGCTCTCCTCTGAGCAGCAGACCTTCCTCAGCGGAGCAGAGGGTGAGGAGATATTTGCAGCCATGTTTCGCATACTGCGGCTGTCACCTCAGGGCACAGGGGGCGCTCTGCCTGATCTCTCACACTTTCCACTCCCTGCACTGGGGCGATGTGAGGATTTCCCCTGTCACCTGGGAGATCAGACATCGGCGCTCTCCTCTGAGCAGCAGACCTTTCTCAGCAGAGCAGAGGGTCAGGAGATATTTGCAGCCATGTTTCGCACACTGCGGCTGTCACCTCAGGGCACAGGGGGCGCTCTGCCTGATCTCTCACACTTTCCACTCTCTGCACTGGGGCGATGTGAGGATTTCCCCTGTCACCTGGGAGCACTCTCCTCTGAGCAGCAGACCTTTCTCAGCAGAGCAGAGGGTCAGGAGATATTTGCAGCCATGTTTCGCACACTGCGGCTGTCACCTCAGGGCACAGGGGGCGCTCTGCCTGATCTCTCACACTTTCCACTCTCTGCACTGGGGCGATGTGAGGATTTCCCCTGTCACCTGGGAGCACTCTCCTCTGAGCTGCAGACATTTCTCGGCAGAGCAGAGGGTGAAGAGATATTTGCAGCCATGTTTCGCACACTGCGGCTGTCACCTCAGGGCACAGGGGGCGCTCTGCCTGATCTCTCACACTTTCCACTCTCTGCACTGGGGCGATGTGAGGATTTCCCCTGTCACCTGGGAGCACTCTCCTCTGAGCTGCAGACATTTCTCGGCAGAGCAGAGGGTCAGGAGATATTTGCAGCCATGTTTCGCACACTGCGGCTGTCACCTCAGGGCACAGGGGGCACTCTGCCTGATCTCTCACACTTTCCACTCTCTGCACTGGGGCGATGTGAGGATTTCCCCTGTCACCTGGGAGATCAGACATCGGCGCTCTCCTCTGAGCAGCAGACCTTTCTCAGCAGAGCAGAGGGTCAGGAGATATTTGCAGCCATGTTTCGCACACTGCGGCTGTCACCTCAGGGCACAGGGGGCACTCTGCCTGATCTCTCACACTTTCCACTCTCTGCACTGGGGCGATGTGAGGATTTCCCCTGTCACCTGGGAGTTCAGACGTCGGCGCTCTCCTCTGAGCAGCAGACCTTTCTCAGCAGAGCAGAGGGTCAGGAGATATTTGCAGCCATGTTTCGCACACTGCGGCTGTCACCTCAGGGCACAGGGGGCACTCTGCCTGATCTCTCACACTTTCCACTCTCTGCACTGGGGCGATGTGAGGATTTCCCCTGTCACCTGGGAGATCAGACATCGGCGCTCTCCTCTGAGCAGCAGACCTTTCTCAGCAGAGCAGAGGGTCAGGAGATATTTGCAGCCATGTTTCGCACACTGCGGCTGTCACCTCAGGGCACAGGGGGCGCTCTGCCTGATCTCTCACACTTTCCACTCTCTGCACTGGGGCGATGTGAGGATTTCCCCTGTCACCTGGGAGCACTCTCCTCTGAGCTGCAGACAATTCTCGGCAGAGCAGAGGGTGAGGAGATATTTGCAGCCATGTTTCGCACACTGCGGCTGTCACCTCAGGGCACAGGGGGCGCTCTGCCTGATCTCTCACACTTTCCACTCTCTGCACTGGGGCGATGTGAGGATTTCCCCTGTCACCTGGGAGCACTCTCCTCTGAGCTGCAGACATTTCTCGGCAGAGCAGAGGGTCAGGAGATATTTGCAGCCATGTTTCGCACACTGCGGCTGTCACCTCAGGGCACAGGGGGCACTCTGCCTGATCTCTCACACTTTCCACTCTCTGCACTGGGGCGATGTGAGGATTTCCCCTGTCACCTGGGAGATCAGACATCGGCGCTCTCCTCTGAGCAGCAGACCTTTCTCAGCAGAGCAGAGGGTCAGGAGATATTTGCAGCCATGTTTCGCACACTGCGGCTGTCACCTCAGGGCACAGGGGGCGCTCTGCCTGATCTCTCACACTTTCCACTCTCTGCACTGGGGCGATGTGAGGATTTCCCCTGTCACCTGGGAGATCAGACATCGGCGCTCTCCTCTGAGCAGCAGACCTTTCTCAGCAGAGCAGAGGGTCAGGAGATATTTGCAGCCATGTTTCGCACACTGCGGCTGTCACCTCAGGGCACAGGGGGCGCTCTGCCTGATCTCTCACACTTTCCACTCTCTGCACTGGGGCGATGTGAGGATTTCCCCTGTCACCTGGGAGCACTCTCCTCTGAGCTGCAGACATTTATCAGCTCCTGATTAGAATTTCTTTCGCAAAAACCATTGATCATCCGCCTATTACCGGGCAGATGACAGTTAATTACCCAGTACATTAACCACTGGGACTCGCGCAGCGGCCATCAGTCAGCATGATGAATGGCTTGCGCTCCGTAATGCTCGGCCGCCGCACGCCGGGCTGGGATCTATGCAATCTGCATAATTACAAGCTCTGGGTTAATAACAGACAAATGATTTGTTGCACCTAAACAAAGTCCTTGGATGCGGCCTGGTCCTTGGCGCCTGTCAGGTGCACCACGCGGCTGCCAGGAACCGTCCTGGACGAGACGGGCGTCTGCAGCGTCTGCTGTCCATACATTCTGCATATGCCATTCCTAGTCAGGGCCGGGGAATTGGGCTTACCACACGTGGTGGTGCCGCTGCGCCTCCTCTCCGCCGCGCTGGAGGCTCCATCAGTTTTCATCTGCACCTGGACTCTGAAGCCCTAATGATGAATTATCGCCCCTTACACGGGAACATTTTAGTGAACTGCCAGACCGAGGCCGTGGAAAGCTCATCTAATTAACTGGAAATCATGGCGTTTCTTACTCTTCAAACCTGAAGATCAGGAGATGAAAGGGGGGGGGCAAAGAAGAGCTGCGACCAGACGGGGGCGAGCAAAGGCCGGGAGAAAATGAAGGGTGAACACAGGCCAGGAGCCGGTGTGGGAAGAATCGGGGTGACTATGGACTGGGGTAGCAAAAACAGGCCAGGAGCAAATAAAAAGGTATACACAGACATGGGGCGTAAACGGGCCGGGAGCAGCAGACATGGGGGAACACTGGCCGGGAGCAGCAGACATGGGGCGTAAACGGGCTGGGAGCAGCACACATGGGGCATAAACAGGCCAGGAGCAGCACACATGGGGGAACACTGGCTGAGAGCAGCACACATGGGGGAACACTGGCTGAGAGCAGCAGACATGGGGGAACACTGGCCGGGAGCAGCAGACATGGGGCGTAAACGGGCTGGGAGCAGCACACATGGGGCATAAACAGGCCAGGAGCAGCACACATGGGGGAACACTGGCTGAGAGCAGCAGACATGGGGGAACACTGGCCGTGAGCAGCAGACATGGGGCATAAACAGGCCAGGAGCAGACATGGAGGAACACTGGCTGGGAGCAGCAGGCATGGGGAGTAAACAGGCCGGGAGCAGCAGACATGGGGGAACACTGGCTGAGAGCAGCAGACATGGGGCGTAAATGGGCCAGGAGCAGCAGACATGGGGGGGAACACTGGCTGGGAGCAGCAGACATGGGGGAACACCGTCCGGGAGCAGCAGACACGGGGCGCACACTGACCGAGCGTAGCAGACATGGGGCGTAAACGGGCCAGGAGCAGACATGGGGCAAACACTGGCTGAGAGCAGCAGACATGGGGCATAAACAGGCCAGGAGCAGACATGGAGGAACACTGGCTGGGAGCAGCAGGCATGGGGAGTAAACAGGCCGGGAGCAGCAGACATGGGGGAACACTGGCTGAGAGCAGCAGACATGGGGCGTAAATGGGCCAGGAGCAGCAGACATGGGGGGGAACACTGGCTGGGAGCAGCAGACATGGGGGAACACCGTCCGGGAGCAGCAGACACGGGGCGCACACTGACCGAGCGTAGCAGACATGGGGCGTAAACGGGCCAGGAGCAGACATGGGGCAAACACTGGCTGAGAGCAGCAGACATGGGGTGTAAATGGGCCGGGAGCAGCAGACATGGGGCGTAAACGGCCGGGAGCAGCAGACATGGGGCGTAAACGGGTCGGGAGCAGCAGACATGGGGCGTAAACGGGCCAGGAGCAGACATGGGGCAAACACTGGCTGAGAGGATCAGACATGGGGGAACAATGGCTGGGAGCAGCAGACATGGGGTGTAAATGGCCAGGAGCAGCAGACATGGGGGAACACTGTCTGGGAGCAGCAGACATGGGGCAAACACTGTCTGGGAGAAGCAGACATGGGGAGAACACTGTCCGGGAGCAGCAGACACGGGGCGAACACTGTCTGGGAGAAGCAGACATGGGGCAAACACTGGCTGAGAGCAGCAGACATGGGGCAAACACTGTCTGGGAGCAGCAGACATGGGGCAAACACTGTCTGGGAGAAGCAGACATGGGGCGAACTGTCCGGGAGCAGCAGACATGGGGCGAACACTGTCCGGGAGCAGCTGACATGCAGCAAACACTGTCTGGGAGCAGCAGACACGGGGCGAACACTGGCCGAGAGCAGCAGACATGGGGCGAACACTGGCCGGGAGCAGCAGACATGGGGCGAACTGTCCGGGAGCAGCAGACATGGGGCGAACACTGTCCGGGAGCAGCTGACATGCAGCAAACACTGTCTGGGAGCAGCAGACACGGGGCGAACACTGGCCGAGAGCAGCAGACATGGGGCGAACACTGGCCGGGAGCAGCAGACATGGGGCGAACACTGGCCGGGAGCAGCAGACACGGGGCGAACACTGTCCGGGAGCAGCAGACATGGGGCAAACACTGGCCGGGAGCAGCAGACATGGGGAATAAACAGGCCGGGAGCAGCAGACATGGGGAATAAACAGGCCGGGAGCAGCAGACATGGGGAATAAACAGGCCGGGAGCAGCAGACATGGGGCGCACACTGGCCGGGAGCAGCAGCAGACATGGGGCAAACACTGTCTGGGAGCAGCAGACATGGGGCAAACACTGTCCGGGAGCAGCAGACATGGGGCAAACACTGGCCAGGAGCAGCAGATATGGGGTAAACATGATCCGGGAGAAGACATGGGGCGAACACTGTCCGGGAGCAGCAGACATGGGGTAAACATGATCCGGGAGAAGACATGGGGCGAACACTGTCCGGGAGCAGCA
Organism: Ranitomeya variabilis; assembly: GCF_051348905.1. Taxonomy (NCBI): domain Eukaryota; kingdom Metazoa; phylum Chordata; class Amphibia; order Anura; family Dendrobatidae; genus Ranitomeya; species Ranitomeya variabilis. The sequence goes on along the minus strand of NC_135236.1, from coordinate 689,287,062 downwards.
GACATGGGGCAAACACTGTCCGGGAGCAGCAGACATGGGGCAAGCACTGTCCGGGAGCAGCAGACATGGGGCAAACACTGGCCGGGAGCAGCTGACATGGGGCAAACACTGTCCGGGAGCAGCAGACATGGGGCAAACACTGGCCGGGAGCAGCAGACATGGGGGAACACTGTCCGGGAGCAGCAGACATGGGGCAAACACTGTCCGGGAGCAGCAGACATGGGGCAAACACTGGCCGGGAGCAGCAGACATGGGGTAAACATGATCCGGGAGAAGACATGGGGCGAATACTGTCCGGGAGCAGCAGACATGGGGTAAACATGATCCGGGAGAAGACATGGGGCGAACACTGTCCGGGAGCAGCAGACATGGGGCAAACACTGTCCGGGAGCAGCAGACATGGGGCAAGCACTGTCCGGGAGCAGCAGACATGGGGCAAACACTGGCCGGGAGCAGCAGACATGGGGCAAACACTGTCCGGGAGCAGCAGACATGGGGCAAACACTGTCCGGGAGCAGCTGACATGGGGCAAACACTGTCCGGGAGCAGCTGACATGCAGCAAACACTGTCCGGGAGCAGCAGACATGGGGCAAACACTGTCCGGGAGCAGCAGACATGGGGCAAACACTGGCCGGGAGCAGCTGACATGCAGCAAACACTGTCTGGGAGCAGCAGACATGAAGGAACACTGTCTGGGAGCAGCAGACATGGGGCAAACACTGTCTGGGAGCAGCAGACATGGGGCAAACACTGTCCGGGAGCAGCAGACATGGGGCAAACACTGTCCGGGAGCAGCAGACATGGGGCAAACACTGTCCGGGAGCAGCAGAGATGGGGAAAACATGATCCGGGAGAAGACATGGGGCAAACACTGTCCGGGAGCAGCAGACATGGGGCAAACACTGTCCGGGAGCAGCAGACATGGGGTAAACATGATCCGGGAGAAGACATGGGGCGAAGACGGGCCGGGAGCAGCAGACATGGGGTGAACACTGGCCGGGAGACGACATGGGAGAAGATTGGCCGGGAGAAGACATGGGGCAAACATGGGCCGGGGAAGCACAGTGTAAGGCCAGAACCATCACAGTGTAAAGACCAGAATCAGGACCAGAACTAGCAGTGAAAGGACCAGAATCAGGACCAGAAACAGCACAGTGTAAGGACCACAAAGAAAGCTACCAATCAGTGGAGTGGGCAAGGTTACACAGAGAAATCTGCAAATCAGTGGTGTCGGTGCAGTAACATTGTGTGGGCAGGGCTACACAGGCAGCACAGAGCTGGGGCGGGGTTACACTGTGTAGATGAGGTTACACAGTGTGCGTGTTAACACCATGTGGGCGGGGTAACAAGGCAGCGCTGAGGTGAGGCGGGGTTATTGTGGGTGGGGTTATACCGTGAGGGCGTGGTTACGCAGAGAAAGGTGACAATCAGTGGTGAGGGTGGGGGCGGGGTTACACAGACAGCTCTGAGCTGGGGCGGGGTTACACTGTGATGGCAGGGTTAAACAAGCAGTTCTGAGATGGGGGAGGCTTACACAGCCAGTTCTAAGCTTGGGCAGGGTTACACAGGCAGCTGAAAACTGGGGAGGGGTTACACTGTGAGGACAAGGTTACACAGGCAGCTCTGAGCTGGAGCAGAGTTACACTGAGGGTGGGGTTATACAGTCATCTCTGAGCTGGGGCAGGGTTACACAGTCTGGGTGGGGATACATATGCAGCTCCGAGCTGGGTTACACTGTGAGGATGAGGGTACACATCTCTGAGCTGGGGCAGAGTTACACTGAGAGTGGGGATATACAGTCATCTCTGAGCTGAGGCAGGGTTACACTGTGAGGGCAGGGTTACACAGCCAGTTCTAAGCTTGGGCAGGGTTACAAAGGCAGCTGTAAACTGGGGAGGGGTTACACTCTGAGGACAAGGTTACACAGGCAGCTCTGAGCTGGAGCGGAGTTACACTGAGGGTGGGGTTATACAGTCATCTCTGAGCTGGGACAGGTTTACACAGTGTGGGCGGGGTTACATATGCAGCTCCGAGCTGGGTTACACTGTGAGGACGAGGGTACACATCTCTGAGCTGGGGCAGAGTTACACTGAGAGTGGGGATATGCAGTCATCTCTGAGCTGGGGCAGGGTTACACAGTCTGGGTGGGGTTACACATGCCGCTCTGAGTTGGGATGAAGTTACAGTGTGGGCGTGTTACAAAGGCAGCTCTGAACTGAGGTGGGGTTACACTGTGATGGTGGGGTTACACAGGCAGCTCTTATCTGGGGCAGGGCTATACAGTGTGGGAGGGGTTACACATGCAGCTCTGATATAGTGCGGGGTTACACTGTGAAGGAGGGATTACACAGGCAGCTCTGATATAGTGCGGGGTTACACTGTGAAGGAGGGATTACACAGGCAGCTCTGATATAGTGCGGGGTTACACTGTGAAGGAGGGATTACACAGGCAGCTCTGATATAGTGCGGGGTTACACTGTGAAGGAGGGATTACACAGGCAGCTCTGATATAGTGAGGGCAGGGATTACACAGGCAGCTCTGATATAGTGCGGGGTTACACTGTGAAGGAGGGATTAAACAGGCAGCTCTGATATAGTGAGGGCAGGGATTACACAGGCAGCTCTGATATAGTGTGGGGTTACACTGTGAAGGAGGGATTACACAGGCAGCTCTGATATAGTGTGGGGTTACACTGTGAAGGAGGGATTACACAGGCAGCTCTGATATAGTGCGGGGTTACACTGTGAAGGAGGGATTACACAGGCAGCTCTGATATAGTGCGGGGTTACACTGTGAAGGAGGGATTACACAGGCAGCTCTGATATAGTGCGGGGTTACACTGTGAAGGAGGGATTACACAGGCAGCTCTGATATAGTGCGGGGTTACACTGTGAAGGAGGGATTACACAGGCAGCTCTGATATAGTGCGGGGTTACACTGTGAAGGAGGGATTACACAGGCAGCTCTGATATAGTGCGGGGTTACACTGTGAAGGAGGGGTTACACAGGCAGCTCTGATATAGTGCGGGGTTACACTGTGAAGGAGGGATTACACAGGCAGCTCTGATATAGTGCGGGGTTACACTGTGAAGGAGGGATTACACAGGCAGCTCTGATATAGTGAGGGCAGGGATTACACAGGCAGCTCTGATATAGTGCGGGGTTACACTGTGAAGGAGGGATTAAACAGGCAGCTCTGATATAGTGAGGGCAGGGATTACACAGGCAGCTCTGATATAGTGTGGGGTTACACTGTGAAGGAGGGATTACACAGGCAGCTCTGATATAGTGTGGGGTTACACTGTGAAGGAGGGATTACACAGGCAGCTCTGATATAGTGCGGGGTTACACTGTGAAGGAGGGATTACACAGGCAGCTCTGATATAGTGCGGGGTTACACTGTGAAGGAGGGATTACACAGGCAGCTCTGATATAGTGCGGGGTTACACTGTGAAGGAGGGATTACACAGGCAGCTCTGATATAGTGCGGGGTTACACTGTGAGAGCAGGGATTACACATGCAGCTCTGATATAGTGCGGGGTTACACTGTGAGAGCAGGGATTACACAGGCAGCTCTGATATAGTGTGGGGTTACACTGTGAAGGAGGGATTACACAGGCAGCTCTGATATAGTGCGGGGTTACACTGTGAAGAAGGGATTACACAGGCAGCTCTGATATAGTGCGGGGTTACACTGTGAAGGAGGGATTACACAGGCAGCTCTGATATAGTGCGGGGTTACACTGTGAAGGAGGGATTACACAGGCAGCTCTGATATAGTGCGGGGTTACACTGTGAAGGAGGGATTACACAGGCAGCTCTGATATAGTGCGGGGTTACACTGTGAAGGAGGGATTACACAGGCAGCTCTGATATAGTGCAGGGTTCCACTGTGAAGGAGGGGTTACACATGCAGCTCTGATATAGTGCGGGGTTACACTGTGAGAGCAGGGATTACACATGCAGCTCTGATATAGTGTGGGGTTACACTGTGAAGGAGGGATTACACAGGCAGCTCTGATATAGTGCGGGGTTACACTGTGAAGAAGGGATTACACAGGCAGCTCTGATATAGTGCGGGGTTACACTGTGAAGGAGGGATTACACAGGCAGCTCTGATATAGTGCGGGGTTACACTGTGAAGGAGGGATTACACAGGCAGCTCTGATATAGTGCGGGGTTACACTGTGAAGGAGGGATTACACAGGCAGCTCTGATATAGTGCGGGGTTACACTGTGAAGGAGGGATTACACAGGCAGCTCTGATATAGTGCAGGGTTCCACTGTGAAGGAGGGGTTACACATGCAGCTCTGATATAGTGCGGGGTTACACTGTGAGAGCAGGGATTACACAGGCAGCTTTGATATAGTGCGGGGTTACACTGCGAGGGCAGGGTTACAGTGGCAGCTTTGAGTTAAGGAAGGGTAACACTGTGAGGGCAGGGTTACACAGGCAGCTCTGAGCTGAGGCGGGGTTACACTGAGGGCAGGGTTACGCAGGTAGCTGTGAGGTGGGGCATGGTTACACTGTGTGGGCGGGGTTATACTGTGAGGGCAGGCTTATACAGGCAGCTTTAAGCTGAGGCGGGGTTACACTGTGAGGGCAGGTTACACAGGCAGCTCTGAGCTGGAGTGGGGTTACAATGTGAGGGCGGGGCTATGCAGGTAGCTCTGAGTTAGGGCGGGGTTACACATTAAGGGCGGGGTTACACTGTGAGGGCGGGTTACACAGGCAGCTCTGAGCTGGGGTGGGGTTACAGTGTGAGGGTGGGGCTGTGCAGGTAGCTCTGAGCTAGGGAGGGGTTAGACTTTGAGGATGGGGTTACATGGTGAGGGCGGGGTCATAAAGGTAGCTCGGAGCTAGGGTGGGGTTACACTATGAGGGCGGGGTTTGTTGTGAATTCTGTTCTTGAACTCCCTCCGGTGGTTATGAATGGTATTTCGGCGAGTTCTGCCCATGGACTCCCTCTGGTGGCTGTGAGTGGAGCTGCTGGTTCTGAGGTTCTTTCCTCAGCTGACCTCGTTTAGTCCTAGGCTGGCTGCTCTATTTAACTCCACTTAGATCGTTACTTGATGCCAGCTGTCAATGTCCTAGTACTGGTTCAGTTTGCTCTTGGATCTTTCAGATGACCTGTCTACTCCAGCAAAAGCTAAGTCCCTGCTAGCTTATTTGTTTACCACTGTTTTCTGTCCAGCTTGCTATCATGATTCTGCCTGGCTAGCTGGAAGCTCTGGGATGCAGAGTGGCACCTCCACGCCGTGAGTCGGTGTGGGGTCTCTTTTGCACACTCTGCGTGGTTTTTTGGTAGTTTTTTATGCTGACCGCAAAGATACCTTTTCTATCCTCAAGTCTGTTTAGTTAAGGCTGGCCTCCTTTGCTGAAACCTACTTCATTCCTGTGTTTGTGACTTCCATCTTAACTCACAGTCAATACGTGTGGGGGGCTGCCTATTTCTTTGGGAAATTTCTCTGAGGCAAGTTAGGCCTTATTTTCTATCTTTAGGGGTAGTTAGCTCTTAGGCTGTGAAGAGGCGTCTAGGCAGAGTCAGGTACGCTCCACGGCTATTTCTAGTTGTTGTGATAGGTTTAGGGGTTGTGGTCAGCAAAGCTCCCACTTCCCAGAGCTTGTCCTTGTATTACTAGTTTGCTCATCAGGTCATTCCTAGTGCTCCTAACCACCAGGTCATCATAACAGGGGTTACACTGTGAGGGCGGGTTACACAGGCAACTCTGAGCTGAGGCGGGGTTACAATGTGAGGGCGGGGCTATGCAGGTAGCTCTGAGCTAGGGCGGGGTTACACTTTGAGGGCGGGGTTACACGGTGAGGGCGGGGTTACACGGTGAGGGCGGGGTTATACGTGAGGGCGGGGTTATACAGGTAGCTCGGAGCTAGGGCGGGGTTACACTGTGAGGGCGGAGTTACACTGTGAGGGCGGGTTACACATGCAGCTCTGAGCTGAGGCAGGGTTACACTGAGGGCGGGGCTATGCAGGCAGCTCTGAGCTAGGGTGGGGTTAGTTTGAGGGTGGGGTTACACGGTGAGGGCGGGGTTATACAGGCAGCTTGGAGCTAGGGCGGGGTTACACTTTGAGGGTGGGGTTACATGGTGAGGGAGGGGCTATGCATGTAGCTCGGAGCTAGGGCAGGGTTACATGGTGAGGGCGGGGTTATACAGGTAGCTCTGAGCTAGGGCGGTGTTACACTTTGAGGGCGGGGTTACACATTGAGGGCGGGGTTATACAGGTAGCTCTGAGCTAGGGTGGGGTTACAATTTGAGGGCGAGGTTACCCTGTGAGGGCAGGGTTACACTTTGAGGGCGGGATACACAGGCAGCTCTGAGCTGGGGTGGGCAGCGCGGCCCTCACCTCAGGTAGTCCCTCCGGCACAGGATGAGGTTGGCCTTGGTGTACAGCGTGGAGCCCACCTCCCCCAGGCGGCAGTCACAGCAGGCGCACTTCAGGCAGTCCTCGTGCCAGTACTTGTCCAGCGCCTTCAGCAGGTAGCGGTCCTTGATCTTGCGGCTGCAGCCAGCACAACCCTTCGCCTTCGTGTCCGGCTGAACAGAAAGCATTTGTATTCCTGAGAGAAACGGAGAAAAGGCGTCAGAGGAGGTAGAAGGCGAAAAAAAAGGGGGTCCCGAGAGGAGGCGAGACCGCCAAAGATCAGGTACACGTATCACACCGCATACATCGTATCACACGTCACACCGGATACATCGTATCACACGTCACACTGGATACATTGTATCACACGTCACACCGGATACATTGTATCACACGCCACACCGGATACATCGTATCACACGTCACACCGGATACATCGTATCACACGTCACACTGGATACATTGTATCACACGTCACACCGGATACATTGTATCACACGTCACACTGGATACATCGTATCACGCGTCACACCGGATACATCGTATCACGCGTCACACCGGATACATCGTATCACACGTCACACTGGATACATTGTATCACACGTCACACCGGATACATTGTATCACACGTCACACTGGATACATTGTATCACACGTCACACCGGATACATTGTATCACACGCCACACCGGATACATCGTATCACACGTCACACCGGATACATCGTATCACACGTCACACTGGATACATTGTATCACACGTCACACCGGATACATTGTATCACACGTCACACTGGATACATCGTATCACACGTCACACCGGATACATTGTATCACACGCCACACCGGATACATCGTATCACACGCCACACCGGATACATCGTATCACACGTCACACCGGATACATCGTATCACACGTCACACTGGATACATTGTATCACACGTCACACTGGATACATCGTATCACGCGTCACACCGGATACATCGTATCACGCGTCACACCGGATACATCGTATCACACGTCACACCGGATACATCGTATCACGCGTCACACTGGATACATTGTATCACACGTCACACTGGATACATTGTATCACACCGGATACATTGTATCACACGTCACACCGGATACATTGTATCACACGTCACACCGGATACATTGTATCACACGTCACGCCGGATACATCGTATCACGCGTCACACCGGATACATCGTATCACGCGTCACACCGGATACATCGTATCACACGTCACACCGGATACATCGTATCACGCGTCACACTGGATACATTGTATCACACGTCACACTGGATACATTGTATCACACCGGATACATTGTATCACACGTCACACCGGATACATTGTATCACACGTCACGCCGGATACATTGTATCATACATCACACCGGATACATTGTATCACACGTACGTCACGCCGGATACATCGTATCACACGTCACACTGCATACATCGTATCACGCGTTACAGCGGATACATCGTATCACACCTCACACCGGATACATCGTATCACTCGTCACGTGGGATACATCGCATCAGTCTGGATACATGGTATCACACCTTACATGCTGATTTAGTCGGTCACGTTTCGGGTCACCCTGTTTTCTTCCCCGGTCTTTCGTCCCCTTTGGTGATACTTTATGTCATTTTGGCCTTTTCTTATGTTCGCTGTGATTCAGATAGGAAGTAGAATGGTCGGAATGGTGGCACTAAATGCCGCTCCATCCGGCTCCACTACATACCACCTCATTAAATGATGCCCCACCACATGCCGCTCCACCACATGCCGCTGTACCACATGCCGCCGTACCACATGCCGCTCCACCACATACCGCTGCACCACATGCCGCTCCACCACATGTCGCTCCACCACATGCCGCTCCACCACATGTCGCTCCACCACATGCCACCCCACCACATGTCGCTCCACCACATGCCACCCCACCACATGTCGCTCCACCACATGCCGCTCCACCACATGTCGCTCCACCACATGCCGCTCCACCACATGTCGCTCCACCACATGCCGCCCCACATGTCGCTCCACCACATGCCACTTCACCACATGCCGCTCTACCACATGCTGCTCCACCACATGCCGCTGTACCACATACCGCTGCACCACATGCCGCTCCACCACATGCCGCCCCACCACATGTCGCTGCACCACATGTCGCTCCACCACATGCTGCTCCACCACATGCCGCTCTACCACATGTCGCTCCACCACATGCCGCTCCACCACATGTCGCTCCACCACATGCCACCCCACCACATGTCGCTCCACCACATGCCGCTCCACATGTCGCTCCACCACATGCCGCTCCACCACATGCCGCTTCACCACATGCCGCTCTACCACATGCTGCTCCACCACATGCCGCTGTACCACATGCCGCTCCACCACATGCCGCCCCACCACATGCCGCTCCACCACATGCCGCTCCACCACCTGCCGCTCCACCACATGCCGCTCCACCACCTGCCGCTCCACCACATGCCGCTCCACCACATGCCGCTCCACCACATGCCGCTCCACCACATGCCGCTTCACCACCTGCCGCTTCACCACCTGCCGCTGAACCACATGCCTCTCCACCACATGCCGCTCCACCACATGCCGCTCCACCACATGCCGATCCACCACATGCCGATCCACCACATGCCGCTGCACCACATGCCGCTCCACCACATGCCGCTGCACCACATGCCGCTCCATTACATGCCACTGCACCACATGCCGATCCACTACATGCCGCTGCACCACATGCCGCTCCACCCCGTGCCGCTGCACCACATGCCGCTGCACCACGTGCCGCTGCACCACGTGCCGCTGCACCACATGCCGCTCCACCACATGCCGCTGCACCACATGCCGCTGCACCACATGCCGCTTCACCACATGCCGCTCAACCACATGCCGCTGCACCACATGCCGCTCCACCACATGCCGCTCTACCCCATGCCGCTCCACCACATGCCGCTCCACCACATGCCGCTCCACCACATGCCGCTGCACCACATACCGCTCTACCCCATGCCGCTGGACCACATGCCGCTGCACCACATGCCGCTGCACCACATGCCGCTCCACCACATGCCGCTGCACCACATGCCGCTGCACCACATGCCGCTGCACCACATGCCGCTCAACCACATGCCGCTCAACCACATGCCGCTGCACCACATGCCGCTCCACCACATGCCGCTGTACCACATGCTGCTCCACCACATGCCGCTCCACCACATACCGCTCTAGTACATGCTGCTGCACCATTTGCCGCTGCACCACATGCCGCTCTAGTACATGCTGCTGCACCACATGCTGCTCCACCACATGCCGCTCCACCACATGCCGATGTACCACCTGCTTCTCCGCTAAATGCGGCACCACCAAATGCTGCTCCACCACATGCCGCTCTAGTACATGCTGCTGCAACACATGCCGCTGCACCACATGCCGCTCTAGTACATGCTGCTGCACCACATGCTGCTCCACCACATGCCGCTCCACCACATGCCGCTGCACCACATGCCGCTCCACCACATGCCGCTGCACCACATGCGCTGCACCACATGCCGCTTCACCACATGTCGCTCCATCACATGCCGCTGCACCACATGTCGCTCCACCACATGCCGCTCTTCCACATGTCGCTCCACCACATGCCGCTGTACCACATGCCACTGTACCACATGCTGCTCCACCACATGCCGCTCCACCACATGCCGCTCCACCACATGCCGCTCTAGTACATGCTGCTGCACCACATGCCGCTGCACCACATGCCGCTCTAGTACATGCTGCTGCACCACATGCCGCTCTAGTACATGCTGCTCCACCACATGCCGCTGCACCACCTGCTTCTCCGCTAAATGCGGCACCACCAAATGCTGCTCCACCACATGCCGCTCTAGTACATGCTGCTGCACCACATAATAATAATAATAATCTTTATTTATATAGCGCCAACATATTCCGCAGCGCTTTAAAGTTTAACAGTTTCAAACACAATGTAACAATGTTAACAATACAGTAATAAAGCAAAATAAGACAAAATAAGCCGCCCCTGCTCGTGAGAGCTTACAATCTACAATGAGGTGGGGAGATACAAAGTACAGGTGTGTATTTACAATGAGGGTCCGGCCATCTTCAGGGGGTGGGGGGTAGATGGAGATAGTGAATGGGCTACACACACACAAACATAAAATGACTGATTAGGGAACGTGATAGGCCGCTCTGAACAAATGTGTTTTGAGCGAGCGCCTAAAACTATGCAAATTGTGGATGGTCCAAATTTCTTGGGGTAGAGCATTCCAGAGGATTGGCGCAGCACGGGAGAAGTCTTGGAGTCGGGAGTGGGAGGTACGGATTAGTGCAGAGATTAGTCGAAAAGTAATTTGCAGAGCGCAGAGGTTGGTTAGGCCGATAGACAGAAATGAGGGAGGAGATGTAAGGGGGTGCCGCACTGTGGAGAGCTTTGTGGGTGAGAACAAGTACTTTGAATTGTATCCTGTAATGAATGGGCAGCCAGTGTAACAACTGGCGAAGAGCGGACACGTCCGAGTAACGATTAGCCAGATGGACGACCCTGGCTGCTGCATTAAGGATAGACTGGAGAGGGGAAAGTCGCATGTGGGGGAGGCCAATTAATAGAGCGTTACAGTAGTCCAGGCGGGAGTGGATTAGGGTGACAGTGAGGGTTTTTGTTGTCTCCATGGTGAGAAAAGGGCGGATTCTAGAGATGTTCTTTAGGTGTAAGCGGCATGAGCGGGCAAGAGATTGTATGTGGGAGGTGAAGGAGAGATCGGAGTCAAACATAACACCCAGACAGCGCGCCTGCTGCCGGGGTGTTATTATGGTGCCACCCACGGAGAGGGAAATGTCAGATTTGGGGAGGTTAGTAGAAGGCGGGAGCAGAAGAAGTTCAGTTTTGGAGAGGTTGAGCTTCAGATAGAGAGCGGACATGATGTCAGAGACTGTGGACAGACAGTCAGTGGCGTTCTCTAGTACAGCGGGGGTAAGGTCAGGGGCTGACGTGTATAGTTCTGTGTCATCAGCATAAAGATGGTACTGAGAGCCAAATCTGCTGATGGTCTGTCCAATTGGGGCTGTGTAGAGGGAGAAGAGAAGGGGGCCAAGGACTGAGCCCTGAGGTACCCCGACAGTGAGAGGAAGAGGAGATGAAGTGGAGCCGGAGAACAGAACACTGAAGGAGCGTTCAGAAAGATAGGAAGAGAACCAGGAGAGAGCAGTGTCCTTAATGCCTAGTGACTGGAGCCTAGAGAGTAGGAGAGGGTGGTCAACAGTGTCGAAAGCTGCAGAAAGATCGAGAAGAATGAGCAGAGAGTGGTCACCGTTACATTTTGCTGTCAGAAGGTCATTGGTCACCTTGAAGAGTGCAGTTTCTGTCGAATGTAGGGGGCGGAACCCGGACTGTGAAGGGTCTAGGAGGGAATGAATGGAGAGGTAATGGGTAAGGCGGGAGTAGACTAGGCGCTCCAGGAGTTTAGAGATGAAGGGGAGATTGGAGACCGGTCTGTAGTTGTTTGCGCATGATGGGTTAAGGGTGGGTTTTTTTAGTAATGGAGTAATGATAGAGTGTTTGAAGGAGGAGGGGAAAATGCCAGAGGAGAGGGAGAGATTAAAAATTGTAGTTAGGTGAGTTGTGACGACTGGAGAGCGAGACTGGAGGAGGTGTGAGGGAATGGGGTCGGTGGTGCATGTAGTCGGACGAGAAGAGGAGAGGAGCTTGGAGACTTCTTCTTCTGTGATGGGATCGAATGTGGAGAGTGAGCCAGGGGAGATGCAGGGAGGGATGGGAGTCATTGCACTTGGTGTCTGGGAGCGGATTTCCTGACGGATATTGTCTATTTTCTCTATAAAGTGGGAGGCCAGGTCATCAGCACAGATGTCTGTGATAGGGTCTTGTGCTTTTGGCCTGAGGAGGGAGTGAAAGGTGTCAAAAAGTTTCTTGGGGTTGTTGGATAGTGAGAAGATCAGGGTGGTGTAGTAGGACTGTTTGGTGAGGTGAAGGGCAGAGTTATAGGTCCTTAACATAAATTTGAAGTGTATGTGAAGTCTTCTGGGGTGCGAGTTTTCCTCCATAAGCGTTCAGCACACCAAGAGCATCGCTGGAGAAATCAGGTTTGCGATGTAAGCCAGGGCTGTTTCACTCTGTGTTTGGAGGTTCTGAGGGTGAGGGGAGCTACTTGGTCCAGGGTGCTTCTAAGAGTGTCATTGTAGTGATGTACAGCCAGATCAGGACAGGAAAAAGAAGAGATTGGGGACAATGATGAGTGTAAGGAGTCTGAAAGTGTATGAGGGTTAATGGCTTGTAGATTTCTGAATGTGTGGTAGGTAGGAGGGTGCTGGGGTGGGCGAGGAGTTGTGAGTGTGAAGGAGAGAATGTTGTGGTCAGAGAGGGGAAGTGGTGAGTTATCTAGGTGGGAGATTGAACAGAGCCGGGCAAAGACCAGGTCCAGGGTGTTACCGTCTTTGTGTGTTTCAGAGGTTGAGAGCTGTGAGAGGCCTAGGGAAGTGGTTAGTGACAGAAGCTGGGATGCAGATGTGGACGTGGGGCTGTTAATGGGAATGTTGAAGTCTCCCAGGATAAGGGTTGGTAGTTCTGAGGACATGAAGTGCGGCAGCCAGGCTGAGAAGTGGTCCAGGAAGTGGGTGGGTGAGCCTGGGGGCCGGTATATGACCGCTACTCTGAGGGAGAGGGGACGGAAGAGCCTGATGGTGTGGACCTCAAAAGAAGGGAATGAAAGTGAAGGAACTGGGGGTATAACCTGGAACGTGCATTGGGGGGACAAGAGTATGCCGACTCCACCACCAGGTCTGTTAGTGGGTCTTGGGGAATGGGAGAATTGTAAGCCACCATGGGAAATGGCAGCAGGGGAGACAGTGTCAGAGTCTTGGATCCAGGTTTCAGTGAGGGCCAACAGATTCAGTGAGTTGTTCACGAAGTAGTTGTGCAGGAAAGGAAGCTTGTTACATGCTGCATGCTGCTCCACCACATGCCGCTCTAGTACATGCTGCTCCACCACATGCCGCTCCACCACATGCCGATCCACAACATGCTGCTCCACCACATGCCGCTCCACAAGATCTGCTCTTGGGATTGGACAGATGTGGAGTTGATGAGGAGGCGCCTGGAAGCAGAACGTCAAGGGTTAAGAGGAGTGGGTCTGACAGCAGGATCTTACAGTGGGGTGTGACAGTGGAGTCTGAGGATGGGTCGGCACACACTGATCTGTGCTGTTAATTGCCCGGATCGCATTGTGGGGTCTCCGCTTGCTTGAGTGCCCCCATTATCCCCTTGTTTGGTTGCATTCATCCGCACAGTCCCAGCATCAACACTACAAAGTACCCGCACTGTGCTAACTACAACACCCATCATCTCACCTACAGGTGGCGACTTACACGCACCACCCCCATCATTACCTCCAAGCACAGCACCCCCACCGCAGTGACAACCTACCTGTGCTCGGTGCTGGAGTCAGAGCACGGGTGCCGGCAGCCATTCACTCCCCGGGGAGGGCGGACAAAGCCTCCTTGTCCCCTCTCATTCTGGGCCTTGTTTTCCTCTGCTCAGCGGCCCAGAGACCCTTTCAGCCCCCAATGCTAATCCAGGTCCCCAGCGCTGAGCAGCCCCCTCCTCAGCCGCCCCTAAACCCCCTCCTTTTTTGAGCACTGAAGCTGGGAACCAATTTGCTTCTCCCCTTCCTCCGTGCAGCTGCGGAGTGCGAGATTCTGACATTTCTCCACTCTTATCAGTTTAATTACTGTTTCCATAGCAGCAAAGTGCGGGCGCCTGGCTAAGGCCAAGAGCGGGCGAGCAGGACTGAGCCCAAGACAGGCACTGCTGAGATAGGACATCCACATATAGCAGAGAGCCTACTCAGGAGAGAAGAGAAAGACTGGGCCCAAGAGGGGGCACAAGGCTGAACCTAAGACTGGGTCCGAGAATGAGACAGAGACTGGGCCCGAGAATGAGCGAGAAACTGGGCCCGAGACTGGGCCCGAGAATGAGCAAGAAACTGGGCCCGAGACTGGGCCCAAGACTGAGCCCGATACTGGGCCCGAGAATGAGCGATAAACTGGGCCCAAGACTGGCACTGCTGAGATAGGACACCCACATATAGCAGAGAGCCCCCAATACTGACAGCCCCCCCAATACTCAGGAGAGAAGCGAAAAACTGAGCCCAGGACTAGGCCCGAGACTGGGCCCGAGACTGAGCCTGAGACTGGCACTGCTGAGATACAGCTCCCATAAATAGCAGAGAGCCCCCAATACTGACAGCCTCCAAGACTCAGGAGAGAAGGAGAAGAGGAAGACTGAGCCTAAGCCTGAGGACGAGACTGAGGATGACACTGAGCCCGAGCCTGAACGCGACACTGGGCCCTGCTAAGATGAGGCACCCACATATAGCAGAGAGCCCTCAATACTAAAAGACCCCAATACTCAAGAGAGAAGAGATAGACTGGGACCGAGAGTGAGCCAGAGACTGAGCCCGAGACTGAGCGTGAGTGATCCCAAGACTGAGCCCGAGACCGAGCCTGGCACTGCTGAGATACGGAACCCACAAATAGCAGAGAGCCTCAATACTAACAGCCTCCAACACTCAGGAGAGAAGAGCAAGACTGAGCCTGAGACTGAGCCCGAAATTGAGCCAGAGCCCAATACCAAGTCCGAGACTAGGACTGCTGAGATATGGCACTCATATATAGAAGAGAGCCCCCAAGTCTAACAGCCCCCCAACACTCAGGAGAGAAGAGCAAGAATGAGCCCGAGACAGAGCCAGAGACTGGGACCAAGCTCAAGACTTTCACTGCTGAGATACGGCACCCACAAATAGCAAAAAGACCCCAATACTGACAGCCCCCAACACTCAGAAGAGAAGAGCAAGACTGAGCACCAGACTGAGCCCGAGAATGACCCAAAGACTGGCACTGCTAAACTACAGCACCCATAAACAGCAATGCGCCCGCAATACTGACAGCCCCCAAACACTCGAGAGAGAAGAGTAAGACTGAACCCAAGACTGGGCCTGAAACTGGGCCAGAGACTGGCACTGCTGAAATACCACACCCACAAATAGAGAGAGCCTCCAATACTGACAGCCACCCAACACTTAGGAGAGAAGAACAAGACTGAGCCCGAGACTGAACCTCAGAAAGAACCCAAGACTAACCCTGAGAATGAACCCAAAACTGATCCCAAGACTGGCCCTGAGACTCGCACTACTGAGATAAGGCACCAAAAAATAGTAGACAGCCCTCAATACTGACAGCCCCCCAAACAGTCAGGAGAAAAGAGCAAGACTGAGCTCAAGACTTAGACAGAGACTGAGCCCAAAACTCAGCCTGAGACTGAACCATAGGCTGAGCCAGAGAATGAGCCCAAGAATGAACCCGAGATTGGTACTGCTGAGATACGGCACCTACAAATAGCACAAAGCCCCCAATACTGACAGCCCCCCCAACAGTCAGGAGAGCAGAGCAAGACTGAGCCCGAGAGCAGAGCAAGACTGAGCCCGAGACTAAGCTCGAGACTGACCCTGAGAATTAACCCAAGACTGACTCCGAGAATGAACCCAAAACTGAGCCTGAGACTGGTACTGCTGAGATAAGGCACCCACAAATAGCAGACAGCCCCCATTGCTGACAGCTCCCCAACAGTAAGAAGAAAAGAGCAAGACTGGGCCTAAGACTTTGTAATAATTATAGGGGATAACTCAGGAGACTCTTTGCGTGGAACAAGACAACTACAGGACACAGTTTTATAAGTGGTAAAGTCTATATTATCACACGGTGATTCAAACAGGTGCAGAGAGAAACTCAAGTCCACAACACTTGGTGCAAATAATAAACGCAGCTTAGCAGTCTTCAGAGAAAAATGCAAACAAGCAGAAAGTTTATGAAGCACAGTTATTCTTGAGGATACTTGACACGAATAAATCCTTGTCTTAGTCCAAACACAGATAGATATGCTATATGGCAGTTCAAATCATATCTTAGCTCAACCAGGGAGGCCAGGTTAATAGTCTCAGGTTTTTGCAGAGCAGCAAACGCTTACATGTCCAGCAAATGTAGATGGAAGTAAACACGAGCAGCAGATGAAGGAGGATTACTGGAAACTTGTGTATACAGCAGGAACTCAGAGCAGAGTAGCAGGATCACCAACACAGGTTCACAGGAGCAGGTGTATAGCCAGGGAGTAATCAGAGGTCAGGAGCTGGATGCAAGGCAGAATACTCTAGCACAGACTGAAGGCTGGGGTGGAGTTTTATAGCAGGAAGACACAGTGCACATGAGACGCCATCTTGGAAGAAAGTAGTAATGCACAAAAGGTAAAAAATGTTCAGAGTCCTGACATTACTCCCTCCTTAGAAGCGGCCTCAGGACGATCCTGGCCCTGGTTTCCCAGGGAATCTCTGATGAAAACGAGAAATCTTCTGTTGGGCATTGATGTTTTCCACAGGTTCCCAAGAGTCTTCCTCAGGGGGATATCCCTGCCATCTTATCAGATATTGGAGCCGATTCCTGCGAATCCTGGAATCAATAATTTCCTCCACCACAAATTGTTCTTGCCCATCAATCACCACAGGCTGCGGAGGTGGCACAACACGTCCCTGGAAGGTATTAGGAGATACAGGCTTTAGTAAAGATACATGAAAAACTGGGTGTACCTTCATAGTCCTAGGCAGCTTCAGCCGGCAGGCCACAGAGCTCACAATATCGTTGATCTTGAAAGGGCCAATGAATTTCTGTCCAAGTTTTTGTGAAGGAACGTTTAACTTCAGATTCTTAGTTGCTAACCACACGGAATCTCCTACCTTGAACATGGGTGCAGGTTTACGGAATCTATCAGCCGATCTCTTATAACGTTCTTGAGCTGTGGTCAGGGATTCCTTCAGAACCTTCAGATTTTGTCTCATCACAGTCAGCCTTCCCATTACGAGAACCTGGACGGTACGAGATAACAAAGTTAAATTGATTTAAAAATAAGTTCCAATGAGCCTGACGAGGAGAAAGACATCTAGCGGATCTAAGGAACTCTAAATTGCGATGGTCAGTTAGTACTATGATCTGTTGTGCAGCTCCTTGCAGATGATGCCTCCATTCTTTGAAAGCCGCAATAATAGCCAGCAATTCCTTGTCTCCCACGTCGTAATTCTTCTCTGCTGAGGTTAGCCTATGGGAAAACAAAGCACAAGGATGTAGCAGACCCTTCTCTCCAGTTCTTTGGGAGAGAATAGCCCCCAAAGCATTATCAGAAGCGTCCACCTCCACAATGAAAGGTTGTGTTGGATCTGGGTGTATCAACAGTGGTGCTGATGTGAAACAGATCTTAAGCCAATCAAAAGCTTCTTGAGCCTGTGATGACCACTTAAAGGGCTTTTCCTTCTTTGTCAAGGAAGTAATTGGACAGACAATATCAGAAAAAATTTCGAATGAAGCGTCTGTAGAAATTTGCAAAACCAATAAAACGTCGGACCTCGTTAACATTCTTGGGTACCAGCCAGTCAAGAATAGCCTGAATCTTACCAGATTCAATGTTCAGCCCCTGGGGAGAGATGATATAACCTAAGAACTGTATCTCAGAACGATGGAACTCGCATTTCTCCGGCTTAATATACAGATGGTTCTCTTTCAGACGTCTTAAAACAGTTTTGACATATTCTTCATGTTCCAGTAGAGAGTCAGAAAAGATTAGTATATCGTCCAAATAGATCACTACAAACTGGTCCAACAAATCTCTGAAAATGTCATTAGCAAGGTGTTGAAATGTTGCAGGGGCGTTACAAAGCCCGAAGGGCATCACAAGAGATTCAAAGTGTCCATACCAGCATCTGAATGCTGTCTTCCACACATCCCCTGGACGAATACGCACCAAATTATAAGCCCCACGAAGATCCAGTTTAGAGAACACCTTAGCATGGCGGACTCTTTCCAGTAATTCGGGAATCAGAGGCAAAGGGTAACGGTTTCGTACGGTTACCTTATTGAGTTCTCGATAGTCAACACAGGGTCTCAGGGTACCATCCTTCTTCTTTACAAAAAATATAGGTGCCCCTGCTGGTGAGGAAGAAGGACGTATGAAGCCTTTGGCCAGATTTTCATCAATATACTCTTTTAAGGCTTGAAGCTCAGGTGCCGCCAAAGGGTATACGTTACCAAAAGAAATGGCTGCCCTGGGAAGCAGCTCATTGGGACAGTCATAATGCCTGTGTGGAGGAAGCTGATCTGCATTCTTCTTGTCACAGATGTCAGAGAACTCTTTATAAGCTGAAGGTAAAGAAAATACCTGTACATGTGGTTCCGTAGTCGTGGACTCAGGGACAGCTTCTGTTAACGCTGAGTTGCTCCTTGTTGGGAAGATAATCTCCTTGGTCTCCCAGTTGATAATTGGGTTCTGAGAACGCAACCAAGGAATGCCTAAAATCACAGGAAAATGAGGAGAAGAAATTAGCAAGAAAGAAATTTGCTCCTGATGATTAGGCTCCAACAAAATTTCAAGGGGTACAGTCTCCTGATCCACAGGCCCAGAGATTAAAGGTGACCCATCCACTGTTTCCATGGTAAATGGATAGGCTCTTTGCTGAATTTTAATACCATGTTCCTTGGCAAATGCGATATCCATGAAATTGCCACCTGCACCAGAGTCAATCATAGCTGAACTGGAAATCCACTGTCCTGAACACAGGATCTTAATAGGGAGAGAACAGTGAGAGTTCTTTTCCTTAAGCTCCTTGGGGGGTGACATCATAGAAAGTGAATGGAATACAGCGTTTAAAGGTAGGCTACACTCAGAGATGTCAGATTCATCATCACAGTTGTCATACTCCCCTACTGCTGCTAGCACCTTGTTAGGCCGTCTAGGACACTTAGGACAATTGATCAAGAAGTGGTCAGACTGGCCGCAGTAGAAACATAGACTTTCACGAAGGCGATGCTCCCGGCGCTCATTGATCTCACGCCTCTGAACGGAATCAATTTGCATGGGCACCTCCTCCACCTCCCGAGAGGTTTTACCTGCAGGCTCTTTGGAAGGAAGGGAAAAGTTAGAAACACGGTTATATGCAGCAAATTTCTCCTGCCTACGCTCAGTAAGGCGAATGTCTATGCGCACACAATGCTGTATAAATGTCTCTAGCTCTTGTGGTGACTCAGAGTAGGCTAGTTCATCTTTTACAATACTAGACAGACCCCTTTAAAAATAGGCAATTGTGCATAACTGTCCCAATTGGTATCTACTGCCAATCTCCTGAATTCAGTGGCATACTCAATAACAGAACGTTTAGCCTGGCATAAAGACAACAAAGCAGATTCAGCGGTTGCACGGCGATTAGGGTCATCAAACATTAATGCCATAGCGGCCAAGAAATCATCCAAGTCATTTAACCGTGGGTCACGAGACTCAATCATCGGATTCGCCCAGGCGAGCGCTCGTGAGGTCAGTAGCATTATTACACACAATACTTTGGATCTATCAGTAGGAAAACGGTCAGCATGCACATCAAAATATAGCATACATTGATTCACAAAGCCACGAAATTTGTCGCGATCACCATTAAATCTGAATGGGGGCAATTTAGGTGGGCTAGCTGGTGGCAGTTGCCCAGAGGGTAAAGTCACTTGTGCAGCTATTTGCGTGCTTATGTCCTGAAAAGCCCGTCCATACTGGGACTCTATGCCAGCAAGTTTGTTTTCCTGGGCTGCCATGCGGTTGCTTAAGTCCTGCAAAGTCTGTCCAAACACTTGTTGATTGAGTTCAAAGCTTCCAAACTTCTTTTGCAGACCTTCCACATCTTTCTGCAGTGATCTAATTATGGAAAACACCTGCTCTAATCTGCTTTCTGCAGTCATTGTTCCAGCAGTCTCCTTTTTTTTTTTTTAGGCTAGAGTATCCTGTAATAATTATAGGGGATAACTCAGGAGACTCTTTGCGTGGAACAAGACAACTACAGGACACAGTTTTATAAGTGGTAAAGTCTATATTATCACACGGTGATTCAAACAGGTGCAGAGAGAAACTCAAGTCCACAACACTTGGTGTAAATATCAAACGCAGCTTAGCAGTCTGTAGGAAACTTCAGAGGAAACTGCAATCAAGCAGAAAGTCTATGAAGCACAGTTATTCTAGAGGATACTTGACACGAATAAAATCTTGTCTTAGTCCAGACACAGATAGATATGCTTATAGGCAGTTCAAATCATATCTTAGCTCAACCAGGGAGGCATGGTTAATAGTCTCAGGTTATTGCAAAGCAAAGCCCAAAACTGAGCCAGAGTGTGACCTCGAGAATGAATTCAAGACTGACCCTGAAAATTAACCAAAGACTGATCCTGAGAATGAATCCAAGAGTGAACCCGAGACTGAGACCAAGACTGGCACAGCTAATATAAAGCACCCATAAATAGTAGAGAGCCCCCAATATTGACAGCCCCCAACACTTATAAGAAGAGAGCAAAACTGAGCCCAAGACTGGCACTGCTAATATAAGGTACCCACAAATAGAGAGCCCCCACTACTGACAGCCCCCCAAAACTTAGGAGAGAAGAGCAAGACTGAGCCTGAGACTGGACCCAAGGTTAAACCTGAGAATGATCCAGACACTGAGCCCAAGACTGCTCCCAAGACAGCAACAGAGCCAGAGACTAAGCATAAGAGTGACACCGCTGAGATACGCTACCAACAAATAGCAGGCAGCCTCCGCTACAGACAGCCCCCAACACTCAGGAGAGAAAAGCAAGACTGAGCCTGAGACTGAACTCAAGACTAAACCTGAGAATGATCCAGAGACTAAGCACGAGAATGAGCTCAAGACTGTAACCGAGACTGAGTCCAAGACTAAAACTGAGCCCAAGATGGATCCCAATAGTGAGCTCAAGACTGTGACAGAGTCAGAGACTAAGCATAAGACTGACACCGCTGCAGATACGGTGCCCACAAATAGAAGAGAGTCTCCGGTACAGGCAGCCCCCAACACTCAGGAGAGAAGAGCAAGACTGAGCCTGAGACTGAACTCAAGACTAAACCTGAGAATGATCCAGAGACTAAGCACGAGAATGAGCTCAAGACTGTAACCGAGACTGAGTCCAAGACTAAAACTGAGCCCAAGATGGATCCCAATAGTGAGCTCAAGACTGTGACAGAGTCAGAGACTAAGCATAAGACTGACACCGCTGCAGATACGGTGCCCACAAATAGAAGAGAGTCTCCGGTACAGGCAGCCCCCAACACTCAGGAGAGAAGAGCAAGACTGAGCCTGAGACTGAACTCAAGACTAAACCTGAGAATGATCCAGAGACTAAGCACGAGAATGAGCTCAAGACTGTAACCGAGACTGAGTCCAAGACTAAAACTGAGCCCAAGACGGATCCCAAGACTGAGCTCAAGACTGTGACAGAGTCAGAGACTAAGCATAAGACTGACATCGCTGCAGATACGGTGCCCACAAATAGAAGAGAGTCTCCGGTACAGGCAGCCCCCAACACTCAGGAGAGAAGAGCAAGACTGAGCCTGAGACTGAACTCAAGACTAAACCTGAGAATGATCCAGAGACTAAGCACGAGAATGAGCTCAAGACTGTAACCGAGACTGAGTCCAAGACTAAAACTGAGCCCAAGACGGATCCCAAGACTGAGCTCAAGACTGTGACAGAGTCAGAGACTAAGCATAAGACTGACATCGCTGCAGATACGGTGCCCACAAATAGAAGAGAGTCTCCGGTACAGGCAGCCCCCAACACTCAGGAGAGAAGAGCAAGACTGAGCCTGAGACTGAACTCAAGACTAAACCTGAGAATGATCCAGAGACTAAGCACGAGAATGAGCTCAAGACTGTAACCGAGACTGAGTCCAAGACTAAAACTGAGCCCAAGACGGATCCCAAGACTGAGCTCAAGACTGTGACAGAGTCAGAGACTAAGCATAAGACTGACATCGCTGCAGATACGGTGCCCACAAATAGAAGAGAGTCTCCGGTACAGGCAGCCCCCAACACTCAGGAGAGAAAAGCAAGACTGATCCCATGACTGAGCCTGAACCAGAGACTGAGCCAAAGAATGACACTGCTGAGATACTGTACCCACAAATAGTAGAGAATTCCCAACACTGACCGTACCCCAACATTCAGGAGAGAAGAGCGAGACTGATCCCATGACTGAGCCTGGACCAGAGACCGATGAAGTAACGGACTATGTCTACGCCAATGATGTGTAACCTGGCGGTATAAAATAAACCGTATGGACTGTTTTGTGTTTAAAAATCGTACTTGAATCAAGCCAAGCGAGTATTCCCCAACACGTTTGTGAGCGCAATCTCACAATATACACACACTATATACACACTATAAACAATCTATATACACACTACATACACAACTATATACACTATATACACACTATAAACAATCTATATACACACACTATATACACACACTATATACACAATATACACACACTATATATACACTATAAACAATCTATATACACACACTATATATACACTATAAACAATCTATATACACACACTATATACACACTATAAACAATCTATATACACACACTATATACACAATATACACACACTATATACACACTATAAACAATCTATACACACACTATATACACAATATACACACACTATATACACACTATAAACAATCTATATACACACTACATACACAACTATATACACTATATACACACTATAAACAATCTATATACACACACTATATATACACACACTATATACACAATATACACACACTATATATACACTATAAACAATCTATATACACACACTATATACACACACTATATACACAATATACACACACTATATATACACTATAAACAATCTATATACACACACTATATACACACACTCTATATACACAATATACACACACTATATATACACTATAAACAATCTATATACACACACTATATACACACACTCTATATACACAATATACACACACTATATATACACTATAAACAATCTATATACACACACTATATACACACACTATATACACAATATACACACACTATATATACACTATAAACAATCTATATACACACACTATATACACACACTATATACACAATATACACACACTATATATACACTATAAACAATCTATATACACACACTATATATACACACACTATATACACAATATACACACACTATATACACACTATAAACAATCTATATACACACACTATATATACACACACTATATACACAATATACACACACTATATATACACTATAAACAATATATATACACACACTATATACACACACTATATACACAATATACACACACTATATATACACTATAAACAATCTATATACACACACTATATACACACACTATATACACAATATACACACACTATATACACACTATAAACAATCTATATACACACACTATATACACAATATACACACACTATATATACACTATAAACAATCTATATACACACACTATATACACAATATACACACACTATATACACACTATAAACAATCTATATACACTACATACACACACTATATACACACTATACACACTATACACACACACTATATATACACTATAAACAATCTATACACACACTATATACACACACTATATATACACACACTATATACATACACTATACACACACACTATACACACACACTATACATACACTATAAACAATCTATATACACACACTATATACACAATATACACACACTATATATACACTATAAACAATCTATACACACACTATATACACACACTATATATACACACACTATATACATACACTATACACACACACTATATACACACACTATACATACACTATAAACAATCTATATACACACACTATATATACACACACTATATACATACACTATGCACACACACACTATATACACACACCATATACACACACTGTATACACACACACTATATACACACACTATATATACACACTATTTACACACACTATATACACACACTATATATACACACACTATTTACACACACTATATACACACTATATATACACACACTATTTACACACACTATATACCACACTATATATACACACTATACACACACTATACACACTATATATACACACACTATATACACACTATATACACACTATATATAAACACACTATATACACACACTGTATACACACACACTATATACACACTATATACACACTATACACACACAATATACACACACTATATACACACACTATATACACACAATATACACACACTATACACACACTATATACACACTATATATACACACTATATACACACACTATACACACACTATATACACACACTATACACACTATATACACACACTATATACACACAATACACACTATATACACACACTATATATACACTATATACACACACTATATATACACACTATATACACACAACACACACTATATATACACACACTATATACACACACTGTATACACACACTATATACACACTATATACACACAATATACACACACTATATATACACACTATACACACTATATACACACACTATATACACACAATACACACTATATACACACACTATATATACACTGTATACACACTATATACACACAATACACACTATATACACACACTATATATACACTATATACACAATATACACACTATACACACACACTCTATGTACACACACTATATACACACACTATATACACACAATACACACTACATACACACACACCATATATACACACTATAAACAATCTATATACACAAACTATATACACACACTATATATACACACACTATATACATACACTATACACACACACTATATACACACTATATATATATATACACACAATATACACACACACAATATATACATACACTATATACACACTATATATATACACACAATATACACACACACACTATATACACACACTATATACACACACAATATACACACACTATATATACACACACTAAATATACACACACTATATACACACACTATATATACACACTATACACACTATATACACACACTATATACACACAATACACACTATATACACACTATATATACACACACTATATACACACACTCTATATACACAATATACACACACTATATATACACTATAAACAATCTATATACACACACTATATACACAATATACACACACTGTATACACACTATAAACAATCTATATACACACACTATATACACAATATACACACACTATATACACACTATAAACAATCTATACACACACTATATACACAATATACACACACTATATATACACTATAAACAATCTATATACACACACTATATACACAATATACACACACTATATACACACTATAAACAATCTATATACACTACATACACACACTATATACACACTATACACACTATACACACACACTATATATACACTATAAACAATCTATACACACACTATATACACACACTATATATACACACACTATATACATACACTATACACACACACTATACACACACACTATACATACACTATAAACAATCTATATACACACACTATATACACAATATACACACACTATATATACACTATAAACAATCTATACACACACTATATACACACACTATATATACACACACTATATACATACACTATACACACACACTATATACACACACTATACATACACTATAAACAATCTATATACACACACTATATATACACACACTATATACATACACTATGCACACACACACTATATACACACACCATATACACACACTGTATACACACACACTATATACACACACTATATATACACACTATTTACACACACTATATACACACACTATATATACACACACTATTTACACACACTATATACACACTATATATACACACACTATTTACACACACTATATACACACTATATATACACACTATACACACACTATACACACTATATATACACACACTATATACACACTATATATAAACACACTATATACACACACTGTATACACACACACTATATACACACTATATACACACTATACACACACAATATACACACACTATATACACACACTATATACACACTATATACACACAATATACACACACTATACACACACTATATACACACTATATATACACACTATATACACACACTATATACACACACTATACACACTATATACACACACTATATACACACAATACACACTATATACACACACTATATATACACTATATACACACACTATATATACACACTATATACACACAACACACACTATATATACACACACTATATACACACACTGTATACACACACTATATACACACTATATACACACAATATACACACACTATATATACACACTATACACACTATATACACACACTATATACACACAATACACACTATATACACACACTATATATACACTGTATACACACTATATACACACAATACACACTATATACACACACTATATATACACTATATACACAATATACACACTATACACACACACTCTATGTACACACACTATATACACACACTATATACACACAATACACACTACATACACACACACCATATATACACACTATAAACAATCTATATACACAAACTATATACACACACTATATATACACACACTATATACATACACTATACACACACACTATATACACACTATATATATATATACACACAATATACACACACACAATATATACATACACTATATACACACTATATATATACACACAATATACACACACACTATATACACACACTATATACACACACAATATACACACACTATATATACACACACTAAATATACACACACTATATACACACACTATACACACTATATACACACACTATATACACACAATACACACTATATACACACTATATATACACACACTATATATACACACTATATACACACAATACACACTATATATACACTATATACACACACTAAATATACACTATATATACACTATACACACTATATACACACTATATACACACAATACACACTATATACACACACTATATACACACACTATATATACACACACTATATACACACACACACTATATACACACACTATATACACACACTACACACTATATACACACACTATATACACACACTATATACACACACTATATACACACACTATATACACACACTATATACACACTATATATACACACACTATACACACACACTATATACACACACTACACACTATATACACACACTATATACACACACTATATACACACACTATATATACACACTATATACACACACTATATACACACAATACACTCTATATACACTATACACACACACTATATACACTATATACACTATATACACACACTATATACACACACTATACACACTATACACACACAATACACTCTATATACACTATACACACTATACACACACACTATATACACACACTATACACACACTGTATACACACTATATACATACACTATATACACACTATACACACACACTATATATACACTATATACACTATATACACACATACACTATATACACACTATATACACACTATACACACACACTATATACACACACTATATATACACACACTATATACACACACACACTATATACACACACTATATACACACACTACACACTATATACACACACTATATACACACACTATATACACACACTATATACACACACTATATACACACACTATATACACACTATATATACACACACTATACACACACACTATATACACACACTACACACTATATACACACACTATATACACACACTATATACACACACTATATATACACACTATATACACACACTATATACACACAATACACTCTATATACACTATACACACACACTATATACACTATATACACTATATACACACACTATATACACACACTATACACACTATACACACACAATACACTCTATATACACTATACACACTATACACACACACTATATACACACACTATACACACACTGTATACACACTATATACATACACTATATACACACTATACACACACACTATATATACACTATATACACTATATACACACATACACTATATACACACTATATACACACTATACACACACACTATATATACACTATACACACACACTATATACATACACTATATACACACTATACACACACACTATATATACACTATATACACTATATACACACATACACTATATACACACTATATACACACTATACACACACACTATATATACACTATACACACACACTATATATACACACACTATATACACACTATATACACACTATATATAAACACACTATATACACACACTGTATACACACACACTATATACACACTATATACACACTATACACACACAATATACACACACTATATACACACACTATATACACACTATATACACACAATATACACACACTATACACACACTATATACACACTATATATACACACTATATACACACACTATATACACACACTATACACACTATATACACACACTATATACACACAATACACACTATATACACACACTATATATACACTATATACACACACTATATATACACACTATATACACACAACACACACTATATATACACACACTATATACACACACTGTATACACACACTATATACACACTATATACACACAATATACACACACTATATATACACACTATACACACTATATACACACACTATATACACACAATACACACTATATACACACACTATATATACACTGTATACACACTATATACACACAATACACACTATATACACACACTATATATACACTATATACACAATATACACACTATACACACACACTCTATGTACACACACTATATACACACACTATATACACACAATACACACTACATACACACACACCATATATACACACTATAAACAATCTATATACACAAACTATATACACACACTATATATACACACACTATATACATACACTATACACACACACTATATACACACTATATATATATATACACACAATATACACACACACAATATATACATACACTATATACACACTATATATATACACACAATATACACACACACTATATACACACACTATATACACACACAATATACACACACTATATATACACACACTAAATATACACACACTATATACACACACTATACACACTATATACACACACTATATACACACAATACACACTATATACACACTATATATACACACACTATATATACACACTATATACACACAATACACACTATATATACACTATATACACACACTAAATATACACTATATATACACTATACACACTATATACACACTATATACACACAATACACACTATATACACACACTATATACACACACTATATATACACACACTATATACACACACACACTATATACACACACTATATACACACACTACACACTATATACACACACT
The DNA here is from genome assembly GCF_051348905.1 of Ranitomeya variabilis. Taxonomy (NCBI): domain Eukaryota; kingdom Metazoa; phylum Chordata; class Amphibia; order Anura; family Dendrobatidae; genus Ranitomeya; species Ranitomeya variabilis. The sequence goes on along the minus strand of NC_135236.1, from coordinate 689,257,012 downwards.
ATATACACACACTATATACACACACTATATACACACACTATATACACACACTATATACACACTATATATACACACACTATACACACACACTATATACACACACTACACACTATATACACACACTATATACACACACTATATACACACACTATATATACACACTATATACACACACTATATACACACAATACACTCTATATACACTATACACACACACTATATACACTATATACACTATATACACACACTATATACACACACTATACACACTATACACACACAATACACTCTATATACACTATACACACTATACACACACACTATATACACACACTATACACACACTGTATACACACTATATACATACACTATATACACACTATACACACACACTATATATACACTATATACACTATATACACACATACACTATATACACACTATATACACACTATACACACACACTATATACACACACTATATATACACACACTATATACACACACACACTATATACACACACTATATACACACACTACACACTATATACACACACTATATACACACACTATATACACACACTATATACACACACTATATACACACTATATATACACACACTATACACACACACTATATACACACACTACACACTATATACACACACTATATACACACACTATATACACACACTATATATACACACTATATACACACACTATATACACACAATACACTCTATATACACTATACACACACACTATATACACTATATACACTATATACACACACTATATACACACACTATACACACTATACACACACAATACACTCTATATACACTATACACACTATACACACACACTATATACACACACTATACACACACTGTATACACACTATATACATACACTATATACACACTATACACACACACTATATATACACTATATACACTATATACACACATACACTATATACACACTATATACACACTATACACACACACTATATATACACTATACACACACACTATATACACACACTATATACACTATATACACACATACACTATATATACACTATATACACATATATAATAACACATACCAAAACTTTTCTCCCCTCTGTGCATGGGTGGATGGCAGAAGCCCCTCATGGAGCAGCCGCTGGGGTCCCTGGTAGCAGCTGGACGACCCTTTTGTTCCCCGGACAGAAGATCACACGGAGCCCTGAGCACAAAGCCGCATGTCCGCCCGGCAGGAGGAAGAAGCCCCGAATCCGGCAAGTGCCAGCACCGGCGGCGGATCAGCACTGGGGGAGGGGACAGCTCCCAGCACAGGGGCGGAGTCAGGGGAGGGACAGAAACCAGAACAGGGGCGGAGTCAGGGGAGGGGCAGAAACCAGAACAGGGGCGGAGTCAGGGGCGGGGCAGAAGAACCAGCACAGGGGCGGAGTCAGGGGAGGGGCAGGAACCAGCACAGGGGCGGAGTCAGGGGAGGGGCAAAAGCAGCACGTAGGAGGCGGCAGCTGAACAGAAACCAGAGCGAGCAACAGTCAGAACACGGACAGAACCCCGAGCTCAGACAGCACCCCGAGATCAGACAGCACCCCGAGATCAGGCAACACCCCGAGATCAGGCAACACCCCGAGCTCAGACAGCACCCCGAGATCAGACAGCACCCCGAGATCAGACAGCACCCCGAGATCAGGCAGCACCCCGAGCTCAGACAGCACCCCGAGCTCAGACAGCACCCCGAGCTCAGACAGAACCCCGAGCTCAGACAGCACCCCGAGCTCAGACAGCACCCCGAGATCAGGCAGCACCCCGAGATCAGGCAGTACCCCGAGATCAGACAGCACCCCGAGATCAGACAGCACCCCGAGATCAGGCAGCACCCCGAGATCAGACAGCACCCCGAGCTCAGACAGCACCCCGAGATCAGGCAGCACCCCGAGATCAGACAGCACCCCGAGATCAGACAGCAACCCGAGCTCAGACAGCACCCCGAGATCAGGCAGCACCCCGAGATCAGACAGCACCCCGAGATCAGACAGCACCCCGAGATCAGGCAACACCCCGAGCTCAGACAGAACCCCGAGCTCAGACAGCACCCCGAGCTCAGACAGCACCCCGAGATCAGACAGCACCCTGAGATCAGACAGCACCCTGAGATCAGACAGCACCCCGAGCTCAGACAGAACCCCGAGCTCAGACAGCACCCCGAGATCAGACAGCAACCCGAGATCAGACAGCACCCCGAGATCAGGCAACACCCCGAGCTCAGACAGAACCCCGAGCTCAGACAGCACCCCGAGCTCAGACAGCACCCCGAGATCAGACAGCACCCCGAGATCAGGCAACACCCCGAGCTCAGACAGAACCCCGAGCTCAGACAGCACCCCGAGCTCAGACAGCACCCCGAGATCAGGCAGCACCCCGAGATCAGACAGCACCCCGAGATCAGACAGCACCCCGAGATCAGACAGCACCCTGAGATCAGACAGCACCCTGAGATCAGACAGCACCCCGAGCTCAGACAGCACCCCGAGATCAGACAGCACCCCGAGCTCAGACAGCACCCCGAGCTCAGACAGCACCCCGAGATCAGGCAGCACCCCGAGCTCAGACAGCACCCCGAGATCAGACAGCACCCCGAGATCAGGCAACACCCCGAGCTCAGACAGAACCCCGAGCTCAGACAGCACCCCGAGCTCAGACAGCACCCCGAGATCAGACAGCACCCTGAGATCAGACAGCACCCTGAGATCAGACAGCACCCCGAGCTCAGACAGAACCCCGAGCTCAGACAGCACCCCGAGATCAGACAGCAACCCGAGATCAGACAGCACCCCGAGATCAGGCAACACCCCGAGCTCAGACAGAACCCCGAGCTCAGACAGCACCCCGAGCTCAGACAGCACCCCGAGATCAGACAGCACCCCGAGATCAGGCAACACCCCGAGCTCAGACAGAACCCCGAGCTCAGACAGCACCCCGAGCTCAGACAGCACCCCGAGATCAGGCAGCACCCCGAGATCAGACAGCACCCCGAGATCAGACAGCACCCCGAGATCAGACAGCACCCTGAGATCAGACAGCACCCTGAGATCAGACAGCACCCCGAGCTCAGACAGAACCCCGAGCTCAGACAGCACCCCGAGATCAGACAGCAACCCGAGATCAGACAGCACCCCGAGATCAGGCAACACCCCGAGCTCAGACAGAACCCCGAGCTCAGACAGCACCCCGAGCTCAGACAGCACCCCGAGATCAGACAGCACCCCGAGATCAGGCAACACCCCGAGCTCAGACAGAACCCCGAGCTCAGACAGCACCCCGAGCTCAGACAGCACCCCGAGATCAGGCAGCACCCCGAGATCAGACAGCACCCCGAGATCAGACAGCACCCCGAGATCAGGCAGCACCCCGAGCTCAGACAGCACCCCGAGATCAGACAGCACCCCGAGACTCTACAGAGACTGCACCCCGAGATTAGGCAGCACCCTGAGATCAGGCAGCACCCTGAGACTCTACAGAGACTGCACCCCGAGATCCGGCAGAAACCCGAGACTCTACAGAGACTGCACCCCGAGATCAGGCAGCACCCCCAGATCAGTCAGCACCCCGAGAATCTACAGACACTGCACCCCGAGATCAGACAGCACCCCGAGACTCTACAGAGACTGCACCCAGAGACTCTACAGAGACTGCACCCCGAGATCAGGCAGCACCCTGAGACTCTACAGAGACTGCACCCCGAGATCAGGCAGCACCTCGAGATCAGGCAGCACCCTGAGACTCTACAGAGACTGCACCCCGAGATCAGGCAGCACCCTGAGACTCTACAGAGACTGCACCCCGAGATCAGGCAGCACCCCGAGACTCTACAGAGACTGCACCCCGAGATTAGGCAGCACCCTGAGATCAGGCAGCACCCTGAGACTCTACAGAGACTGCACCCCGAGATCCGGCAGAAACCCGAGACTCTACAGAGACTGCACCCCGAGATCAGGCAGCACCCGCAGATCAGTCAGCACCCCGAGAATCTACAGACACTGCACCCCGAGATTAGGCAGCACCCCGAGACTCTACAGAGACTGCACCCCGAGATCAGGCAGCACCCCGAGACTCTACAGAGACTGCACCACGAGATCAGGCAGCATCCCGAGATCAGGCAGCACCCCGAGACTACAGAGACTGCACCCCGAGATCAGTCAGCACCCCGAGATCAGGCAGCACCCCGAGACTCTACAGAGACTGCACCCCGAGATCAGGCAGCAGCCCGAGATCAGGCAGCACCTTGAGACTCTACAGAGACTGCACCCCGAGATCAGACAGCATCCCGAGATCAGGCAGCACCCCGAGTCTCTATAGAGACTGCACCCCGAGATCAGGCAGCACCCCAAAACTCTACAGAGACTGCACCCTGAGATCAGGCAGCACCCCGAGATCAGGCAGCACCCTGAGATCAGGCAGCACCCCGAGCTCAGACAGCACCCCAAGATCAGGCAGCACCCCGAGCTCAGACAGCACCCCGAGATCAGGCAGCACCCGAGATCAGGCAGCACCCCGAGATCAGGCAGCACCCCGAGATCAGACTGCACCCCGAGCTCAGGCAGCACCCCGAGATTAGACAGCACCCCGAGATCAGGCAGCACCCCGAGATCAGGCAGCACCCTGAGACTCTACAGAGACTGCACCCCGAGATTAGGCAGCAACCCGAGAATAGGCAGCACCCCGAGATCAGGCAGCACCCCGAGACTCTACAGAGACTGTACCCCGAGATCAGGCAGCACCCCGAGACTCTACAGAGACTGCACCCCGAGATCAGGCAGCACCCCCAGATCAGGCAGCACCCCGAGAATCTACAAAGACTGCACCCCGAGATCAGGCAGCACCCCGAGACTCTACAGAGACTGCATCCAGAGACTCTACAGAGACTGCTTCCCGAGATCACGCAGCACCCCGATTTCACGCAGCAATACGAGACTTTACAGAGACTGCACCCCTAGATCAGACTGCACCCCGAGATCAGGTAGCTCCCCGAGACTCTACAGAGACTGCACCCCGAGATCAGGCAGCACCCCGAGACTCTACAGAGACTGCACCCCGAGATCAGGCAGCACCCCGAGACTCTATAGAGACTGCACCCCGAGATCAGGTAGCACCCCGAGACTCTACAGAGACTGCACCCCGAGATCAGGCAGCACCCCGAGATCAGGCAGCACCCTGAGACCAGGCAGCACCCCGAGACTCTACAGAGACTGCACCCTGAGATTAGGCAGCACCCCGAGACTCTACAGAGACTGCACCCCGAGATCAGGCAGCACCCCGAGACTCTACAGAGACTGCACCCCGAGATCAGGCAGCATCCCGCGATCAGGCAGCACCCCGAGACTACAGAGACTGCACCCTGAGATCAGGCAGCACCCCGAGACTCTAGAGACTGCACCCCAAGATCAGGCAGCACCCCGACACTCTACAGAGACTGCCCCCCGAGATAAGGCAGCACCGCAAGATCAGGCAGCACCTTGAGACTCTACAGAGACTGCACCCCGTGATCAGACAGCATCCCGAGATCAGGCAGCACCCCGAGTCTCTACAGAGTCTGCAGCCCGAGATCAGGCAGCACCCCGAGACTCTACAGAGTGCACCCCGAGATCAGGCAGCACGCCGAGATCAGGCAGCACCCTGAGATCAGACTGCACCTCGAGACTCTACAGAGACTGCACCCCGAGATCAGGCAGCACCCCAAGATCAGACAGCACCCCGAGATCAGACAGCACCCCGAAACTCTACAGAGACAGCACCCCGAGATCAGGCAGCACCCCGAGACTCTACAGAGACTGCACACCGAGATCAGGCAGCACCCCGAGATCAGGCAGCAACCCGAGACTCTACAGAGACTGCACCCCGAGATCAGGCAGCACCCTGAGATCAGGCAGCACCCCGAGATTCTACAGAGACTGCACCCCGAGATCAGGCAGCACCCGAGACTCTACAGAGACTGCACCCCAAGATCAGGCAGCTCCCCGAGATCAGACAGCACCTCGAGACTCTACAGAAACGGCACCCCGAGATCAGGCAGCGCCCGAAGATCAGGTAGCACCCCGAGACTCTACAGAGACTGCACCCCGAGATCAGGCAGCACCCCGAGATCAGACAGCACCCCGAGACTCTACAGAAACGGCACCCCGAGATCAGGCAGCACCCCGAGACTCTACAGAGACTGCACCCCGAGATCAGGCAGCACCCCGAGACTATACAGAGACTGCACCCCGAGATCAGGCAACACCCCGAGACTCTACAGATACTGCACCCCGAGATAAGGCAGCGCCCCGAGATCAGGTAGCACCCTGAGACTCTACAGAGAGTGCACCCTGAGATCAGGCAGCACCCTGAGATCAGATAGCACCCCGAGACTCTACAGAGACTGCACCCCGAGATCAGGCAGCACCCCGAGATCAGGTAGCACCCCGAGACTCTACAGAGACTGCACCCCGAAATCAGGCAGCACCCCGAGATCAGGCATCACCCTGAGACTACAGACCGCACCCCGAGATCAGACAGCACCCCGAGACTCAACAGAGACTGCACCCCGAGATCAGGCAGCGCCCGGAGATCAGGTAGCACCCCGAGACTCTACAGAGACTGCACCCCGAGATCAGGCAGCACCCCGAGATCAGACAGCACCCCGAGACTCTACAGAAACTGAACCCCGAGATCAGGCAGCACCCCGAGACTCTACAGAGACTGCACCCCGAGATCAGGCAGCACCTCGAGACTCTACAGAGACTGCACCCCGAGATCAGGCAGCACACCGAGACTCTACAGATACTGCACCCCGAGATCAGGCAGCGCCCCGAGATCAGGTAGCACCCCGAGACTCTACAGAGAGTGCACCCTGAGATCAGGCAGCACCCCGAGATCAGATAGCACCCCGAGACTCTGCAGAGACTGCACCCCGAGATCAGGCAGCACCCCGAGATCAGGTAGCACCTCGAGACTCTACAGAGACTGCACCCCGAGATCAGGCAGCACCCCGAGATCAGGCAGCACCCCGAGACTCTACAGAGACTGCTCCCCGAGATCACGCAGCACCCCGAGATCAGGCAGCACCCCGAGACTTTACAGAGACTGCTCCCCGAGACTCTACAGAGACTGCACGCCGAGATCAGGCAGCACCCCGAGACTCTACAGAAACAGCACCCCGAGATCAGGCAGCACCCCGAGACTCTACAGAGACTGCATCCCGAGATAAGGCAGCACCCCGAGATCAGGCAGCACCCCGAGACTCTACAGAGACTGCACCCCGAGATCAGGCAGCACCCCGAGATCAGGCAGCACCCCGAGACTCTACAGAGACTGCTCCCCGAGACTCTACAGAGACTGCACGCCGAGATCAGGCAGCACCCCGAGACTCTACAGAAACAGCACCCCGAGATCAGGCAGCACCCCGAGACTCTACAGAGACTGCATCCCGAGATAAGGCAGCGCTCTGGCTGCCTCCAGCCAGGAGTTCCAGGTGGCTTTACGCTCAGATGCGAGCCTGGAGAGTTTGAGACACCTCGCCGAGACGCCCACCTCCATGGCTGATAAGGAGATGGTGATCTGGGAACGAGGGAGATTGTACCGGGAGACAGTACCCGGAAAATCCCAGAAGGAGTGGTTGAGGGAAAGACAGCTGACCATCCCGTACCAATTTAGGGGTGAGTTGTTGCGGACTGCCCATGAGATTCCACTTGCTTGGCACTTGGGGATCAGCAAAACTAAGGCCTGTCTGTCTCAAATTTTCTATTGGCCCAAGATGGGGACAGATGTAACAAACTACTGCTGCTCCTGTATCACCTGCTGTCACGGTTCACCCCGTCTGTCAACCATATGTGTCACGGGTCCCACCAATGTTTCAGGGATCCCGGGGAGGATATCTTTATCGTCCCCATTACTCACACCAATTTGTCACGAACCGGGGTGGTTTAGTTGCCCCTGGTTCCTTCGGAAGGGGATTTATCTATATCCCACTTCCGGTTTGGAACTTGCAGCTCTCTGGCACCCCCGTACCCTCAGGTCAGATTAGGTACTGCACCTAGGGTAATTAGTCGCCAGAAAGGCTGCCTGCTATGTACTGGCTATTGGGCACATTGCAGCGAGGGCGATATAACTACTCCCACACAGGCAGGAACAACAATTATCAACGCTGCCTGTTGCTGCAAAGACGCCCAATCACACAAGACAAAGTATGCTGCCTCCAGCTCTGATTTCACAAGGATTAACAGGTCCGGAGCCAACCCCAAATCAGCGTAATTCACCTCAGAGGATGCACAGTTCGTACAGAGCACAGAAAGACAAGCTAGTAATTTATATATTTTACTCCATAAAAAGGTAGGCAGTGTTTACAAAGTATCAAAAAATATTATAAAGAAGACAATATCATATATACAATACAATTACAAATAAAATGATGATTAAAATTGAAAAGAACACTTACAGGTGGTTATCTCATGGCATCATCATGGCAGCCGTGTGCTGGGGGGAAGGGTGAGCATATATCCAGATGCAAAACGCCTCTCTATAGCAGCTAGTCCCCTGGACAAAAGACACTGCAAACTCCTGTCCCACTAAGTTATCTCACATCCCCAAAACCAGGCACTCTCCCTGTGGTGACATCACTCAGGGGCTGACACCTCCCCTTTACTTAGAATATAAAAACTATTTTTATGCATATCTCGCTGTATGAACCTTGTATAATAAATAACCCAGGATCACGAGGTACACTATTTTGAGGCAATTCTTTTAAGTGTAAATATGGATTAATTACATGAAAGAAATCCACTTTTTGCACTTATTGTGCTTAGCTTCTAGCGGTTTCAGTGAGTGATAGATCTATCGAGGGACATCCAGGACATCCGGAATATGTAATTCGTATATTTCTAGCCTGGGTTAGTGCCCATATATATCACGTTAATAGAACAAAGGAACTCAGGGCTTCTACACCAGTTTTGGCTGGTATTCGATGGGAGAGGGAATGAGTAGTTTTAGGGAGATGTCTTCTATTTGCAGCTAAATGCAATAAAAATTATTTTAGGAGGGGGAAATGAGGGGTTTAGGATTCACACACACACAAGCAGGCAGAGTGAGAAGAGGAGGGTCGGAATGGCCCACAGCGTGTGTCGGCTCAGCTTTAAGGGAATTAGCAGAGCACAGTGTGCGTGATAATACAGAATCAAATACCTCTTGTTCCTGACACCTGTCAAAGAGTGGGGAAGGTGGGGCCTGCCTTTAAGGCTCCCCTGATCCCTTTGCCAGTCATACAATAATTATATCACCCTCACTGCAGTGTGTGCCCAATAGCCAGTACATAGCAGGCATCCTTTCTGGAGGCTAATTATCCTAGGTGCAGTTCACTAACTGACCCGAGGGTAAGGGGGGTGCCAGAGAGCTGCAAGTTCCAAACCGGAACTGGGAAGTGGGATATAAATAAATCCCCTTCAGAAAAGAACCGGGGGCAACCAAACAACCCCAGTTCATGATGTACCTAATCTGTACCTAATCTGCGGCGCAAAGTAATTAAGGAACATCACAACTCTGTGCGTGCTTGCTGGCCATCCAGGTGGTAAAGCAACCGTGGTCCTCATTTCTCATTGTTTTTGGTGGCTGGGGCTTCATCGGGATGTGGTTGAACATGTATCTGCTTGCATTATCTGCGCGCTTTCTAAGGTATTGCATATTCGTCCATCTGGTCCTCTTCTTCCACTACCTATTCCTAGCAGGCCATGGACACACTTCTCCATGGATTTATTACTGACCTACTGGTATCTGCAGGCAATACTGTGGTTCTAGTGGTTGTAGATAAGTTCAGTAAGATGGTTCATTTTGTTGTATTACCGGCACTTCCAAATGCCAAGACTCTTCCTCAGGTGTTTATAAATGAGTTTGTGAAGCTTCACGCGGTTCTCTCTAATGTAGTGCCAGTTTGGGGGACCCAGTTTGTTTCCAAGTTCTGGATGGCATTCTGACGACTCCGGGTGCAGCTGTAATTTTCCCCTGCCTTCCATCCTCAGTTGAATGGACAGACTGAGCGCGTTAATTGGAATTTGGAGACTTATCTCAGGTGTTTTGTCTCAGAGATTCAGGAGGATTGGGCATTCTACTTACCTCTGGCAGAATTTGCTATCAATAATCACCATCAAGAATCTACAGCGGGTTACCATCCGCAGTTTGATACTTTTTGCAGGGAAGGGGCTTCGAGAGTTCCTGAGGAGGAACGTTTTGCTTTGTTGCTCTCCTCAGTGTGTCAGGAAAATATTAATTATTTTCCATTGTTCGGGGGACATGGCCAGAGCTGGCCTACTGCTCCTCCCACCATTGGTTTTTGTAGGACCAAGTCTTACCTACAGCCCCCTCTCTCCCTGAGAATTTCCACCCCCCTTCCTTCCAGCAAATGATCAGTTTGGAATGCAGTTTTTATTGTCTGCTAGGACTAGCAGAGCTGAATATATTTTCCCTCCGAAGATTCCTTTTTCTTATAAGCAAAATACTCAAAGTCAAATTCAATAAGACACATTAATCCCAATAAACATGAAAATTAGATTTCTAGAATCTGGGCACTTGGGGTTACACATGGCAGCGTTTTTCGACATTTAGGGCCATCAGACACCCAGGAAATTAATTTCTGGCACCAGCAAATCCCAGACATACCGTGTTTGGACTCTAAAGAACGGTAAATTCGCAGGTGAAAAAATAATGCCAATATCGTTGTGAGCTTCCAGGCCAAAGATATGAAGAAAATTAGTCATTGTAACATTCCTTGCTATGTGTACCTCCCAGAAAACAGCCCATATGTGAGGTCAGAAAAATGAGAGTTCTTAGTTTTATGGCCGAAGCATAAAGCAAGAACGTCCATCTTTGGCCTGCATTCAGAGCCAGGAGAGACAGCTAAACACCTCTCTGTGGTACTGGATCATTTCTTTAGGATCTCTCCTCCCCTTTATCAACACGTCATGCCTGTGACAGATTTAGTAAGTTTCGTATTTTCATCGATTTTATTTCATAACTGTTTGTACATACTTGTATTTTGTCTCTTTTGTAATATAAGTTGTATCTTTTGTAAACACCACCAATTTTTTCTGGAGTAAACTTATAAATTTGCTAGCTTTGTTCTTCTTGCTCTATAAGCGATCCGCCACGTACTCTATACAAATTCACGCTACCGAATGGGTGTCCGATCCCCCTATAAGAGGTCGGGTGGCAGCATCGTTTTTGTATTTATGTGGGGTTGGGGACTTGATGGTGACTGGATCGGGGTTTATATATGTTCCTATCAGGAACCGGTGATATACACTCACCGGCCACTTTATTAGGTACACCTGTCCAACTTCTTGTTAACACTTAATTTCTAATCAGCCAATCACATGGCGGCAACTCAGTGCATTTAGGCATGTAGACATGGTCAAGACAATCTCCTGCAGTTCAAACCGAGCATCAGTATGGGGAAGAAAGGTGATTTGAGTGCCTTTGAACGTGGCATGGTTGTTGGTGCCAGAAGGGCTGGTCTGAGTATTTCAGAAACTGCTGATCTACTGGGATTTTCACGCACAACCATCTCTAGGGTTTACAGAGAATGGTCCGAAAAAGAAAAAAAATCCAGTGAGCGGCAGTTCTGTGGGCGGAAATGCCTTGTTGATGCCAGAGGTCAGAGGAGAATGGGCAGACTGGTTCGAGCTGATAGAAAGGCAACAGTGACTCAAATCGCCACCCGTTACAACCAAGGTAGGCCTAAGAGCATCTCTGAACGCACAGTGCGTCGAACTTTGAGGCAGATGGGCTACAGCAGCAGAAGACCACACCGGGTACCACTCCTTTCAGCTAAGAACAGGAAACTGAGGCTACAATTTGTACAAGCTCATCGAAATTGGACAGTAGAAGATTGGAAAAACGTTGCTTGGTCTGATGAGTCTCGATTTCTGCTGCGACATTCGGATGGTAGGGTCAGAATTTGGCATAAACAACATGAAAGCATGGATCCATCCTGCCTTGTATGGAGCATCTTTGGGATGTGCAGCCGACAAATCTGCGGCAACTGTGTGATGCCATCATGTCAATATGGACCAAAATCTCTGAGGAATGCTTCCAGCACCTTGTTGAATCTATGCCACGAAGAATTGAGGCAGTTCTGAAGGCAAAAGGGGGTCCAACCCGTTACTAGCATGGTGTACCTAATAAAGTGGCCGGTGAGTGTATATACATCCCGTCACATCACGTGCCACAATATTCAACATAAATTAGAGCAGCTGCGCTCACTTTCTTATCCTCTGTCAATATCCTTAGTGGCCAGCAGGGTAAGGGGGTGCCAGAGAGCTGCAAGTTCATGACCAATAGTGGAAGTGTTTCCGAACAGGGGGTTCTGAGTAATTTGAAGATCATGAGAGACAGGTGCAAACAAATAGCTGACAGAAAACGCTTGCCAGGTCCGCACCTAAATGTGAATGACTTTGTGTGGTTGTCTACCAGGAATATCAGGTTGAGGGTTCCTTCCTGAAAGTTGGGTCCTAGATTTATTGTCCCCTATAAAGTAACCGCCGTCATTAACCCAGCAGCGTTTCGTCTTGAGCTACCTCAGGCTTTTAAGATCCACAATGTCTTTCACATGTCTTTGCTCAAGAAATATGTGGAACCTCTTGAGCCCTCACCCCTATCGTCACCCCCAATAATGATTGATGGTAATCTAGAGTTTCAAATTTCGAGGATTGTAGATTCTCGCCTCCAACGTCGTTCCCTAAAATACATGGTGCACTAGAAGGTCTGGTTTGTTCATTTCACACCTCTTATCCCGAGAAAACATGTCCTGAGTGTCCAGAGGCCACTTGTAGGGCATAGCTCTAAGGATACACAGGGCTTAGGTTCCTGCTCGGCGATTGGTGTGGAACCAATGTAAGAATGGTAGGGGAGGCAGGGTGCTATTAGATCTACCTAGTGGTCTCCACTCCCCCTTTCCCTAGCATTTGGGCTTCCTTCCCTTCTTCCTTTCGTGTTGCACTTAGTCTTCTCATACTGTGCGTGACTGCTTGCTCATGTTTGTTATGCCCCTCAGTATGTGTTATGTCCCCCATGTGTGATCTGCCTCGCGCAGTATGTGATCTGCTTCCCCAGTGCGAGATTTGCCCCTATATGTGATCTGCCACCATATGTGATCTGCCCCCCTGTATATGATTTGCACCCCCAATATGTAATCTGCCTCCCCAGTGTGATATCCCCCAATGTGTGATCTTTCCCTCCACCATGATATCTGCTCTTAGTATGTGATCTTCCCAAATATGGGATTTGCCCCCTCCAGTATGGAATCTATTCCCCAAGTATCTGATGTGCCTCTGACCCCATGTGTGATCTGCCCCATTATGTGATCTTCACTCCACTGTGTGATCTGCCCCTCAGTATGTGATCTGCCCCAGTATGTAATCTTTCCCCAGTATGTGATTTGCCCCAATATGTGATCTGCCTTCCCAGTGTGTGATCTGTCCCCTCGTGTGTGATCTGCCCCAGTATGTAATCTTCCCCCAGTGTGAGATTTGCCCATTTGTGATCTGCCCCAGTAAATGATCTGCCCCACAATATGTAATCTGCCCCAGTATGTGATCTGCCTACCCAGTATGTGATCTGCCCCACAGTATTTGATCTGCCCACCAGTATGTTATCTGCCCACCAGGATGTGATCTGCTCTCCAATATGTGATCTGCCTACCCAGTATGTGATCGGATGACCAGTTTGTGATCTGCCCCAGTATGTGATCTGCTGACCAGTGTGAGATCTGCCCCAGTATATGATCTGCCTGTGATGGTGTGATATGTTATGTGGGTATCATTTTGTGTATATTTATATTTTACTGATTTTCATAGTGTTCTCTTGTTGCCCTGTATCATTCCGTGTATTCCCCATATTGTCTAGAGTCTCAATTACCTTCCAAAAGGCTGATAATTAAATTAGCTCACTTACTGTCTGCAGCCTGACTGTATCTATGCCTCTTGATGACCCCCTGTAGTGCCTGAATCCCCGAGGCACCTTTGTCAGGTCTGGAAAACCACCCCAACCTATCTGACTACCCCTGGACATAAGGAGGGGGCTGGGGAGGACAGGAGCAGGGAAGTCAGTTCCTGTGTGGTGAGGATGGTGTGAACACAGCACGTCAGAGAGAAAGGGAAGCATATGGACCATTTGTATTCTCTGCTGGATTATTGGACTCTCATCTCCTTGGACATTTTATCCTGTTACTGAACAGCATTCGTGTTCTGGACTATTGTATCCTCAGTGTGGTGGATTGTTTATGGACTTTTTTGCCTATAATAAAGGTCTTGGGATTGTTCACACGCTCTGTTGATGGTGTGGTATCAGAGAAGGACCCCGTGACAACTAATGGTAGCAGTGGGATCAACAGAGTGTAACCCAGTGGAGAACCACCCACAGAGTGAGTACAGAAGTTGGACTGTATCTAGTTTACAGGAGAGAGCCAGAGACCTGGGCCTGAACTCCCAGGGACTGACTAATGGCCCCGTCTCACACAGCGACGCTGCAGCGATACAGACAATGATGCTGATCGCTGCAGTGTCGCTGTTTTGTCGCTGTGTGGTCGCTGGGGAGCTGTCACACAGACAGCTCTCTCCAGCGACCAACGATCAGGGGAACGACTTCGGCATCGTTGAAACTGTCTTCAACGATGCCGAAGTCCCCCTGCAGCACCCGGGTAACCAGGGTAAACATCGGGTTACTAAGCGCAGGGCCGCGCTTAGTAACCCGATGTTTACCCTGGTTACCAAAAAAACCAAACAGTACATACTCACCATCTGTTGCCCGTCAGGTCCCTTGCCGTCTGCTTCCTGCTCTGACTGTGTGCCGCCGTACAGTGAGAGCAGAGCGCAGCGGTGACGTCACTGCTGTGCTCTCACTTTACGGCGGCAGTCAGAGCAGGAAGCAGACGCCAAGGGACCTGACGGGCAACAGATGGTGAGTATGTACTGTTTGTTTTTTTTGGTAACCAGGGTAAACATCGGGTTACTAAGCGCGGCCCTGCGCTTAGTAACCCGATGTTTACCCTGGTTACCAGTGAAGACATCGCTGGATCGGTGTCACACACACCGATTCAGCGATGTCAGCGGGACCTCAACGACCAAAAAAAGGTCCAGGCCATTCCGACACGACCAGCGATCTCGCAGCAGGGGCCTGATCGCTGGTACGTGTCACACATAGCGAGATCGCTACTGAGGTCGCTGTTGCGTCACAAAACTTGTGACTCAGCAGCGATCTCGCTAGCGATCTCGCTATGTGAGACGGGGCCTTAAAGAAGCCTTAATTGACCTACTGGTGGGTGCCAGCCCAGCCACCCCCTCCCAGATGTCTGAAGGACAGACACTGGAGACAGGGATCCCCACCCCCTAAAAGCCAGTGGTTAGTGTGGTACGAAGAAGAGATGGTGGTTCTGGGTCCAAGTGTCTCAGGAGTACAAGGAAGACGCTGCCCGCAGGGCACAGTGGAGACAAGAAGAAATGGAGCTTGAAAGAGGGAGTAACGCAATGTGGAGTGTAAACCCAATGACCTGGGAGCCTGTACGGATCACCCGGACAGACTTTAAGCCATTTAATCAGGCTTTCAGAGATGTGGAGGGGTTCTTCAAGGACTTTGAGCAGCAGTGTGCTGTGATGGAGGTGCCCCACTCTGGCTGGATGCGTTTGTTAGTGGGACTCCTGAACGGAAGCCTGGCGGAGGCTTACCGAACTGTTGTGAATTTGGATTCTGGGCTCCCCCGGTGGCTACTGGTGGAATTGAACTGGTGTCTTCATCTTCTCTGTTCACCTGTTCCCATCAAGACGTGGGAGTCGCTATATAACCTTGCTGCTCTGTTAGTTGCTTGCCGGTCAACAATGTTATCAGAAGCCTCTCTGTGCTTGTTCCTGCTCCTAGACAACTACTAGATAAGTTGGACTCTTGTCCATGTTTGTTTTTGCATTTTGTTCCAGTTCACAGCTGTAGTTTCGTTACTGTGTCTGGAAAGCTCTTGGAAGATGGGAACTGAGCTGACCATGAACTAAACCTAACGCACAACTAGCAGTGGCCGGGTAGCATGCCTACGTTGATTCTAGATGCCCAGCCCAGCCGGAGGACTAAATAAAGCTAGCAGAGGAAAATATTAGTCCTAGCTCACCTCTAGAGAAATACCCCGAAAGGAGACAGAGGCCCCCCACATGTATTGGCGGTGAGTTGAGATGAAATAACAAACGTAGTATGAAAATAGGTTTAGCAAATTTGAGGTCCACTTACTACATAGCAGAAGACAGAAAGGGCACTTTCATGGTCAGCTGAAAAGCCTATCAAAAACACCATCCAGAAATTACTTTAAAACTCTGGCATTAACTCATAACACCAGAGTGGCAATTCCCGTTCACAAGAGCTTTCCAGACACAGTAACGAAACTACAGCTGTGAACTGGAACAAAATGCAAAAACAAACATGGACAAGAGTCCAACTTATCTAGTAGTTGTCTAGGAGCAGGAACAAGCACAGAGAGGCTTCTGATAACATTGTTGACCGGCAAGCAACTAACAGAGCAGCAAGGTTATATAGCGACTCCCACGTCTTGATGGGAACAGGTGAACAGAGAAGATGAAGACACCAGTTCAATTCCACCAGTAGCCACCGGGGGAGCCCAGAATCCAAATTCACAACAGTACCCCCCCCTCAAGGAGGGGGCACCGAACCCTCACCAGAACCACCAGGGCGATCAGGATGGGCCCTATGAAAGGCACGAACCAGATCGGAGGCATGAACATCAGATGCATTCACCCAAGAATTATCCTCCTGGCCGTATCCCTTCCACTTGACCAGATACTGGAGTCTCCGTCTGGAAACACGAGAGTCCAAGATTTTCTCCACAACGTACTCCAACTCACCCTCAACCAACACCGGAGCAGGAGGCTCAACGGAAGGCACAACCGGTACCTCATACCTGCGCAATAATGACCGATGAAAAACGTTATGAATAGAAAAGGATGCAGGGAGGTCCAAACGGAAGGAAACAGGGTTAAGAATCTCCAATATCTTATACGGGCCGATAAACCGAGGCTTAAACTTAGGAGAAGAGACCCTCATAGGGACAAAACGAGAAGACAACCACACCAAATCCCCAACAGAAAGCCGAGGACCAACACGACGGTGGCGGTTGGCAAAAAGCTGAGTCTTCTCCTGGGACAACCTCAAATTGTCCACCACCTGCCCCCAGATCTGATGCAATCTCTCCACCACAGCATCCACTCCAGGACAATCCGAAGATTCCACCTGACCAGAGGAAAATCGAGGATGAAACCCCGAATTACAGAAAAACGGGGACACCAAAGTGGCAGAGCTGGCCCGATTATTGAGAGCGAACTCCGCCAATGGCAAAAAAGCAACCCAATCATCCTGGTCAGCAGACACAAAACACCTCAGATATGTCTCCAGGGTCTGATTAATCCGCTCGGTCTGGCCATTCGTCTGAGGATGGAAAGCGGACGAAAAAGATAAATCTATGCCCATCCTAGCACAGAATGCCCGCCAAAATCTAGACACGAATTGGGTCCCTCTGTCAGAAACGATATTCTCAGGAATACCATGCAAACGAACAACATTTTGAAAAAACAGAGGAACCAACTCGGAAGAAGAAGGTAACTTGGGCAGAGGAACCAAATGGACCATCTTAGAAAAACGGTCACACACCACCCAGATGACAGACATCTTCTGAGAAACAGGCAGATCTGAAATAAAATCCATCGAGATGTGCGTCCAAGGCCTCTTAGGAATAGGCAAGGGCAACAATAATCCACTAGCCCGAGAACAACAAGGCTTGGCCCGAGCACAAACGTCACAAGACTGCACAAAGCCTCGCACATCTCGTGACAGGGAAGGCCACCAGAAGGACCTTGCCACCAAATCCCTGGTACCAAAAATGCCAGGATGACCTGCCAACGCAGAAGAATGAACCTCAGAGATGACTCTACTGGTCCAATCATCAGGAACAAACAGTTTATCAGGTGGGCAACGATCAGGTCTCTCCGCCTGAAACTCCTGCAAGGCCCGCCGCAGGTCTGGAGAAACGGCTGACAATACCACTCCATCCTTAAGGATACCTGTGGGCTCAGAGTTACCAGGCGAGTCAGGCTCAAAACTCCTAGAAAGGGCATCCGCCTTAACATTCTTAGAACCCGGTAGGTATGACACCACAAAATTAAACCGAGAGAAAAATAATGACCAGCGCGCCTGTCTAGGATTCAGGCGCCTGGCGGTCTCAAGATAAATCAAATTTTTGTGGTCAGTCAATACCACCACCTGATGTCTGGCCCCCTCAAGCCAATGGCGCCACTCCTCAAAAGCCCACTTCATGGCCAAAAGCTCCCGATTCCCAACATCATAATTCCGCTCAGCGGGCGAAAATTTACGGGAAAAGAAGGCACAAGGCCTCATCACGGAGCAGTCAGAACTTTTCTGCGACAACACTGCCCCAGCT
The DNA here is from genome assembly GCF_051348905.1 of Ranitomeya variabilis. Taxonomy (NCBI): domain Eukaryota; kingdom Metazoa; phylum Chordata; class Amphibia; order Anura; family Dendrobatidae; genus Ranitomeya; species Ranitomeya variabilis. The sequence continues at coordinate 689,238,485 of NC_135236.1, read as the reverse complement.
CCGATCTCAGAAGCGTCGACCTCAACCTGAAAAGGTAGAGCAACATCAGGCTGACGCAACACAGGGGCAGAGGAAAAACGGCGCTTAAGCTCCCGAAAGGCCTCCACAGCATCAGGGGACCAATCAGCAACATCAGCACCCTTCTTAGTCAAATCGGTCAATGGCTTAGCAATATCCGAAAAACCAGCAATAAATCGACGATAAAAGTTAGCAAAGCCCAAAAATTTCTGAAGACTCTTAAGAGAAGAGGGCTGCGTCCAATCACAAATAGCTTGAACCTTGACAGGATCCATTTCAATGGAAGAGGGGGAAAAAATATATCCCAAAAAGGAAATCCTCTGTACCCCAAAAACACACTTAGAACCCTTCACACACAAAGAATTAGACCGCAAAACCTGAAAAACCCTCCTGACTTGCTGGACATGAGAGTCCCAGTCATCCGAAAAAATCAGAATATCATCCAGATACACAATCATAAATTTATCCAAATAATCGCGAAAAATATCATGCATAAAGGACTGGAAAACTGACGGAGCATTAGAAAGACCAAAAGGCATCACTAAATACTCAAAGTGGCCCTCGGGCGTATTAAATGCGGTTTTCCACTCATCCCCCTGCCTGATTCGCACCAAATTATACGCCCCACGAAGGTCAATCTTAGAGAACCACTTGGCCCCCTTTATGCGAGCAAACAAATCAGTCAGCAACGGCAATGGGTATTGATATTTAACAGTGATTTTATTCAAAAGCCGATAATCAATACATGGTCTCAAAGAGCCGTCTTTTTTTGACACAAAGAAAAAACCGGCTCCTAAGGGAGATGACGATGGACGAATATGTCCCTTTTCCAAGGACTCCTTTATATATTCTCGCATAGCAGCATGTTCAGGCACAGACAGATTAAATAAACGACCCTTTGGGTATTTACTACCCGGGATTAAATCTATGGCACAATCGCACTCTCGGTGCGGAGGTAACGAACCAAGCTTGGATTCTTCAAAGACGTCACGATAGTCAGACAGGAACTCAGGAATTTCAGAGGGAATAGATGATGAAATGGAAACCACAGGTACATCCCCATGAGCCCCCTTACATCCCCAGCTCAACACAGACATAGCTCTCCAGTCGAGGACTGGGTTGTGAGATTGCAGCCAAGGCAATCCTAGCACCAAATCATCATGTAGATTATACAGCACCAGAAAGCGAATAATCTCCTGGTGATCCGGATTAATACGCATAGTTACTTGTGTCCAGTATTGTGGTTTATTATTAGCCAATGGGGTGGAGTCAATCCCCTTCAGAGGAATAGGAGTCTCCAAAGGCTCTAAATCATACCCACAGCGTTTGGCAAAGGACCAATCCATAAGACTCAAAGCGGCGCCAGAGTCGACATAGGCGTCCGTGGTAATAGATGACAAAGAGCAAATCAGGGTCACAGATAGAATAAACTTAGACGGTAAGGTGCAAATGGAAACAGATTTACCAAGCTTTTTAGTGCGCTTAGAGCATGCTGATATAACATGAGTAGAATCACCACAATAGAAACACAACCCATTTTTCCGTCTAAAATTCTGCCGCTCGCTTCGGGACAGAATTCTATCACACTGCATACTCTCTGGCGACTTCTCAGTGGACACCGCCAGATGGTGCACTGGTTTGCGCTCCCGCAAACGCCTATCGATCTGAATAGCCATTGTCATGGACTCATTCAGACCCGCAGGCACAGGGAACCCCACCATAACATCCTTAATGGCATCAGAGAGACCCTCTCTGAAAGTCGCCGCCAGGGCGCACTCATTCCACTGAGTAAGCACAGACCATTTACGGAATCTTTGGCAGTAAATTTCCGCTTCATCTTGCCCCTGAGATAGGGACATCAAAGTTTTTTCTGCCTGAAGCTCCAAATGAGGTTCGTCATAAAGCAACCCCAAGGCCAGAAAAAACGCATCCACATTGAGCAACGCAGGATCCCCTGGTGTCAATGAAAAAGCCCAGTCTTGAGGGTCGCCCCGGAGCAAGGAAATCACAATCCTGACCTGCTGTGCAGGGTCTCCGGCAGAGCGAAATTTCAGGGACAAAAATAATTTGCAATTATTTCGAAAATTCTGAAACCCAGATCTATTCCCCGAGAAAAATTCCGGCAAAGGAATTCTCGGCTCAGATACAGGTGCATGACAAACAAAATCTTGCAAATTTTGTACCTTCGTGGCGAGATTATTCAAACCTGCAGTTACACTCTGAAGATCCATTACAAACAGGTGGACACAGAGCCATTCAAGGGTTAAGAGGAGGTAAGAAGCAGCTAGACAGCAATTAAGGGCTAGGCAGCAAAACTCTGAGGGGAAAAAAAAAAATTTCCCTTCAACACTTCTTTTTCTCCTGCTTCAGCCCAAACAATTAACACTTTGCGGGCCGGTCAAACTGTCATGATCCCATCTTCCAAGAGCTAGTTCCTATATATGCTTATGCTATGTTCTCTTGCCATTGAGATCATGACACCGAACCATTGACTCACAGCGGAATCGGGATTATAACATTGTAAAGCGGACTATCCTGGATAACCATGCTATCACCCCAGACTCATATAGGGCCAAGTTCCAAGACCTCCCATGCACCACGGAGGGATTGTTTAGGATGTATGCACATAAGATGTCCCAGGCATGTTGGAGATGGCTGGAAGCAGAAAATGCCTTTAATGTGGAAGATGTTATATAGGCGTTCCTTATAGAACAATTTCTTACCAAATGCCCCGCAGAGGTACGGGAATGGGTCCGGGAGCGCACGCTGTGTACCGTGGATCGAGCTGCAGCCCTGGCCGATGAAGCCCTTACTATCCGACCACAATGGAGGAGGCCCCGTCCTCCTCCGATTATATCTGCCCTTCCACCTGGTCGCAAGCCAATGACAATCACGCCTCCCAATCCTGGGCCCCAACAGTTCCGACCACGACCTGGGGGTATCACAGAGAGGAGATGTTATGGGGGTGGGCAACCTGGATATTTGCAGTCTGGCTGTCCCTCAGGGATTTGGAGGGAGCCTGTTGTGAATTCTGCTCTTGGGCTCCCTCCGGTGGTTGTTGGTGGTAGTGCAGTTGTCTTGGGGTTGTAATCCAGGGCAGGTGTTTCTGTTGATTGCAGCTCTATTAGGTATTTAGGTGTGCAGGATCCATGAGTCCTTGCCAGTTGTCCATTGTTCTTGGAGGGATTGCATCTCTCTCTGGTTCCTCATGCCCTGCTGCCAATTCAGCTAAGATAAGTGTCTGTTTTTTTGTCTCTATGCACACATGCAGTGTGCTTTGCAATTCAGTGCAATTCATTGTGTTTTTGTCCAGCTTAGACTTTGTTTGGATTTTTCAGTCATGCTGGATTCTCAGGAGATGCAGATATACTTTCTATGTCTTTAGTTAGATGTAGAATATTTGTATTATCTGCTGTGGATATTTTTAGGATTTAAATACTGACCGCTTAGAATTCTGTCCTATCCTTTTCTATTTAGCTAGAAGTGCCTCTTTTGCTAAATCCTGTTTTTCTGCCTGCGTGTGTCTTTCCTCTTATACTCACAGTCAATATTTGTGGGGGGCTGCCTATCCTTTGGGGTTCTGCTCTGAGGCAAGATAGAATTCCCATTTCCATCTATAGGGATATTTAGTCCTCCGGCTGTGTCGAGGTGTCTAGGACGTGTTAGGTACATCCCACGGCTACTTCTAGTTGCGGTGTTAGTTTAGGGTTTGCGGTCAGTACAGGTACCACCTACTCCTGAGAAAGTCTCTCATGCGGCTCCAAGGTCACCGGATCATAACAGTACAACTGGCCAACAATGAGTTAAATGCATCTCAGAAGAAGGGAAGAAAGAGCCTTTTTTTTTCTGTAGCCTGCTTTGTCTTTTCTTCCCTCTTTTCCTCTGGGTGACTGAGGAGTCTTGTGCTAGCATGGATGTTCAGGGATTAGTTTCTCGTGTAGACCAGCTTGCTGCTAGGGTACAGGGTATTTCTGATTATATTGTTCAGACTCCGCTTTTGGAGCCTAGGATTCCTACTCCTGATTTGTTTTTTGGGGACAGGTCCAAATTTTTGAGTTTTAAAAACAACTATAAATTGTTTTTTGCTCTGAAGCCTCGTTCCTCTGGTGATCCCATTCAGCAGGTTAAAATTGTCATCTCCCTGCTGCGTGGCGACCCTCAGGATTGGGCATTTTCCCTGGAATCTGGGAATCCGGCCTTGCTTAATGTAGATGCCTTTTTTCAGGCTCTAGGATTATTATATGATGAACCAAATTCTGTGGATCAAGCGGAGAAGACCTTGTTGGCCCTGTCTCAGGGTCAAGAAGCGGCAGAATTGTATTGTCAGAAATTTAGAAAATGGTCTGTGCTGACTAAATGGAATGAGGATGCTTTGGCGGCAATTTTCAGAAAGGGTCTTTCTGAATCTGTTAAAGATGTTATGGTGGGGTTTCCCACGCCTGTTGGTCTGAGTGATTCTATGTCTCTGGCCATTCAGATTGATCGGCGCTTGCGGGAGCGCAGAACTGTGAGCGTTGTGGCGTTGTCCTCAGAGCAGATGCCTGAGCCTATGCAGTGTGATAGGATTCTGTCTAGAACGGAACAACAGGGATTCAGACGTCAGAATAGGTTGTGTTTTTATTGTGGCGATGCTTCTGATGTCATTTCAGTCTGCCCAAAGCGTACAAAGAGAATCGCTAGTTCAGTTACCATCGGAACTGTACAACCTAAATTTCTGTTATCTGTGACCTTGATCTGCTCATTGTCGTCATTTTCTGTCATGGCGTTTGTGGATTCAGGCGCCGCTTTGAACTTAATGGACTTTGAATTTGCCAGGCGTTGTGGTTTCCCCTTGCAGTCTTTGCAGAACCCTATTCCTTTAAGGGGCATTGATGCTACACCTTTGGCTAAAAAAAACCCAGTTTTGGACACAGGTGACCATGTGCATGGCGCCAGCCCATCAGGAAGATTGTCGTTTTCTGGTGTTGCATAATTTGCATGATGCTATTGTGCTGGGTTTTCCATGGTTGCAGATACATAATCCTGTGTTGGATTGGAAGTCTATGTCTGTGACTAGTTGGGGTTGTCAGGGGGTTCATAATGACGTTCCTTTGATGTCAATCTCTTCTTCTTCCTCTTCTGAAATTCCAGAGTTTTTGTCTGATTTTCAGGATGTATTCGATGAGCCCAAGTCCAGTTCCCTTCCACCGCATAGGGACTGTGATTGTGCTATTGATTTGATTCCAGGCTTTAAGTTTCCTAAGGGCCGACTTTTCAACCTGTCTGTGCCGGAACATACTGCCATGCGGAGTTATGTTAAGGAGTCTTTGGAGAAAGGGCATATTCGGCCATCTTCTTCACCGTTGGGAGCGGGATTTTTTTTTGTTGCTAAGAAGGATGGCTCCTTGAGACCCTGTATTGATTATCGCCTCTTGAATAAGATCACGGTCAAGTTTCAATACCCTATACCTTTGCTTTCTGATTTGTTTGCCAGGATTAAGGGGGCTAGTTGGTTTACTAAAATTGACCTTCGGGGGGCATATAATCTTGTTCGTATTAAGCAGGGTGACGAATGGAAAACTGCGTTTAATACGCCCGAAGGCCATTTTGAATACCTTGTGATGCCATTCGGGCTCTCTAATGCTCCATCTGTTTTTCAGTCCTTCATGCATGATATCTTCCGGAATTATCTTGATAAATTCATGATTGTATATTTGGATGACATCTTGATTTTTTCCGATGATTGGGAGTCTCATGTGAAACAGGTCAGGATGGTATTTCAGATCCTTCGTGATAATGCTTTGTTTGTGAAGGGGTCTAAGTGCCTCTTTGGAGTGCAGAAGGTTTCTTTTTTGGGCTTCATTTTTTCTCCCTCATCTATAGAGATGGATCCGGTTAAGGTTCAGGCCATTCATGATTGGATTCAGCCCACATCCATGAAGAGCCTTCAGAAATTTTTGGGCTTTGCTAATTTTTATCGCCGTTTCATTGCTATCTTCTCCAGTGTGGTTAAACCCCTGACCGATTTGACGAAGAAAGGCGCTGATGTAACGAATTGGTCCTCTGTGGCTGTCTCTGCATTTCAGGAGCTTAAACGCCGATTTACTTCTGACCCGGTGTTGCGTCAGCCAGATGTTTCTCTTCCGTTTCAGGTTGAGGTTGACGCTTCTGAGATTGGGGCAGGGGCCGTTTTGTCTCAGAGGAATTCTGATGGTTCCTTGATGAAACCGTGTGCCTTCTTTTCCCGCAAGTTTTCGCCTGCTGAACACAATTATGATGTCGGCAATCGGGAGTTGTTGGCTATGAAGTGGGCATTTGAGGAATGGCGACATTGGCTTGAGGGAGCCAAGCACCGTATTGTGGTCTTGACCGATCATAAAAATCTGATTTACCTCGAATCTGCCAAACGGCTGAATCCTAGACAGGCTCGATGGTCCTTGTTTTTCTCCCGTTTTGATTTCATGGTCTCGTATCTTCCGGGTTCTAAGAATATTAAGGCTGATGCCCTCTCTAGGAGTTTTTTGCCTGATTCTCCTGAGGTACTTGAGCCGGTCGGCATTCTGAAGGAAGGGGTGGTCCTTTCTGCCATTTCCCCTGATTTGCGACGGGTTCTGCAGGAATTTCAGGCTGACAAGCCTGACCGCTGTCCAGTGGGGAAACTGTTTGTTCCTGATAGATGGACTAGTAGAGTGATTTCTGAGGTTCATTGTTCTGTGTTGGCTGGCCATCCTGGCATTTTTGGTACCAGAGATTTGGTTGGTAGGTCCTTTTGGTGGTCTTCTTTGTCGCGTCATGTGCGTTCTTTTGTGCAGTCCTGTGGGACTTGTGCGCAGGCCAAGCGTTGTTGATCCCGTGCTAGTGGGTTGCTTTTGCCTTTGCCGGTCCCTGAGAGGCCCTGGACGTATATTTCTATGGATTTTATTTCAGATCTTCCGGTTTCCCAGAGGATGTCGGTTATCTGGGTGGTTTGTGACCGGTTTTCTAAGATGGTTCATTTGGTGCCTTTGCCTAAATTGCCTTCCTCTTCTCCTCCGGAGAATATTGTGTCCGACAGAGGTTCCCAGTTTGTTTCTAGGTTTTGGCGGGCCTTTTGTGCTAGGCTGGGCATTGATTTGTCTTTTTCTTCCGCATTTCATCCTCAGACAAATGGCCAGACCGAGCGAACTAATCAGACTTTGGAAACTTATTTGAGATGCTTTGTGTCTGCTGATCAGGATGATTGGGTGGCTTTCTTGCCATTGGCCGAGTTTGCCCTTAATAATCGGGCTAGTTCGGCTACCTTGGTTTCGCCCTTCTTTTGTAATTTTGGTTTTCATCCTCGTTTTTCTTCGGGGCAAGTTGAACCTTCTGATTGTCCTGGTGTGGATTCTGTGGTTGACAGGTTGCAGCAGATTTGGGCTCATGTGGTGGACAATTTGGTGTTGTCTCAGGAGGAGGCTCAGCATTTTGCTAACCGTCGTCGGTGTGTTGGTTTCCGGCTTCGGGTTGGGGATTTGGTCTGGTTGTCTTCCCGTCATGTTCCTATGAAGGTTTCTTCCCCTAAGTTTAAGCCTCGGTTTATTGGTCCTTATAGGATTTCTGAGATTATCAATCCGGTGTCTTTTCGTTTGACCCTTCCGGCCTCTTTTGCCATCCATAATGTTTTCCATAGATCTTTATTGCGGAAATATGTGGTGCCCATTGTTCCCTCTGTTGATCCTCCTGCTCCTGTGTTGGTTGATGGGGAGTTGGAGTATGTGGTTGAGAAGATTTTGGATTCTCGCTTTTCGAGGCGGAGGATAAGGAGGATAATTCTTGGGTTTTTGCCTCTGATGTCCATGCTGCTGATTTGGTCTGTGCCTTTCATCTGGCTCGTCCTGATCGGCCTGGGGGCTCTGGTGAGGGTTCGGTGACCCCTCTTCAAGGGGGGGTACTGTTGTGAATTCTGCTCTTGGGCTCCCTCCGGTGGTTGTTGGTGGTAGTGCAGTTGTCTTGGGGTTGTAATCCAGGGCAGGTGTTTCTGCTGATTGCAGCTCTTTTAGGTGTGCAGGATCCATGAGTTCTTGCCAGTTGTCCATTGTTCTTGGAGGGATTGCATCTCTCTCTGGTTCCTCATGCCCTGCTGCCAATTCAGCTAAGATAAGTGTCTGGTTTTTTGTCTCTGTGCACACATGCAGTGTGCTTTGCAATTCAGTGCAATTCATTGTGTTTTTGTCCAGCTTAGACTTTGTTTGGATTTTTCAGTCATGCTGGATTCTCAGGAGATGCAGTGTTGTGAATTTGGATTCTGGGCTCCCCCGGTGGCCGCTTGTGGAATTGGACTTGTCATCCTCTTTCCTGTTTCACCTGGTTCCATCAGTAGTGGGTGTCGCTATTTAAGCTCATTTCTCTGGTGGTTTCTTGCCGGTCAACAATGTTATCTGATGCCTCTCAGTGCTTGTTCCTGCTTCTAGACAACTACTAGATAAGTTGGACTTTGTCCATGTTTTGTTTTGCCTATTTGTTCCAGTTCACAGCTGAAGTTTTGTTACTGTGTCTGGAAAGCTCTCGTTGATCAGGGATTGCTACTCTGGCGTTATGAGTTAATGCCAGAGTTTAAGGTAATCTCTGGATGGTGTTTTGTTAGTGTTTTTCTGCTGACCATGAAAGTATACTATCTGTCTTCTGCTATCTAGTAAGCGGACCTCAAATTTGCTAAGACTATTTTCCTGCTGCGTTTGTTGTTTCATCTGAACTCACCGTCATTATATGTGGGGGGCTACTGTCTTCTTTGGAATATTTCTCTAGAGGTGAGCCAGGTCTTATATTTCCCTCTGCTAGCTATTTAGGTCTTAGGCCAGAGCTGGGCATCTAGCTATAAATAGGAAATGCTACCTGGCTATTTCTAGTTGCGCGGCAGGCTTAGTTCATGGTCAGTATAGTTCCATCTTCCGAGAGCTTGTCCCTCTATAGGCTTGCTATGATCTCTGCCTGCAGAGATCATGACAGTTTGACCGGCCAGTAAAGTGTTAAAGACCCAGGTTGAGAAAGGAGAGTTATAAGAAGTCTGCTGGAATTTTTTTTTTTTTTTTTTTTCCTCCAGTCTGCCTTGCTGCAGTCTTTTTTCTCTCTCTCCTCCTAATCTCTGTATGCTCTGTGTGCACCTCACAATAATGGATCTCCAGAGTGTAACTGCGGGTTTGAATAATCTCATCACGAAAGTACAAAGTTTACAAGATTTTGTGGTACATGCTCCGGTATCTGAACCGAGAATTCCTTTGCCGGAGTTCTTCACAGGGAATAGAGCTAGCTTCCAGAATTTCCGAAATAATTGTAAGCTTTATTTGTCCCTGAAGTCTCGTTCAGCTGGAGACCCTGCTCAGCAGGTTAGGATTGTGATTTCCTTGCTCAGGGGTGACCCTCAAGATTGGGCCTTCTCATTGCCAGCAGGGGATCCTGCGTTACGCGATGTGGATGCGTTTTTTCTGGCCTTGGGCTTGCTTTATGAGGAACCTCATTTGGAACTTCAGGCAGAAAAAACTTTGATGGCACTATCTCAGGGGCAAGACGAAGCTGAAGTTTTCTGCCAAAAATTCCGTAAATGGTCTGTGCTTACTCAGTGGAATGAGTGCGCCTTGGCGGCAACTTTCAGAGAAGGTCTCTCTGATGCCGTTAAGGATGTTATGGTGGGGTTCCCTTTGCCTGCAGGTCTGAATGAGTCCATGACAATGGCTATTCAGATTGATAGGCGTCTGCGGGAGCGCAAACCGGTGCACCATCTGGCGGTGTCTATGGAAAAGACGCCAGAAAGTATGCAGTGTGATAGAATTCTGTCCAGGAGCGAGCGACAGAATTTTAGACGGAAGAATGGATTGTGTTTCTATTGTGGGGATTCTACTCATGTTATATCAGCATGCTCTAGGCGTACAAAGAAGCTTGATAAGTCTGTTTCCATTGGCACCATTCAGTCTAAGTTTATTTTGTCTGTAACCCTGATTTGCTCTTTGTCATCCATTGCCACGGACGCCTATGTTGACTCTGGCGCCGCTCTGAGTCTTATGGATTGGTCCTTTGCCAATCGTTGTGGTTTTGATTTAGAGCCTTTGGAGACTCTTATTCCTCTGAAGGGGATTGACTCCACCCCATTGGCTAATAATAAACCACAATACTGGACACAAGTAACCATGCGTATCAATCCGGATCACCAGGAGATTATTCGTTTCCTGGTGCTGTATAATTTACATGACGATTTGGTACTGGGATTGCCATGGTTGCAGTCTCACAACCCAGTCTTGGACTGGAGAGCAATGTCTGTGTTGAGCTGGGGATGTAAGGGTATTCATGGGGACGTACCTTTGGTTTCTATTTCGTCGTCCATTCCCTCTGAAGTCCCTGAGTTCCTCTCTGATTATCAAGACGTCTTTGACGAACCCAAGCTTGGGTCGTTACCTCCGCACCGTGAGTGCGATTGTGCCATAGATTTGATACCGGGTTGTAAATATCCAAAGGGTCGTTTGTTTAATTTGTCTGTGCCGGAACATGCTGCTATGCGGGAATATATAAAGGAGTCTTTGGAAAAGGGACATATTCGTCCATCTTCTTCTCCCTTGGGAGCTGGGTTTTTCTTTGTCTCAAAAAAAGACGGCTCTTTGAGACCATGTATTGATTATCGGCTTCTGAATAAGATCACTGTTAAGTATCAATACCCATTGCCATTGCTTACTGATTTGTTTGCTCGTATAGAGGGTGCTAAGTGGTTCTCTAAAATTGATCTTCGTGGGGCGTATAATTTGGTGCGGATCAGGCAGGGGGATGAGTGGAAGACCGCATTTAATACGCCCGAGGGCCACTTTGAGTATTTGGTCATGCCTTTTGGTCTTTCTAATGCCCCTTCAGTTTTCCAGTCTTTTATGCATGATATTTTCCGCGATTTTCTGGATAAATTTATGATAATATATCTGGATGATATTCTGATTTTTTCTGATGACTGGGACTCTCATGTCCAGCAGGTCAGGAGAGTTTTTCAGGTTCTGCGGTCTAATTCTTTATGTGTGAAGGGGTCTAAGTGCGTTTTTGGGGTCCAGAAAATTTCCTTTTTGGGGTATATTTTTTCTCCCTCTTCCATTGAGATGGATCCCGTCAAGGTGCAAGCTATTTGTGACTGGACTCAGCCCTCCTCTCTTAAGGGTCTTCAGAGATTTTTGGGCTTTGCCAACTTTTACCGCCGATTTATTGCTGGTTTTTCGGATGTCGTTAAACCACTGACTGATTTGACCAGACAAGGCGCTGATGTTGCTAATTGGTCCCCTCATGCTGTAGAGGCCTTTCAGGAGCTTAAGCGCCGTTTTGCCTCTGCCCCTGTGTTGCGTCAGCCTGATGTGAATCTGCCTTTTCAGGTTGAGGTTGACGCTTCGGAGATCGGAGCTGGGGCAGTGTTGTCGCAGAAAGGTTCCGACTGCTCCGTCATTAGGCCTTGTGCCTTCTTTTCTCGCAAATTTTCGCCCGCAGAGCGGAATTATGATGTTGGGAATCGGGAGCTTTTGGCCATGAAGTGGGCGTTTGAGGAGTGGCGCCATTGGCTCGAGGGGGCTAGGCATCAGGTGGTGGTATTGACTGACCACAAAAATTTGATTTATCTTGAGACTGCCAGACGCCTGAATCCTAGACAGGCGCGCTGGTCTTTATTTTTTTCTCGCTTTAATTTTGTGGTGTCATACCTACCGGGTTCTAAGAATGTTAAGGCAGATGCCCTTTCTAGGAGTTTTGACCCGGACTCTCCTGGTAATTCTGAACCCACAGGTATCCTTAGGGAGGGAGTAATTTTGTCGGCCGTTTCTCCTGATCTGCGGCGGTCCTTGCAAGAGTTTCAGGCGGATAGACCGGATCGTTGTCCGCCTGATAGACTGTTTGTTCCGGATGATTGGACCAGCAGAGTCATCTCTGAGGTACATTCTTCTGCATTGGCAGGTCATCCCGGAATTTTTGGTACCAGGGATTTGGTGGCAAGATCCTTCTGGTGGCCTTCCCTGTCACGAGATGTGCGAGTCTTTGTGCAGTCATGTGACGTTTGTGCTCGGGCCAAGTCTTGTAGTTCTCGGGCTAGCGGACTGCTGTTGCCCTTGCCTATTCCTAAGAGGCCTTGGACACACATCTCGATGGATTTTATTTCAGATCTGCCTGTTTCCCAGAAGATGTCTGTCATCTGGGTGGTCTGTGACCGTTTCTCTAAAATGGTCCATTTGGTTCCTCTGCCCAAGTTGCCTTCTTCTTCTGAGTTGGTTCCTCTGTTTTTTCAGAATGTTGTCCGATTGCACGGTATTCCTGAGAATATTGTTTCTGACAGAGGTACCCAATTTGTGTCTAGATTTTGGCGGGCATTCTGTGCTAGGATGGGCATAGATTTGTCTTTTTCATCTGCTTTTCACCCTCAGACTAATGGCCAGACCGAGCGGACTAATCAGACCCTTGAGACATATCTGAGGTGTTTTGTCTCTGCTGACCAGGATGATTGGGTTGCTTTTTTGCCATTGGCAGAGTTCGCCCTCAATAATCGGGCCAGTTCTTCCACCTTGGTGTCCCCGTTTTTCTGTAATTCGGGGTTTCACCCTCGATTTTCCTCCGGTCAGGTGGAATCCTCGGATTGTCCTGGAGTGGATGCGGTGGTGGAGAGATTGCATCACATCTGGGGGCAGGTTATGGACAATTTGAAGTTGTCCCAGGAGAAGACTCAGCGTTTTGCCAACCGTCGTCGTCGTGTTGGTTCTCGGCTTTGTGTTGGAGATTTGGTGTGGTTGTCTTCTCGTTTTGTCCCTATGAGGGTCTCTTCTCCTAAGTTTAAGCCTCGGTTTATCGGCCCTTATAGAATATTGGAGATTCTTAATCCTGTTTCTTTCCGTTTGGACCTCCCTGCGTCCTTTTCCATTCATAACGTTTTTCATCGGTCGTTATTGCGCAGGTATGAGGTGCCTGTTGTACCTTCAGTTGAGCCTCCTGCTCCGGTGTTGGTTGAGGGTGAGTTGGAGTACGTTGTGGAGAAAATTTTGGACTCTCGTGTTTCCAGACGGAAACTCCAGTATCTGGTCAACTGGAAGGGTTACGGCCAGGAGGATAATTCTTGGGTCAATGCATCTGATGTTCATGCTTCTGATCTTGTTCGTGCCTTCCATAGGGCTCATCCTGGTCGCCCTGGTGGATCTGGTGAGGGTTCGGTGCCCCCTCCTTGAGGGGGGGGTACTGTTGTGAATTTGGATTCTGGGCTCCCCCGGTGGCCGCTTGTGGAATTGGACTTGTCATCCTCTTTCCTGTTTCACCTGGTTCCATCAGTAGTGGGTGTCGCTATTTAAGCTCATTTCTCTGGTGGTTTCTTGCCGGTCAACAATGTTATCTGATGCCTCTCAGTGCTTGTTCCTGCTTCTAGACAACTACTAGATAAGTTGGACTTTGTCCATGTTTTGTTTTGCCTATTTGTTCCAGTTCACAGCTGAAGTTTTGTTACTGTGTCTGGAAAGCTCTCGTTGATCAGGGATTGCTACTCTGGCGTTATGAGTTAATGCCAGAGTTTAAGGTAATCTCTGGATGGTGTTTTGTTAGTGTTTTTCTGCTGACCATGAAAGTATACTATCTGTCTTCTGCTATCTAGTAAGCGGACCTCAAATTTGCTAAGACTATTTTCCTGCTGCGTTTGTTGTTTCATCTGAACTCACCGTCATTATATGTGGGGGGCTACTGTCTTCTTTGGAATATTTCTCTAGAGGTGAGCCAGGTCTTATATTTCCCTCTGCTAGCTATTTAGGTCTTAGGCCAGAGCTGGGCATCTAGCTATAAATAGGAAATGCTACCTGGCTATTTCTAGTTGCGCGGCAGGCTTAGTTCATGGTCAGTATAGTTCCATCTTCCGAGAGCTTGTCCCTCTATAGGCTTGCTATGATCTCTGCCTGCAGAGATCATGACAATGCAGATATACTTTCTATGTCTTTAGTTAGATGTAGAATATTTGTATTATCTGCTGTGGATATTTTTAGGATTTAAATACTGACCGCTTAGAATTCTGTCCTATCCTTTTCTATTTAGCTAGAAGTGCCTCTTTTGCTAAATATTGTTTTTCTGCCTGCGTGTGTCTTTCCTCTTATACTCACAGTCAATATTTGTGGGGGGCTGCCTATCCTTTGGGGTTCTGTTATGACCCCAATGGCGAGGGTCTCCGAGATATCAGCAAGTCTGCGAAGTACAAAAATCCAGCTCATAGGGCAGTGGTAACTGGGTTGACCATATATCTACTCCTAACGCCAACACTAGAAGTAGCCGGGGAACATGCCTACGTTGGTCGCTAGATGTCTCGCGCCAGCCGGAGAGCTAACTACCCCTAGAAGAGGAAAACAAAGACCTCTCTTGCCTCCAGAGAAAAGACCCCAAAAGTTGGATACAAGCCCCCCACAAATAATAACGGTGAGGTAAGAGGAAATGACAAACACAGAGATGAACTAGGTTTAGCAAAGAGAGGCCCACTTACTAATAGCAGAATGTAGTAAGATAACTTATATGGTCAACAAAAACCCTATCACAAAACCACACTGGAGATTCAAGAACCCCCGAACCGTCTAACGGCCCGGGGGGAGAACTCCAGCCTCCCTAGAGCTTCCAGCAAGGATAGGATACAGATTATGTACGAGCTGGACAAAAATGCAAACAAAAACAAATAGCAAAAAGCAAGAGAGCAGACTTAGCTTAATCAAGCAGGAACCAGGATCAGTAGACAAGAGCACTACAGATTAGCTCTGATATCAACGTTGCCAGGCATTGAACTGAAGGTCCAGGGAGCTTATATAGCAACACCCCTGACCTAACGACCCAGGTGAGCATACAAGGGATGAATGACATACCCAGAGTCAAATCACTAGTAGCCACTAGAGGGAGCCAAAAGGTAAATTCACAACAGTACCCCCCCCCTTAGTGAGGGGTCACCGAACCCTCACCAAGACCACCAGGGCGATCAGGATGAGCGGCGTGAAAGGCACGAACTAAATCGGCCGCATGCACATCAGAGGCGACCACCCAGGAATTATCCTCCTGACCATAGCCCTTCCACTTGACCAGGTACTGAAGCCTCCGCCTGGAGAGACGAGAATCTAAGATCTTCTCCACCACGTACTCCAACTCGCCCTCAACCAACACCGGAGCAGGAGGCTCAGCAGAAGGAACCACAGGCACAACGTACCGCCGCAACAAGGACCTATGAAATACGTTGTGAATGGCAAACGACACCGGAAGATCCAGGCGAAAGGATACAGGATTAATGATTTCCAATATCTTGTAAGGACCAATGAAGCGAGGCTTAAATTTGGGAGAGGAGACCTTCATAGGAACAAATCGAGAAGACAGCCATACCAAATCCCCAACGCGAAGTCGGGGACCCACACTGTCTAGGATTCAGGCGTTTAGCAGACTCGAGATACATCAGATTTTTGTGATCAGTCAAGACCACCACACGATGCTTAGCACCCTCGAGCCAATGACGCCACTCCTCAAAAGCCCACTTCATGGCCAACAACTCCCGATTGCCCACATCATAATTTCGCTCTGCCGGCGAAAACTTCCTAGAGAAGAAGGCACAAGGTCTCATAGTAGAGCAACCAGGGCCTCTCTGCGACAAAACGGCCCCTGCCCCAATCTCCGAAGCATCCACCTCAACCTGAAAGGGAAGTGAGACGTCAGGCTGGCACAAAACAGGCGCCGAAGTAAACCGGCGTTTCAACTCCTGGAAAGCCTCCACGGCAGCAGGAGCCCAGTTAGCTACATCAGAGCCTTTCTTGGTCATATTCGTCAGCGGTTTAACAACGCTAGAGAAATTTGCGATAAAACGACGGTAGAAGTTAGCAAAACCCAAGAATTTCTGAAGACTCTTAACTGACGAGGGTTGAGTCCAATCATGAATAGCTCGGACCTTGACTGGATCCATCTCCACAGCAGAAGGGGAAAAAATGAACCCCAAAAAGGGAACCTTCTGTACACCAAAGAGACACTTTCAGCCTTTTACAAACAAAGAATTTTCACGCAAAATCTCAAAAACCATCCTGACCTGCTCCACATGCGAGTCCCAATCATCAGAAAAAAACAGAATATCATCCAGATAAACAATTAAAAATTTATCCAGATACTTCCGGAAAATGTCATGCATGAAGGACTGAAAAACTGAAGGTGCATTAGAGAGCCCAAATGGCATCACCAAGTACTCAAAATGACCTTCGGGCGTATTGAATGCGGTTTTCCATTCATCGCCCTGCCTAATGCGCACAAGGTTGTACGCACCACGAAGGTCTATCTTGGTGAACCACTTGGCACCTTTAATCCGGGCAAACAAATCTGACAACAGCGGCAAAGGATACTGAAATTTGACAGTGATCTTATTTAAAAGCCGATAGTCAATACAAGGCCTCAAAGATCCGTCCTTTTTGGCCACAAAAAAGAATCCCGCACCAAGAGGGGAAGAAGAAGGACGGATATGCCCCTTCTCAAGAGACTCCTTGATATATGAACGCATCGCGGTATGTTCAGGTACCGACAGATTAAACAGTCTCCCCTTAGGAAACTTACTGCCAGGAATCAAATCTATTGCACAGTCACATTCCCTATGAGGAGGCAGTGCACTGGACTTAGACTCGCTGAAGACATCCTGATAATCAGACAAATACGCCGGAACTTCCGAAGGCGTAGAAGAAGCAATAGACACGGGCAGGGAATCTCCATGAATTCCATGACAGCCCCAACTTGACACTGACATGGCCTTCCAGTCCAAGACTGGATTATGGGTCTGTAACCATGGCAAACCCAAAACAACCAAATCATGCATTTTATGCAGAACAAGAAAACGTATTACCTCCCGATGTTCAGGAGTCATACACATGGTAACCTGTGTCCAAAACTGCGGTTTATTTTCTGCCAATGGAGTAGAATCAATACCCCTAAGAGGGATAGGATTCTCCAATGGCTCAAGAACAAATCCGCAGCGCTTGGCAAATGACAGATCCATAAGGCTCAGGGCAGCACCTGAGTCCACAAACGCCATGACAGGATACGATGACAGTGAGCAAATCAAAGTTACAGATAGAATAAATTTAGGTTGCAAATTACCAATGGCGACCGGACTAACAACCTTAGTAAGACGTTTAGAGCATGCTGAGATAACATGTGTAGAATCCCACAGTAGTAACACAAGCCATTCTGGCGTCTATGAATTTTCCGCTCATTTCTAGTCAGGATTCTATCACATTGCATTAAATCAGGTGCCTGTTCAGACAACACCATGAGGGAATTTGCGGTCTTGCGCTCCCGCAACCGCCGGTCGATTTGAATAGCCAGGGCCATAGAATCATTCAGACTTGTGGGAATGGGAAAACCCACCATCACATTCTTAATGGCTTCAGAAAGGCCATTTCTAAAATTTGCAGCCAATGCACACTCGTTCCACTGGGTCAGCACGGACCATTTCCGAAATTTTTGGCAATACACTTCAGCCTCGTCCTGGCCCTGAGACATAGCCAGCAAGGCTTTTTCTGCCTGAATCTCAAGATTGGGTTCCTCATAAAGCAAACCGAGCGCCAGAAAAAACGCATCAATGTTAGCCAATGCCGGATCTCCTGGCGCCAGCGAGAAGGCCCAATCCTGAGGGTCGCCCCGTAAAAAAGAAATAACAATTTTTACTTGCTGAGCAGAGTCTCCAGATGAACAGGGTTTCAGGGACAAAAACAATTTACAATTATTCCTGAAATTTCTAAATTTAAATCGGTCTCCGGAAAACAGTTCAGGAATCGGTATCTTAGGTTCTGACATAGGATTTCTGGTAACATAATCTTGTATGCCCTGCACACGAGCAGCAAGCTGGTCCACACTTGTAATCAAGGTCTGAACATTCATGTCTGCAGCAAACACAAGCCACTCAGAGGTAAAGGGGAAAAGAAAAAAAAAAATGAGAGAGAGAAAAAAAAAAAAAAAACTCAGAATTTTCTTTCTTATAATCCCGCTTCTGCAATGCATTTAACATTTAATACTGGCCTGGCAAACTGTTATGACCCCAATGGCGAGGGTCTCCGAGATATCAGCAAGTCTGCGAAGTACAAAAATCCAGCTCATAGGGCAGTGGTAACTGGGTTGACCATATATCTACTCCTAACGCCAACACTAGAAGTAGCCGGGGAACATGCCTACGTTGGTCGCTAGATGTCTCGCGCCAGCCGGAGAGCTAACTACCCCTAGAAGAGGAAAACAAAGACCTCTCTTGCCTCCAGAGAAAAGACCCCAAAAGTTGGATACAAGCCCCCCACAAATAATAACGGTGAGGTAAGAGGAAATGACAAACACAGAGATGAACTAGGTTTAGCAAAGAGAGGCCCACTTACTAATAGCAGAATGTAGTAAGATAACTTATATGGTCAACAAAAACCCTATCACAAAACCACACTGGAGATTCAAGAACCCCCGAACCGTCTAACGGCCCGGGGGGAGAACTCCAGCCTCCCTAGAGCTTCCAGCAAGGAAAGGATACAGATAATGAACAAGCTGGACAAAAATGCAAACAAAAACAAATAGCAAAAAGCAAGAGAGCAGACTTAGCTTAATCAAGCAGGAACCAGGATCAGTAGACAAGAGCACTACAGATTAGCTCTGATATCAACGTTGCCAGGCATTGAACTGAAGGTCCAGGGAGCTTATATAGCAACACCCCTGACCTAACGACCCAGGTGAGCATACAAGGGATGAATGACATACCCAGAGTCAAATCACTAGTAGCCACTAGAGGGAGCCAAAAGGTAAATTCACAACAGGATTCTGCTCTGAGGCAAGATAGAATTCCCATTTCCATCTATAGGGGTATTTAGTCCTCCGGCTGTGTCGAGGTGTCTAGGACGTGTTAGGTACATCCCACGGCTACTTCTAGTTGCGGTGTTAGTTTAGGGTTTGCGGTCAGTACAGGTACTACCTACTCCTGAGAAAGTCTCTCATGCGGCTCCAAGGTCACTGGATCATAACAGGAGCCCCACGCAGCCCCACCTCATCCAGTGCATCTTGTGCACTCCATCCCACCTGAGGAAGAGCTACCACCACCCCCAACAGAGTGGACCACCGACCACGGAACCATAGATACCCCTCCTGGAGTGTACGGACTCCGGCCTTTGTCCTTTAGCTACCCAGAGCAACAGCAATGCCACCTGCAGGATGTCTTAATTGATGGATACAAAGTGTCAGGATTTAGAGACACGGGGGCATTCCTGACTATAGCTGACCCCCGTGTGGCTCTACCCGAGGCAATTCACCAGGGTCCAGGAATTTCCATTGCCCTTGCGGGGGATGCCCGCAAATACATACAGTGAGCTTCTGTGCATTTGGATTATACTTGTGGAGAAAAATGTGTTAGATTGGAGTTATGGGAGGACTTCCTGCAGATATCCTCCTTGGGAATGACATTGGGGAGTTACAGTGCCAATTTGTGGGAGCAGTCACCTGACTACAGGCCCTTCAAGCACTATGTCATCCGGACCTCAACGGTGAGCAACCACCACAAACCCCATCAGAGTTGGTAAGCAATACGTTCGCTGCTACTACATTGGGAGAGTCTTGGGATAGAGAGGAGTTTAGGAGAGAAATAGAGGGTGACACTACCTTAGCAGCCCTTAGGCTAAGGGCAGAAACTGGGCACATGGGAGATAATGGGGATGGCTTCACTCAAGAAAATGGACTGTATTATCGTGTCACAAAGGTCAGTGACAAGGGCAACCCTGACGCAACGACCAGGCAACTCATTGTCCCTCAGAAGTACAAAGCACAGCTACTCCCAACTGGCCCATGACATTTCCTTGGCTGGGCATCAAGGGAGGAAAATGACTGAAAAGAGACTCACCCAAAGTTTTTACTGGCCTGGCATCTCGCAGTCGGTAGCCCATTATTGCCGCACCTGCGATGTGTTCCTGCGAATGCGGCATCCAGGAGCTCGACATAAGGTACCCCTGCAATCCCTGCCCATAATTGAAGAACCATTTCAGCGTGTAGATCATAGGTCCTCTGGCCCACCCCAGCCAGTCAGGGAAAAAATATATCCTGACAGTGGTGGACGATGCCACTAGGTATCCTGAAGCTGTGGCCCTGTCCAGTATTACAGCAGTAAAGGTAGCCAAGGCCCTTGTTACCATCTTTACCCGGGTAGGGTTTCCTAGTGAAATATTATCGGATCAAGGCACTCAGTTCATGTCAGATCTGGTCCAGTCCCTATGGCATACCTGTGGTGTTCGAGCCATTCGCACCACCCCATACCACCTGCAGACCGATGGACTATGTGAACGCTTTAATGGAACCTTAAAAAACATGCTGAGGGCTTTAGTTGACGTTGAAAAAGACTGGGAAAAATACCTGCCACATCTCCTCTTCGCCTATCCGGAGGTTCCCCAAGAGTCCACGGGGTTCTCTCCCTTCGAACTACTGTTTAGCCGGAAGGTCCGTGGGCCTCTCACTCTTCTGAAAGAACATTTGAAGGGAGATATCTCAGACACCAGAATGCCCATTGTTCCAGTGGCGGACAATGACAGCTTTGGGCCCCTGTGCAAGAAATGTGTCTGGGCCCCCCTCCCTGCCCAGCATCATACCTCCCAAGTTTTGAAGATGGGAAAGAGGGATAAAGCTTGCGGCGCGCAACACGCGGCGCGGCAAATTTTAGGCCACGCCTCTGGTCACACCCATTCATAACTAGTCACACCCATATCCACGTCCCAACCACACCCATTTAGCACTGCTGATCACACTTTCATAAAGAATAATTATAAATAAAAAAATATGGCCACACAGTGCTCCATACTGTATAATGGCCACGCATGATGGTCAATACTGTATAATGACCGCACATGATGCTCCATACTGTATAATGATCACACATGATGCTCAATACTGTATAATGACCGCACATGATGCTCCATACTGTATAATGGCCACACATGATGCTCCATACTGTATAATGGCCACACATGATGCTCCATACTGTATAATGACCGCACATGATGCTCCATACTGTATAATGGCCACACATGATGCTCCATTCTGTATAATGACCGCACATGATGCTCCATACTGTATAATGGCCACACATGATGCTCCATACTGTATAATGACCGCACATGATGCTCCATACTGTATAATGACCGCACATGATGCTCCATACTGTATAATGGCCGCACATGATGCTCCATATTGTATATTGACCGCACATGATGCTCCATACAGTATAATGACCGCACATGATGCTCAATACTGTATAATGACCGCACATGATGCTCCATACTGTATAATGACCGCACATGATGCTCCATACTGTATAATGACCGCACATGATGCTCCATGCTGTATACTGACCGCACATGATGCTCCATACTGTATAATGACCCCTCATGATGCTCCATACTGTATAATGACCGCACATGATGCTCCATACTGTATAATGACCGCACATTATGCTCCATACTGTATAATGACCGCACATGATGCTCCATACTGTATAATGACCGCACATAATGCTCCATACTGTATAATGACCGCACATGATGCTCCATACTGTATAATGACCGCACATGATGCTCCATACTGTATAATGACCGCACATAATGCTCCATACTGTATAATGACCGCACATAATGCTCCATACTGTATAGTGGCCACACATGATGCTCCATTCTGTATAATGACCGCACATGAGGCTCCATACTGTATAATGACCGCACATAATGCTCCATACTGTATAATGACCGCACATAATGCTCCATACTGTATAATGACCGCACATGATGCTGCATACTGTATAATGGCCACACATGATGCTCCATACTGTATATTGACCGCACATGATGCTCCATACTGTATATTGACCGCACATGATGCTCCATACTGTATAATGACCGCACATGATGCTCCATACTGTATATTGACCGCACATGATGCTCCATACTGTATAATGACCGCACATGATGCTCCATACTGTATAATGACCGCACATGATGCTCCATACTGTATATTGACCGCACATGATGCTCCATACTGTATAATGACCGCACATGATGCTCCATACTGTATAATGACCGCACATGAGGCTCCATACTGTATATTGACCGCACATGAGGCTCCATACTGTATATTGACCGCACATGATGCTCCATACTGTATAATGACCGCACATGATGCTCCATACTGTATATTGACTGCACATGATGCTCCATACTGTATAATGACCGCACATGATGCTCCATACTGTATAATGGCCACACATGATGCTCCATACTGTATAATGGCCACACATGATGCTCCATACTGTATAATGACCGCACATGATGCTGCATACTGTATAATGGCCACACATGATGCTCCATACTGTATAATGACCGCACATGACGCTCCATACTGTATAATGGCCACACATGATGCTGCATACTGTATAATGGCCACACATGATGCTCCATACTGTATAATGACTGCACATAATGCTCCATACTGTATAATGACCACACATGATGCTCCATACTGTATAATGACCGCACATGATGCTCCATACTGTATAATGACTGCACATAATGCTCCATACTGTATAATGACCGCACATAATGCTCCATACTGTATAATGACCGCACATAATGCTCCATACTGTATAATGACCGCACATAATGCTCCATACTGTATAATGACCGCACATGATGCTCCATACTGTATAATGGCCACACATGATGCTCCATACTGTATAATGACCACACATGATGCTCCATACTGTATAATGACCGCACATGATGCTCCATACTGTATAATGACTGCACATAATGCTCCATACTGTATAATGACCGCACATAATGCTCCATACTGTATAATGACCGCACATAATGCTCCATACTGTATAATGACCGCACATAATGCTCCATACTGTATAATGACTGCACATAATGCTCCATACTGTATAATGGCCACACATGATGCTGCATACTATATAATGACCCCACATGATGCTCCATACTGTATAATGACCGCACATGACGCTCCATACTGTATAATGGCCACACATGATGCTGCATACTGTATAATGGCCACACATGATGCTCCATACTGTATAATGACTGCACATAATGCTCCATACTGTATAATGGCCACACATGATGCTCCATACTGTATAATGACCGCACATGATGCTGCATACTGTATAATGGCCACACATGATGCTCCATACTGTATAATGACCGCACATGACGCTCCATACTGTATAATGGCCACACATGATGCTGCATACTGTATAATGGCCACACATGATGCTCCATACTGTATAATGACTGCACATAATGCTCCATACTGTATAATGACCACACATGATGCTCCATACTGTATAATGACCGCACATGATGCTGCATACTGTATAATGGCCACACATGATGCTCCATACTGTATAATGACCGCACATGACGCTCCATACTGTATAATGGCCACACATGATGCTGCATACTGTATAATGGCCACACATGATGCTCCATACTGTATACTGGCTGCACATGATGCTCCATACTGTATAATGACCGCACATGATGCTCCATACTGTATATTGGCCGCACATGATGCTCCATACTGTATAATGACTGCACATAATGCTCCATACTGTATAATGACCGCACATAATGCTCCATACTGTATAATGACCGCACATAATGCTCCATACTGTATAATGACCGCACATGATGCTCCATACTGTATAATGACCGCACATGATGCTCCATACTGTATAATGGCCACACATGATGCTCCATACTGTATAATGACCACACATGATGCTCCATACTGTATAATGACCGCACATGATGCTCCATACTGTATAATGACCGCACATGATGCTCCATACTGTATAATGACCGCACATGATGCTCCATACTGTATAATGACCGCACATGATGCTCCATACTGTATAATGACCACACATGATGCTCCATACTGTATAATGACCGCACATGATGCTCCATACTGTATAATGGCCGCACATGACGCTCCATACTGTATAATGACCGCACATGATGCTCCATACTGTATAATGACCACACATGATGCTCCATACTGTATAATGGCCACACATGATGCTCCATACTGTATAATGACCGCACATGATGCTCCATACTGTATAATGACCGCACATGATGCTCCATACTGTATAATGACTGCACATAATGCTCCATACTGTATAATGACCGCACATAATGCTCCATACTGTATAATGACCGCACATGATGCTCCATACTGTATAATGACCGCACATAATGCTCCATACTGTATAATGACTGCACATGATGCTCCATACTGTATAATGGCCACGCATGATGCTCCATACTGTATATTGACCGCACATGATGCTCCATACTGTATAATGACCGCACATAATGCTCCATACTGTATAATGACTGCACATGATGCTCCATACTGTATAATGGCCGCGCATGATGCTCCATACTGTATAATGGCCGCGCATGATGCTCCATACTGTATATACTGTGCACTGTACTATGTGCACATATATATTGTTATATACACTGAGCACTGACCAGGCTGCAGGAACTCACATTAATACATTATAATATACTATATTATAATGTGAGTTCCTGCAGCCTGGTCAGTGCTCAGTGTATATAACAATATATATGTGCACATAGTACAAATATATATCTGATATATAATGTGGGATGTCCTGGAGCCGGGCTCAGGGTCACACAGTGCAGGGTGAGGATCACTGTGACTTATTGCTGCAGCTTCAGCTTACATGCAGATCGGGTGACGCTGGAGCCGAGACCTTATCTGTATGTAAACTTAGGTGGTGCAATAAATCTCACAGTACAGAGAGATCCTCTACAGAAAGCAGATAAGAAAGCAGGAGTAAAGGCCCCGTCTCACTAAGCGATTTACCAACGATCACGACCAGCGATACGACCTGGCCGTGATCGTTGGTAAGTCGTTGTGTGGTCGCTGGGGAGCTGTCACACAGACCGCTCTCTCCAGCGACCAACGATCAGGGGAACAACTTCGGCATCGTTGAAACTGTCTTCAACGATGCCGAAGTCCCCCTGCAGCACCCGGGTAACCAGGGTAAACATCGGGTTACTAAGCGCAGGGCCGCGCTTAGTAACCCGATGTTTACCCTGGTTACCAAAAAAAACAAACAGTACATACTCGCCTTTCGGTGTCCAGGTCCCTTGCCGTCTGCTTCCTGCTCTGACTGAGATCCGGCCGTACAGTGAGAGCAGAGCGCAGCGGTGACGTCACTGCTGTGCTCTCACTTCTCACTGTACGGCCGGCAGTCAGTGAGAGCAGGAAGCAGACGGCAAGGGACCTGACGGACATCAGAAGGCGAGTATGTATTGTTTTTTTTTTTTTACATTTACGCTGGTAACCAGGGTAAACATCGGGTTACTAAGCGCGGCCCTGCGCTTAGTAACCCGATGTTTACCCTGGTTACCAGTGAAGACATCGCTGGATCGGTGTCACACACACCGATTCAGCGATGTCAGCGGGACCTCAACGACCAAAAAAAGGTCCAGGCCATTCCAACACGACCAGCGATCTCGCAGCAGGGGCCTGATCGCTGGTACGTGTCACACATAGCGAGATCGCTATGGAGGTCGCTGTTGCGTCACAAAACTTGTGACTCAGCAGCGATATCGCTAGCGATCTCGCTATGTGAGACGGGGCCTTGAGATGAAGCCCGACACATACCTCCTGCCCGGGACCCCATGGCTTTCTACTAACTTCATCTCTCCTCTCCGGCGCGCAGGTGACGTCAGATCAGCAGACACACAGGCTCCTGCTGTGTCTGCAATAGGGGGATGCCGGCCGGCACTTGTACACCCGTGCACCGATCTACTGCAGCAGCAGAAAGCCGGGCCCCTGTATGCCCCTGCCTGCAAGGGCCCCCCTCCACCTCCGGGCCCCGGTGCGGCTGCACAGGTTGAACCGGCGGTAGGTCCGCCCCTGCATTGTTCCCTATGTTCTAGAGTTCAGAGACCGCCTTGCCTAGCCAGCTACCTTGGCTAAAGAACATCAGCAAATGGCCCAGTCCAGACAAAAAACCTGGTATGACCGTAATGCCAGGACCCGGGAATTTATGGAAGGACAACAAGTGCTCATGATTGCTGCTTCCCCTGCCAACAATCTTCAAGCAGTGTGGGAAGTCCTTTATCAGGTTGTCAAGAAAATTAATGACACTAACTACATTATTGCCCTGGACGCTAGTGGTCGACGACAGAAAACCATCCACATTAACATGCTGAAAGACTACCACGACCGATCTCTGCCTGTTCTAGCCGTCTGCCACCCCCCTAGTGATACCGCCGACGATGAGTATCTCCCCGATCTTCTCCAGGTCGCCCAAGCGGGAGGATCACTGGAACAAGTGCCCCTGGTCTCCCATTTATCGGATATAAAAAAGGACGATATTTTCGCTGTACTAAGACCAAGGGCTGCTGCTTTCTCCTCAAAACCGGGGAAGACTACTCTCACCAGCCACCATGCAGAAACCCCCGGACAACGCCCCATCCAGCAGGCTGCCTACCGGATTCCAGAGGCTGTTCAAGGTATGATAAAGAATGAACTGGAGGAGATGAAACGACTGGGAGTTGTTCAGCCATCTCACAGTTCTTGTGCCTCTCCTGTCGTCCTGGTCCCCAAGAAGGATGGTACGACACGATTCTGCATTGATTACAGACGATTAAATGATGCCACCAAGAGTCATGCTTAACCCATGCCCAGGATTGATGATCTATTGGATCGTCTGGCCAGTGCCCAATTTGTGACCACGTTAAACTTTATTACTCCATTTGGTTTTTTTGAGTTCCTGGGAAAGCCTTTTGGGATGAAAAATGCCACCACTACTTTCCAGAGACTGGTAGACCAACTGTTAGAACAATGTCAGGACTTTGCCTGTGCTTACTTGGATGACATTGCCATTTTTAGCACAACCTGGGAGGAACATCTTAAACACTTGGGCATAGTGCTAGAGTGTATCCTTACTGCAGGACTGACCATTCGCCCTGATAAATGCCAAATAGGGATGGCTGAGGTGCAGTACTTCGGGCATAGAGTAGGGGGTGGGACCCTAAGGTCTGAGCCTGCCAAGGTGGAAGCAATTAGCAACTGGTGTAGACCCCAGACTAAAAAGCAGGTACTTGCATTTTTAGGAACTGCTGGTTACTATTGAAAATTTGTTTCTAACTTCAGCACCTTGGCCAAGCCCCTAACCGACCTGACTCGCAAGAACATGCCTAGGAATGTGACGTGGACAGCTGCATGGGAGGATGCCTTTTCAGCGTTAAAGACCCCCCTCATCACTGCCCCTGTCTTGGCTGCCCCTGATTATAAGCCCAGGTTCCTCGGGCAGACAGATGCATCCACCTTTGGGATTGGGGCAGTACCTTAACCTGTTAGCTGGCTAGCTCTATATCACCTTGGACAAGCGGCCTTTCTCTTCATCTTTTCTGCATATAGGTGTCTCTGTATGCACATATGGGCCATTTAGGACATTGTCCAAGTGGGTAGGGTGTATACTGCCTCATGAGCCACTAGGTTTTATTTGGGTCACAACATTATGCCTATGTTATGGTCTCCACTACCTGAATGTACGATGGTGTTTTGTATTTTTAATTATGTTTTAATTGTTTGCGGTGATTTGTGATGTGTTAATAAAATCAGCCTGTTATATTTTATTATAATTGTTCCTTATTATTGGTTGGTGTGCAATTTTTCATGCAGTAATGCTTTTTTCTTTTTTTGTAATAATTGGTTTTTATTACTGACATTGCACCCTCGGTATATTCCTAACATATATATGGCAGTGCGCCTAACTGTTTGTTTTCTCGTACTTAGCCAAGTGAACGCCGCCGGAGAAGAACATCCTATTGCTTTTTCCAGACGGAAACTACTGGATCGGGAAGTTGCCTCTGCCACTATTGAAAAGGAGTGCCTTGCTATCGTATGGGTGCTAAAAAAAATTGCAGCCATACTTGTATGGCAGAGACTTTACAATTGTTACAGACCACAACCCCCTCACATGGCTGAACCGCGTATCAGGGGACAATGGAAGATTGCTGTGGTGGAGCTTGTCCTTACAACCCTAAATCTTCTCCATCCAATACAAGCGGGGAAGCCAACACCAGAATGCCGATAGACTGTCTCGACAAGAAGAACCATAGGCTCCCCAGGTCAACCTACCCCTGCCACTGTACAAGGAACTATAAACGATTGAGTAATGTGGACTAAAGTGAGCAGGCCAGAGGTCTGTGTAGACCTCATAGCGTGCTCACTTGATATGAGGGGGAGAGGTTGTGATGGTGTGATATGGTATGTGGGTATCATTTTGTGTATATTTATATTTTACTGATTTTCATAGTGTTCTTTTGTTGCCCTGTATCATTCCGTGTATTCTCCATATTGTCTAGAGTCTCAATTACCTTCCAAAAGGCTGATAATTTAATTAGCTCACTTAGGGTACCGTCTCACAGTGGCACTTTGGTCACTACGACGGTACGATCCGTGACGTTCCAGCGATATCCATACGATATCGCTGTGTCTGACACGCAGCAGCGATCAGGGACCCCGCTGAGAATCGTACGTCGTAGCAGATCGTTTGGAACTTTCTTTCGTCGCTGGATCTCCCGCTGTCATCGTTGGATCGGTGTGTGTGACATCGATCCAAGCGTTCGCTTGTAACCAGGATAAACATCGGGTTACTAAGCGCAGGGCCACGCTTAGTAACCCGATGTTTACCCTGGTTGCCATCGTAAATGTAAAAAAAAAAAAACAGTACATACTTACATTCCGGTGTCCGTCAGGTCCCTTGCTGTCTGCTTCCCGCACTGACTGACTGCCGGCCGTAAAGTGAAAGCAGAGCACAGCTCTGTTGATTGTGTGGTATCAGAGAATGACCCCGTGACACTGCCCCACAGTATGTGATCTGCCCCAGTATGTGATCTGCCCCCTCACGTGAGATCTGCCCCTCGGTATGTGATCTGCCCCCAAATATGTGCATACAGAGGAATGGTGGACCATCCCGATATGTTCATACGGAGGAATGGCGGACCATCCGGATATGTGCATGCAGAGAAATGGCGGACCATCTGGATATGTGCATGCAGAGGAATGGCGGACCATCTGGATATGTGCATGCAGAGGAATGGCGAACCATTCGAATCTGTACGTACGGAGGAATGGCGGACCATCCGGATATGTGCTTAAGGAGGAATGGCAGAAAAGGTTATTGAAAGGAAATGGAAAAAATGATGATAAAACCCTTCTTTAGGACAGAATGGTGAAATGGTGGCACTACTAACAGTGGGAACTGACTGCGGGGGACATCTATATACTGAGTCAGAGGGCACTGACTGTGGGGGACCTCTGTATACTGGGTCAGGGTGCACTGACTGCGGGGGACCTCTATATCCTGGGTCAGAGGACACTGACTGCGGGGGACCTCTGTATACTGGGGGGACCTCTGTATACTGGGTCAGGGTGCACTGACTGCGGGGGACCTCTATATACTAGGTCAGAGGGCACTGACTGCGGGAGACCACTGTATACTGGGTCAGGGTGCACTGACTGTGTGGGACCACTACATACTGGGTCAGGGGGAACTCTATATGCTGGGTCAGGAGGCACTAACTGTGGGGGACCTCTATATACTGGTCAAGGTGCACTGACTGCATGGGACCATAAATACTGGGTCAGGGGGCACTAACTGTGGTGAACGTCTATATACTGGGTCAGGTGCCAGGGGGCACTGACTGTGGTGGACCTCTATATACTGGGTCAGGGGGCACTTACTGTGGGGTCCTCTATATACTAGGTCAGGAGTCCGGCACTTGCTGCCTGTAGTCAGGAGTCCGGCACCTGCTGCCTGTAGTCAGGAGTCCGGCACCTGCTGCCTGTAGTCAGGAGTCCGGCACCTGCTGCCTGTAGTCAGGAGTCCGGCACCTGCTGTCTGTAGTCAGGAGTCCGGCACCTGCTGCCTGTAGTCAGGAGTCCAGCACCTGCTGCCTGTAGTCAGGAGTCCGGCACCTGCTGTCTGTAGTCAGGAGTCCGGCACCTGCTGCCTGTAGTCAGGAGTCCAGCACCTGCTGCCTGTAGTCAGGAGTGCGGCACCTGCTGTCTGTAGTCAGGAGTCCGGCACCTGCTGCCTGTAGTCAGGAGTCCGGCACCTGCTGCCTGTAGTCAGGAGTCCGGCACCTGCTGCCTGTAGTCAGGAGTCCGGCACTTGCTGTCTGTAGTCAGGAGTCCGGCACCTGCTGCCTGTAGTCAGGAGTCCGGCACCTGCTGTCTGTAGTCAGGAGTCCGGCACCTGCTGTCTGTAGTCAGGAGTCCGGCACCTGCTGTCTGTAGTCAGGAGTCCGGCACCTGCTGTCTGTAGTCAGGAGTCCGGCACTTGCTGCCTGTAGTCAGGAGTCCGGCACCTGCTGTCTGTAGTCAGGAGTCCGGCACCTGCTGCCTGTAGTCAGGAGTCCGGCACCTGCTGCCTGTAGTCAGGAGTCCGGCACCTGCTGCCTGTAGTCAGGAGTCCGGCACCTGCTGCCTGTAGTCAGGAGTCCGGCACCTGCTGCCTGTAGTCAGGAGTGCGGCACCTGCTGTCTGTAGTCAGGAGTCCGGCACCTGCTGTCTGTAGTCAGGAGTCCGGCACCTGCTGCCTGTAGTCAGGAGTCCGGCACCTGCTGCCTGTAGTCAGGAGTCCGGCACCTGCTGCCTGTAGTCAGGAGTGCGGCACCTGCTGTCTGTAGTCAGGAGTCCGGCACCTGCTGTCTGTAGTCAGGAGTCCGGCACCTGCTGTCTGTAGTCAGGAGTCCGGCACCTGCTGTCTGTAGTCAGGAGTCCGGCACCTGCTGCCTGTAGTCAGGAGTCCGGCACCTGCTGCCTGTAGTCAGGAGTCCGGCACCTGCTGCCTGTAGTCAGGAGTCCGGCACCTGCTGTCTGTAGTCAGGAGTCCGGCACCTGCTGTCTGTAGTCAGGAGTCCGGCACCTGCTGCCTGTAGTCAGGAGTCCGGCACCTGCTGCCTGTAGTCAGGAGTCCGGCACCTGCTGTCTGTAGTCAGGAGTCCGGCACCTGCTGCCTGTAGTCAGGAGTCCGGCACCTGCTGTCTGTAGTCAGGAGTCCGGCACCTGCTGTCTGTAGTCAGGAGTCCGGCACCTGCTGCCTGTAGTCAGGAGTCCGGCACCTGCTGTCTGTAGTCAGGAGTCCGGCACCTGCTGCCTGTAGTCAGGAGTCCGGCACCTGCTGCCTGTAGTCAGGAGTCCGGCACCTGCTGCCTGTAGTCAGGAGTGCGGCACCTGCTGTCTGTAGTCAGGAGTCCGGCACCTGCTGTCTGTAGTCAGGAGTCCGGCACCTGCTGTCTGTAGTCAGGAGTCCGGCACCTGCTGTCTGTAGTCAGGAGTCCGGCACCTGCTGCCTGTAGTCAGGAGTCCGGCACCTGCTGCCTGTAGTCAGGAGTCCGGCACCTGCTGCCTGTAGTCAGGAGTCCGGCACCTGCTCTCTGTAGTCAGGAGTCCGGCACCTGCTCTCTGTAGTCAGGAGTCCGGCACCTGCTGCCTGTAGTCAGGAGTCCGGCACCTGCTGCCTGTAGTCGGGAGTCCGGCACCTGCTGCCTGTAGTCGGGAGTCCGGCACCTGCTGCCTGTAGTCAGGAGTGCGGCACCTGCTGTCTGTAGTCAGGAGTCCGGCACCTGCTGCCTGTAGTCAGGAGTCCGGCACCTGCTGTCTGTAGTCAGGAGTCCGGCACCTGCTGCCTGTAGTCAGGAGTCCGGCACCTGCTGCCTGTAGTCAGGAGTCCGGCACCTGCTGCCTGTAGTCAGGAGTCCGGCACCTGCTGTCTGTAGTCAGGAGTCCGGCACCTGCTGCCTGTAGTCAGGAGTCCGGCACCTGCTGCCTGTAGTCAGGAGTCCGGCACCTGCTGCCTGTAGTCAGGAGTCCGGCACCTGCTGCCTGTAGTCAGGAGTGCGGCACCTGCTGTCTGTAGTCAGGAGTCCGGCACCTGCTGCCTGTAGTCAGGAGTGCGGCACCTGCTGCCTGTAGTCAGGAGTGCGGCACCTGCTGTCTGTAGTCAGGAGTCCGGCACCTGCTGTCTGTAGTCAGGAGTCCGGCACCTGCTGTCTGTAGTCAGGAGTCCGGCACCTGCTCTCTGTAGTCAGGAGTCCGGCACCTGCTGCCTGTAGTCAGGAGTCCGGCACCTGCTCTCTGTAGTCAGGAGTCCGGCACCTGCTCTCTGTAGTCAGGAGTCCGGCACCTGCTGCCTGTAGTCAGGAGTCCGGCACCTGCTGTCTGTAGTCAGGAGTCCGGCACCTGCTGTCTGTAGTCAGGAGTCCGGCACCTGCTGTCTGTAGTCAGGAGTCCGGCACCTGCTCTCTGTAGTCAGGAGTCCGGCACCTGCTGCCTGTAGTCAGGAGTCCGGCACCTGCTGCCTGTAGTCAGGAGTCCGGCACCTGCTGCCTGTAGTCAGGAGTCCGGCACCTGCTGTCTGTAGTCAGGAGTCCGGCACCTGCTGTCTGTAGTCAGGAGTCCGGCACCTGCTCTCTGTAGTCAGGAGTCCGGCACCTGCTGTCTGTAGTCAGGAGTCCGGCACCTGCTGTCTGTAGTCAGGAGTCCGGCACCTGCTCTCTGTAGTCAGGAGTCCGGCACCTGCTGCCTGTAGTCAGGAGTCCTGCACCTGCTGCCTGTAGTCAGGAGTGCGGCACCTGCTGTCTGTAGTCAGGAGTCCGGCACCTGCTGTCTGTAGTCAGGAGTCCGGCACCTGCTGTCTGTAGTCAGGAGTGCGGCACCTGCTGCCTGTAGTCAGGAGTCCGGCACCTGCTGCCTGTAGTCAGGAGTCCGGCACCTGCTCTCTGTAGTCAGGAGTCCGGCACCTGCTGCCTGTAGTCAGGAGTGCGGCACCTGCTGCCTGTAGTCAGGAGTCCGGCACCTGCTGCCTGTAGTCAGGAGTCCGGCACCTGCTGTCTGTAGTCAGGAGTCCGGCACCTGCTCTCTGTAGTCAGGAGTCCGGCACCTGCTGCCTGTAGTCAGGAGTGCGGCACCTGCTGCCTGTAGTCAGGAGTGCGGCACCTGCTGTCTGTAGTCAGGAGTCCGGCACCTGCTCTCTGTAGTCAGGAGTCCGGCACCTGCTGCCTGTAGTCAGGAGTCCGGCACCTGCTGTCTGTAGTCAGGAGTGCGGCACCTGCTGTCTGTAGTCAGGAGTCCGGCACCTGCTGCCTGTAGTCAGGAGTGCGGCACCTGCTGTCTGTAGTCAGGAGTCCGGCACCTGCTGTCTGTAGTCAGGAGTCCGGCACCTGCTGTCTGTAGTCAGGAGTGCGGCACCTGCTGCCTGTAGTCAGGAGTCCGGCACCTGTTGCCTGTATTCAGGAGTCCGGCACCTGCTGCCTGTAGTCAGGAGTGCGGCACCTGCTGCCTGTAGTCAGGAGTGCGGCACCTGCTGCCTGTAGTCAGGAGTCCGGCACCTGCTGCCTGTAGTCAGGAGTCCGGCACCTGCTGCCTGTAGTCAGGAGTCCGGCACCTGTTGCCTGTAGTCAGGAGTGCGGCACCTGCTGTCTGTAGTCGGGAGTCCGGCACCTGCTGCCTGTAGTCAGGAGTCCGGCACCTGCTGCCTGTAGTCAGGAGTCCGGCACCTGCTGCCTGTAGTCAGGAGTCCGGCACCTGCTGTCTGTAGTCAGGAGTGCGGCACCTGCTGTCTGTAGTCAGGAGTCCGGCACCTGCTGCCTGTAGTCAGGAGTGCGGCACCTGCTCTCTGTAGTCAGGAGTCCGGCACCTGCTGCCTGTAGTCAGGAGTCCGGCACCTGCTGCCTGTAGTCAGGAGTCCGGCACCTGCTGCCTGTAGTCAGGAGTCCGGCACCTGCTGTCTGTAGTCAGGAGTCCGGCACCTGTTGCCTGTAGTCAGGAGTCCGGCACCTGCTGTCTGTAGTCAGGAGTCCGGCACCTGTTGCCTGTAGTCAGGAGTCCAGCACCTGCCGTCTGTAGTCAGGAGTCCGGCACCTGCTGCCTGTAGTCAGGAGTCCGGCACCTGCTGTCTGTAGTCAGGAGTCCGGCACCTGTTGCCTGTAGTCAGGAGTCCGGCACCTGCCGTCTGTAGTCAGGAGTCCGGCACCTGCTGCCTGTAGTCAGGAGTCCGGCACTTGCTGCCTGTAGTCAGGAGTCCGGCACCTGCTGTCTGTAGTCAGGAGTGCGGCACCTGCTGTCTGTATTCAGGAGTCCGGCACCTGCTGCCTGTAGTCAGGAGTGCGGCACCTGCCGTCTTTAGTCAGGAGTCCGGCACCTGCTGCCTGTAGTCAGGAGTCCGGCACCTGCCGTCTGTAGTCAGGAGTCCGTCACCTGCTGTCTGTAGTCAGGAGTCCGGCACCTGAGGGTCCTGCTCCTGCTGTCCATACCTGGCTGATTCCTCTCAGTGGCAGCACAGTTTGGGGTGGTGGTGCCCGGCTGACTCCTCTCAGTGGCAGCAGAGTTTGCGGCAGAGGTGCCCGGCTGACTCCTGTTAGTGGCAGCAGAGTTTGGGGCAGAGGTGCCCTGCTGACTTCTCACGATGGCAGCACAGTTTGGGGTGGTGGTGCCCGGCTGACTCCTCTCAGTGGCAGTGCAGCGCCCCAGAGTCCTGGTCGTTGCAGTACCGTTGCTCCACCGCTAAGGGGAGCTATGGTACGTCTGACGGCACTGAAGGAGTTCATCTGACCAGGTATCACAGACACCAATACACTTCACAGTCTGGCCTCCAGGGGGAGCTAAGGGTGCTATGTATTAGGCCACTCCTCACAATCTGGTAAAACTGGGGGTTAGGCAGGAAGTTAGACAGAAAGCTGACTGGGTTGGAACCAGGCAACATCCTGTGGCAGAGGGTGTTGCAGGGGAAGATTCAGGGGGGTCCCTGTCAGGGGTGGGATCCTGACAGAGGCCTAGCAACCAGAGAGAACGTTACGGGACTGCGCCTGCACTTCATCGCGGCGGTACCCTAAGAAAGGACAAGAAGCGAGGTTTATTGTGCTGAGTGAGAAACGAGATCAACGCAACAAGGAGAAACACCAGTAGGAGTCGTGCTGTAAGACGAGGCAACATCCTACTGAGGCGCACAACCGGCGGCCGGAACGCCGAGGAGGTATCGGCTCCAAGCCTTACTTCAAACCTACGGCAGGACAGTCAGTTACAGGCGGGCTGTCTCACCTAAATCACCTAAGCAGACATAGGGGGCAATTGTGGGAGAGGGGCGACACTAGGGTCCCGGAAGAACTCCAGGCCTACCCGTCATACGGGTGCGTCCTAGCCATATCATCTGGGGGACGGAGAAGAACATCAGGATCAGTTGTGAGGGAACATCAGAAACAGACACAACAGTTGTGAGGACTATCCCGTGGTGCTCAGCAGGGAAGGACTACAACACACAGGCGCTAGAAGGAAGGCACAGATTTCCACCTGCAAAGGGAACTCTGGAGGTGCCATCGGACCAGCCGGTCTCAGACAGCCCTGTTTACCGTACTCTGGACTGAGGATCCTGAAGCCTTCAGTAAAGAGGTAAGGAGACTGCAACCCTGTGTCCTCGTTATTCATCGCGACCTACACCATGCATCACCATCACATCTTTCATTGGACGCCCCTGAGCAGGGTCACGGGCCGGGTCTAGCCACCGTGACAACCACAGAACTGAGACAGAGAGGCCCGGTACCGGGTACCCCTCGGCTCTGCGACTGTGGGGGCGCTCCAGCAGCAGAGTTTGGGGCAGAGGTGCCTGGCTGACTCCTCACGATGGCAGCACAGTTTGGGGCAGGGGCATCGGAGCCCGGCTGACTCCTTGTGATGGCAGCACAGTTTGGGGCAGAGCTGCTGCATGTAGTCAGGAGTCCGGCACCTGCTGCATGTAGTCAGGAGTCCGGCACCTGCCGTCTGTAGTCAGGAGTCCGGCACCTGCTGTCTGTAGTCAGGAGTCCGGCACCTGAGGGTTCCTGCTCCTGCTGTCCATACCTGGCTGATTCCTCTCAGTGGCAGCACAGTTTGGGGTGGTGGTGCCCGGCTGACTCCTCTCAGTGGCAGCAGAGTTTGCGGCAGAGGTGCCTGGCTGACTCCTCTTAGTGGCAGCAGAGTTTGGGGCAGAGGTGCCCTGCTGACTCCTCATGATGGCAGCACAGTTTGGGGCAGGGGCATCGGAGCCCGGCTGACTCCTTGCGATGGCAGCACAGTTTGGGGCAGAGGTGCCCGGCTGGCTCCTCATGATGGCAGCACAGTTTGGGGTGGTGGTGCCCGGCTGACTCCTTGCAATGGAAGCACAGTTTGGGGCGGTGGTGCCTGGCTGACTCCTCACAATGGCAGCACAGTTTGGGGCAGGGGCATCAGAGCCCCGCTGACTCCTTGCGATGGCAGCACAGTTTGGGGTGGTGGTGCCCGGCTGACTCCTCAC
Organism: Ranitomeya variabilis; assembly: GCF_051348905.1. Lineage (NCBI taxonomy): Eukaryota > Metazoa > Chordata > Amphibia > Anura > Dendrobatidae > Ranitomeya > Ranitomeya variabilis. Next base: position 689,202,091 of record NC_135236.1, on the reverse strand, counting down.
GATGGCAGCACAGTTTGGGGTGGTGGTGCCCGTCTGACTCCTCACGATGGCAGCACAGTTTGGGGCGGTGGTGCCCGGCTGACTCATGATGGCAGCACAGTTTGGGGCGGTGGTGCCCTGCTGACTCCTCATGATGGCAGCACAGTTTGGGGCGGTGGTGCCCGGCTGACTCATGATGGCAGCACAGTTTGGGGCGGTGGTGCCCGGCTGACTCCTCATGATGGCAGCACAGTTTGGGGCGGTGGTGCCCGGCTGACTCCTCATGATGGCAGCACAGTTTGGGGCGGTGGTGCCCGGCTGACTCCTCATGATGGCAGCACAGTTTGGGGCGGTGGTGCCCGGCTGACTCCTCATGATGGCAGCACAGTTTGGGGCAGGGGCATCGGAGCCCGGCTGACTCCTTGTGATGGCAGCACAGTTTGGGGCAGAGCTGCTGTCTGTAGTCAGGAGTCCTGCTGTCCATACCTGGCTGATTCCTCTCAGTGGCAGCACAGTTTGGGGTGGTGGTGCCTGGCTGACTCCTCTCAGTGGCAGCAGAGTTTGCGGCAGAGGTGCCCGGCTGACTCCTCTTAGTGGCAGCAGAGTTTGGGGCAGAGGTGCCCTGCTGACTCCTCACGATGGCAGCACAGTTTGGGGCAGGGGCATCGGAGCCCGGCTGACTCCTCACGATGGCAGCACAGTTTGGGGCAGAGGTGCCCGGCTGACTCCTCACGATGGCAGCACAGTTTGGGGCGGTGGTGCCCGGCTGACTCATGATGGCAGCACAGTTTGGGGCGGTGGTGCCCTGCTGACTCCTCATGATGGCAGCACAGTTTGGGGTGGTGGTGCCCTGCTGACTCCTCATGATGGCAGCACAGTTTGGGGCGGTGGTGCCCGGCTGACTCATGATGGCAGCACAGTTTGGGGCGGTGGTGCCTGGCTGACTCCTCATGATGGAAGCACAGTTTGGGGCGGTGGTGCCTGGCTGACTCCTCACGATGGCAGCACAGTTTGGGGCAGGGGCATCAGAGCCCGGCTGACCCCTTACGATGGCAGCACAGTTTGGGGTGGTGGTGCCTGGCTGACTCATGATGGCAGCACAGTTTGGGGCGGTGGTGCCCTGCTGACTCCTCATGATGGCAGCACAGTTTGGGGCGGTGGTGCCTTGCTGACTCCTCATGATGGAAGCACAGTTTGGGGCGGTGGTGCCTGGCTGACTCCTCACGATGGCAGCACAGTTTGGGGCAGGGGCATCAGAGCCCGGCTGACTCCTTGCGATGGCAGCACAGTTTGGGGCGGTGGTGCCCGGCTGACTCATGATGGCAGCACAGTTTGGGGCGGTGGTGCCCTGCTGACTCCTCATGATGGCAGCATAGTTTGGGGCGGTGGTGCCCTGCTGACTCATGATGGCAGCACAGTTTGGGGCGGTGGTGCCCTGCTGACTCCTCATGATGGCAGCACAGTTTGGGGCGGTGGTGCCCTGCTGACTCCTCATGATGGCAGCACAGTTTGGGGCGGTGGTGCCCGGCTGACTCCTCATGATGGCAGCACAGTTTGGGGCGGTGGTGCCCGGCTGACTCATGATGGCAGCACAGTTTGGGGCGGTGGTGCCTGGCTGACTCCTCATGATGGCAGCACAGTTTGGGGCGGTGGTGCCCTGCTGACTCCTCATGATGGCAGCACAGTTTGGGGCGGTGGTGCCCTGCTGACTCCTCATGATGGCAGCACAGTTTGGGGCGGTGGTGCCCGGCTGACTCATGATGGCAGCACAGTTTGGGGCGGTGGTGCCTGGCTGACTCCTCATGATGGAAGCACAGTTTGGGGCGGTGGTGCCTGGCTGACTCCTCACGATGTCAGCACAGTTTGGGGCAGGGGCATCAGAGCCCGGCTGACTCCTTGCGATGGCAGCACAGTTTGGGGCGGTGGTGCCCGGCTGACTCATGATGGCAGCACAGTTTGGGGCGGTGGTGCCCTGCTGACTCCTCATGATGGCAGCACAGTTTGGGGCGGTGGTGCCTGTTGTGAATTTATCTTTTTTGGCTCCCTCTAGTGGTTACTAGTGATTTGACTCTGGGAATGTCTGCCATTCCTTGTATGCTCACCTGGGTCGTTAGTTCAGGGGTGTTGCTATATAAGCTCCCTGGACCTTCAGTTCAATGCCTGGCAACGTTGTAATCAGAGCTAATCTGTTGTGCTCTTGTCTACTGATCCTGGTTCCTGCTAAATTAAGCTAAGTCTGCTTTCTTGCTTTTTGCTATTTGTTTTGGTTTGCATTTTTGTCCAGCTTGTATATAATCTGTTTCCTGACCTTGCTGGAAGCTCTAGGGAGGCTGGAGTTCTCCCCCCGGGCCGTTAGACGGTTCGGGGGTTCTTGAATCTCCAGTGTGGATTTTTGTTAGGGTTTTTGTTGACCATATAAGTTATCTTACTACATTCTGCTATTAGTAAGTGGGCCTCTCTTTGCTAAACCTAGTTCATCTCTGTGTTTGTCATTTCCTCTTACCTCACCGTTATTATTTGTGGGGGGCTTGTATCCTACTTTTGGGGTCTATTCTCTGGAGGCAAGAGAGGTCTTTGTTTTCCTCTTCTAGGGGTAGTTAGTCCTCCGGCTGGCGCGAGACATCTAGCGACCAACGTAGGCATGTTCCCCGGCTACTTCTAGTGTTGGCGTTAGGAGTAGATATATGGTCAACCCAGTTACCACTGCCCTATGAGCTGGATTTTTGTACTTCGCAGACTTACTTGTTCCTTTGAGACCCTCGCCATTGGGGTCATAACAGATTGCCAGGCCAGTATTAAATGTTAAATGCATTGCAGAAGCGGGATTATAAGAAAGAAAGTTCTGAGTTTTTTTTTCTCTCTCTCATTTTTTTTTCTTTTCCCCTTTACATCTGAGTGGCTTGTGTTTGCTGCAGACATGAATGTCCAGACCTTGATTACAAGTGTGGACCAGCTTGCTGCTCGTGTGCAGGGCATACAAGATTATGTTATCAGAAATCCTATGTCAGAACCTAAGATACCGATTCCTGAACTGTTTTCCGGAGACCGATTTAAATTTAGAAATTTCAGGAATAATTGTAAATTGTTTTTGTCCCTGAAACCCTGTTCATCTGGAGACTCCGCTCAGCAAGTAAAAATTGTTATTTCTTTTTTACGGGGCGACCCTCAGGATTGGGCCTTCTCGCTGGCGCCAGGATATCCGGCATTGGCTGATATTGATGCGTTTTTTCTGGCGCTCGGTTTGCTTTATGAGGAACCCAATCTTGAGATTCAGGCAGAAAAAGCCTTGCTGGCGATGTCTCAGGGCCAGGACGAGGCTGAAGTGTATTGCCAAAAATTTCGGAAATGGTCCGTGCTGACCCAGTGGAACGAGTGTGCATTGGCTGCAAATTTTAGAAATGGCCTTTCTGAAGCCATTAAGAATGTGATGGTGGGTTTTCCCATTCCCACAGGTCTGAATGATTCTATGGCCCTGGCTATTCAAATCGACCGGCGGTTGCGGGAGCGCAAAACCGCAAATTCCCTCATGGTGTTATCTGAACAGGCACCTGATTTAATGCAATGTGATAGAATCCTGACTAGAAATGAGCGGAAAATTCATAGACGCCAGAATGGCTTGTGTTACTACTGTGGTGATTCTACACATGTTATCTCAGCATGCTCTAAACGTCTTACTAAGGTTGTTAGTCCTGTCGCCATTGGTAATTTGCAACCTAAATTTATTCTATCTGTAACTTTGATTTGCTCACTGTCATCGTATCCTGTCATGGCGTTTGTGGACTCGGGTGCTGCCCTGAGCCTTATGGATCTGTCATTTGCCAAGCGCTGCGGATTTGTTCTTGAGCCATTGGAAAATCCTATCCCTCTTAGGGGTATTGATTCTACGCCATTGGCAAAAAATAAACCGCAGTTTTGGACACAGGTTACCATGTGCATGACTCCCGAACATCGGGAGGTAATACGTTTTCTTGTTCTGCATAAAATGCATGATTTGGTTGTTTTGGGTTTGCCATGGTTACAGACCCATAATCCAGTCCTGGACTGGAAGGCTATGTCAGTGTCAAGTTGGGGCTGCCATGGAATTCATGGAGATTCCCTGCCCTTGTCTATTGCTTCTTCTTCGCCTTCGGAAGTTCCGGAGTACTTGTCTGATTATCAGGATGTCTTCAGCGAGTCTAAGTCCAGTGCACTGCCTCCTCATAGGGACTGTGACTGTGCAATAGATTTGATTCCTGGCAGTAAGTTTCCTAAGGGGAGACTGTTTAATCTGTCGGTACCTGAACATACCGCGATGCGTTCTTATATCAAGGAGTCTCTGGAGAAGGGGCATATCCGTCCTTCTTCTTCCCCTCTTGGTGCGGGATTCTTTTTTGTGGCCAAAAAGGACGGATCTTTGAGGCCTTGTATTGACTATCGGCTTTTAAATAAGATCACTGTCAAATTTCAGTATCCTTTGCCGCTGTTGTCAGATTTGTTTGCCCGGATTAAAGGTGCCAAGTGGTTCACCAAGATAGATCTTCGTGGTGCGTACAACCTTGTGCGCATTAGGCAGGGCGATGAATGGAAAACCGCATTCAATACGCCCGAAGGTCATTTTGAGTACTTGGTGATGCCATTTGGGCTCTCTAATGCACCTTCAGTTTTTCAGTCCTTCATGCATGACATTTTCCGGAAGTATCTGGATAAATTTTTAATTGTTTATCTGGATGATATTCTGTTTTTTTCTGATGATTGGGACTCGCATGTGGAGCAGGTCAGGATGGTTTTTGAGATTTTGCGTGAAAATTCTTTGTTTGTAAAAGGCTCAAAGTGTCTCTTTGGTGTACAGAAGGTTCCCTTTTTGGGGTTCATTTTTTCCCCTTCTGCTGTGGAGATGGATCCAGTCAAGGTCCGAGCTATTCATGATTGGACTCAACCCTCGTCAGTTAAGAGTCTTCAGAAATTCTTGGGTTTTGCTAACTTCTACCGTCGTTTTATCGCATTGAGTTGTCGTTTTCATCCGCTTTCCATCCCCAGACTAACGGACAAACGGAGCGAACTAATCAGACTCTGGAGGCTTATTTGAGGGGTTTTGTCTCTTCTGATCAGGATGATTGGGTGACCTTCTTGCCGTTGGCTGAATTTGCCCTTAATAATCGGGCTAGTTCCGCCACCTTGGTTTCGCCATTTTTCTGCAACTCTGGTTTCCATCCTCGTTTTTCCTCGGGACATGTGGAGCCTTCTGACTGTCCTGGGGTGGATTCCGTGGTGGATAGGTTGCAGCGGATCTGGAGTCATGTGGTGGACAACTTGAAGTTGTCACAGGAGAAGGCTCAGCGTTTTGCCAACCGCCGCCGCGGTGTGGGTCCCCGACTTCGCGTTGGGGATTTGGTATGGCTGTCTTCTCGATTTGTTCCTATGAAGGTCTCCTCTCCCAAATTTAAGCCTCGCTTCATTGGTCCTTACAAGATATTGGAAATCATTAATCCTGTATCCTTTCGCCTGGATCTTCCGGTGTCGTTTGCCATCCACAACGTATTTCATAGGTCCTTGTTGCGGCGGTACGTTGTGCCTGTGGTTCCTTCTGCTGAGCCTCCTGCTCCGGTGTTGGTTGAGGGCGAGTTGGAGTACGTGGTGGAGAAGATCTTAGATTCTCGTCTCTCCAGGCGGAGGCTTCAGTACCTGGTCAAGTGGAAGGGCTATGGTCAGGAGGATAATTCCTGGGTGGTCGCCTCTGATGTGCATGCGGCCGATTTGGTTCGTGACTTTCACACCGCTCATCCTGATCGCCCTGGTGGTCTTGGTGAGGGTTCGGTGACCCCTCACTAAGGGGGGGGTACTGTTGTGAATTTATCTTTTTGGCTCCCTCTAGTGGTTACTAGTGATTTGACTCTGGGAATGTCTGCCATCCCTTGTATGCTCACCTGGGTCGTTAGGTCAGGGGTGTTGCTATATAAGCTCCCTGGACCTTCAGTTCAATGCCTGGCAACGTTGTAATCAGAGCTAATCTGTTGTGCTCTTGTCTACTGATCCTGGTTCCTGCTAAATTAAGCTAAGTCTGCTTTCTTGCTTTTTGCTATTTGTTTTGGTTTGCATTTTTGTCCAGCTTGTACATAATCTGTATCCTAACCTTGCTGGAAGCTCTAGGGAGGCTGGAGTTCTCCCCCCGGGCCGTTAGACGGTTCGGGGGTTCTTGAATCTCCAGTGTGGATTTTTGTTAGGGTTTTCGTTGACCATATAAGTTATCTTACTACATTCTGCTATTAGTAAGTGGGCCTCTCTTTGTTAAACCTAGTTCATCTCTGTGTTTGTCATTTCCTCTTACCTCACCGTTATTATTTGTGGGGGGCTTGTATCCTACTTTTGGGGTCTATTCTCTGGAGGCAAGAGAGGTCTTTGTTTTCCTCTTCTAGGGGTAGTTAGTCCTCCGGCTGGCGCGCGACATCTAGCGACCAACGTAGGCATGTTCCCCGGCTACTTCTAGTGTTGGCGTTAGGAGTAGATATATGGTCAACCCAGTTACCACTGCCCTATGAGCTGGATTTTTGTACGTCGCAGACTTACTTGTTTCTCTGAGACCCTCGCCATTGGGGTCATAACAGGTGCCCTGCTGACTCCTCATGATGGCAGCACAGTTTGGGGCGGTGGTGCCCGGCTGACTCCTCATGATGGCAGCACAGTTTGGGGCGGTGGTGCCCGGCTGACTCCTCATGATGGCAGCACAGTTTGGGGCAGAGGTGCCCTGCTGACTCCTCACGATGGCAGCACAGTTTGGGGCAGGGGCATCGGAGCCCGGCTGACTCCTTGCGATGGCAGCACAGTTTGGGGCAGAGGTGCCCGGCTGGCTCCTCATGATGGCAGCACAGTTTGGGGTGGTGGTGCCCGGCTGACTCCTTGCAATGGAAGCACAGTTTGGGGCGGTGGTGCCTGGCTGACTCCTCACGATGGCAGCACAGTTTGGGGCAGGGGCATCAGAGCCCGGCTGACTCCTTGCGATGGCAGCACAGTTTGGGGCAGAGGTGCCCGGCTGACTCCTCACGATGGCAGCACAGTTTGGGGCGGTGGTGCCCGTCTGACTCCTCACGATGGCAGCACAGTTTGGGGCGGTGGTGCCCGGCTGACTCATGATGGCAGCACAGTTTGGGGCGGTGGTGCCCTGCTGACTCCTCATGATGGCAGCACAGTTTGGGGCGGTGGTGCCTGGCTGACTCCTCATGATGGAAGCACAGTTTGGGGCAGAGGTGCCCTGCTGACTCCTCACGATGGCAGCACAGTTTGGGGCAGGGGCATCGGAGCCCGGCTGACTCTTTGCGATGGCAGGACAGTTTGGGGCAGAGGTGCCCGGCTGGCACCTCATGATGGCAGCACAGTTTGGGGTGGTGGTGCCCGGCTGACTCCTTGCAATGGAAGCACAGTTTGGGGCGGTGGTGCCTGGCTGACTCCTCACGATGGCAGCACAGTTTGGGGCAGGGGCATCAGAGCCCCGCTGACTCCTTGCGATGGCAGCACAGTTTGGGGTGGTGGTGCCCGGCTGACTCCTCACGATGGCAGCACAGTTTGGGGTGGTGGTGCCCGTCTGACTCCTCACGATGGCAGCACAGTTTGGGGCGGTGGTGCCCGGCTGACTCATGATGGCAGCACAGTTTGGGGCGGTGGTGCCCTGCTGACTCCTCATGATGGCAGCACAGTTTGGGGCGTTGGTGCCCGGCTGACTCATGATGGCAGCACAGTTTGGGGCGGTGGTGCCCGGCTGACTCCTCATGATGGCAGCACAGTTTGGGGCGGTGGTGCCCGGCTGACTCCTCATGATGGCAGCACAGTTTGGGGCAGGGGCATCGGAGCCCGGCTGACTCCTTGTGATGGCAGCACAGTTTGGGGCAGAGCTGCTGTCTGTAGTCAGGAGTCCTGCTGTCCATACCTGGCTGATTCCTCTCAGTGGCAGCACAGTTTGGGGTGGTGGTTCCCGGCTGACTCCTCTCAGTGACAGCAGAGTTTGCGGCAGAGGTGCCCGGCTGACTCCTCTTAGTGGCAGCAGAGTTTGGGGCAGAGGTGCCCTGCTGACTCCTCACGATGGCAGCACAGTTTGGGGCAGGGGCATCGGAGCCCGGCTGACTCCTCACGATGGCAGCACAGTTTGGGGCAGAGGTGCCCGGCTGACTCCTCACGATGGCAGCACAGTTTGGGGCGGTGGTGCCCGTCTGACTCCTCACGATGGCAGCACAGTTTGGGGCGGTGGTGCCCGGCTGACTCATGATGGCAGCACAGTTTGGGGCGGTGGTGCCCTGCTGACTCCTCATGATGGCAGCACAGTTTGGGGCGGTGGTGCCTGGCTGACTCCTCATGATGGCAGCACAGTTTGGGGCGGTGGTGCCCGGCTGACTCATGATGGCAGCACAGTTTGGGGCGGTGGTGACCTGCTGACTCCTCATGATGGCAGCACAGTTTGGGGTGGTGGTGCCCTGCTGACTCCTCATGATGGCAGCACAGTTTGGGGCGGTGGTGCCCGGCTGACTCATGATGGCAGCACAGTTTGGGGCGGTGGTGCCTGGCTGACTCCTCATGATGGAAGCACAGTTTGGGGCGGTGGTGCCTGGCTGACTCCTCACGATGGCAGCACAGTTTGGGGCAGGGGCATCAGAGCCCGGCTGACCCCTCACGATGGCAGCACAGTTTGGGGTGGTGGTGCCCGGCTGACTCATGATGGCAGCACAGTTTGGGGCGGTGGTGCCCTGCTGACTCCTCATGATGGCAGCACAGTTTGGGGCGGTGGTGCCTTGCTGACTCCTCATGATGGAAGCACAGTTTGGGGCGGTGGTGCCTGGCTGACTCCGCACGATGGCAGCAGTTTGGGGCAGGGGCATCAGAGCCCGGCTGACTCCTTGCGATGGCAGCACAGTTTGGGGCGGTGGTGCCCGGCTGACTCATGATGGCAGCACAGTTTGGGGCGGTGGTGCCCTGCTGACTCCTCATGATGGCAGCACAGTTTGGGGCGGTGGTGCCTTGCTGACTCATGATGGCAGCACAGTTTGGGGCGGTGGTGCCCTGCTGACTCCTCATGATGGCAGCACAGTTTGGGGCGGTGGTGCCCTGCTGACTCCTCATGATGGCAGCACAGTTTGGGGCGGTGGTGCCCGGCTGACTCCTCATGATGGCAGCACAGTTTGGGGCGGTGGTGCCCGGCTGACTCATGATGGCAGCACAGTTTGGGGCGGTGGTGCCTGGCTGACTCCTCATGATGGCAGCACAGTTTGGGGCGGTGGTGCCCTGCTGACTCCTCATGATGGCAGCACAGTTTGGGGCGGTGGTGCCCTGCTGACTCCTCATGATGGCAGCACAGTTTGGGGCGGTGGTGCCCGGCTGACTCATGATGGCAGCACAGTTTGGGGCGGTGGTGCCTGGCTGACTCCTCATGATGGAAGCACAGTTTGGGGCGGTGGTGCCTGGCTGACTCCTCACGATGGCAGCACAGTTTGGGGCAGGGGCATCAGAGCCCGGCTGACTCCTTGCGATGGCAGCACAGTTTGGGGCGGTGGTGCCCGGCTGACTCATGATGGCAGCACAGTTTGGGGCGGTGGTGCCCTGCTGACTCCTCATGATGGCAGCACAGTTTGGGGCGGTGGTGCCCTGCTGACTCCTCATGATGGCAGCACAGTTTGGGGCGGTGGTGCCCGGCTGACTCCTCATGATGGCAGCACAGTTTGGGGCGGTGGTGCCCGGCTGACTCCTCATGATGGCAGCACAGTTTGGGGCGGTGGTGCCCGGCTGACTCATGATGGCAGCACAGTTTGGGGCGGTGGTGCCCTGCTGACTCCTCATGATGGCAGCACAGTTTGGGGCGGTGGTGCCTGGCTGACTCCTCATGATGGCAGCACAGTTTGGGGCGGTGGTGCCCGGCTGACTCATGATGGCAGCACAGTTTGGGGCGGTGGTGCCCTGCTGACTCCTCATGATGGCAGCACAGTTTGGGGCGGTGGTGCCCTGCTGACTCCTCATGATGGCAGCACAGTTTGGGGCGGTGGTGCCCGGCTGACTCATGATGGCAGCACAGTTTGGGGCGGTGGTGCCTGGCTGACTCCTCATGATGGAAGCACAGTTTGGGGCGGTGGTGCCTGGCTGACTCCTCACGATGGCAGCACAGTTTGGGGCAGGGGCATCAGAGCCCGGCTGACTCCTTGCGATGGCAGCACAGTTTGGGGCGGTGGTGCCCGGCTGACTCATGATGGCAGTACAGTTTGGGGCGGTGGTGCCCTGCTGACTCCTCATGATGGCAGCACAGTTTGGGGCGGTGGTGCCCTGCTGACTCCTCATGATGGCAGCACAGTTTGGGGCGGTGGTGCCCGGCTGACTCCTCATGATGGCAGCACAGTTTGGGGCGGTGGTGCCCGGCTGACTCCTCATGATGGCAGCACAGTTTGGGGCGGTGGTGCCCGGCTGACTCATGATGGCAGCACAGTTTGGGGCGGTGGTGCCCGGCTGACTCATGATGGCAGCACAGTTTGGGGCGGTGGTGCCCTGCTGACTCCTCATGATGGCAGCACAGTTTGGGGCGGTGGTGCCTGGCTGACTCCTCATGATGGCAGCACAGTTTGGGGCGGTGGTGCCCGGCTGACTCATGATGGCAGCACAGTTTGGGGTGGTGGTGCCCTGCTGACTCCTCATGATGGCAGCACAGTTTGGGGCGGTGGTGCCCTGCTGACTCCTCATGATGGCAGCACAGTTTGGGGCGGTGGTGCCCGGCTGACTCATGATGGCAGCACAGTTTGGGGCGGTGGTGCCTGGCTGACTCCTCATGATGGAAGCACAGTTTGGGGCGGTGGTGCCTGGCTGACTCCTCATGATGGCAGCACAGTTTGGGGCGGTGGTGCCCGGCTGACTCATGATGGCAGCACAGTTTGGGGCGGTGGTGCCCTGCTGACTCCTCATGATGGCAGCACAGTTTGGGGCGGTGGTGCCCTGCTGACTCCTCACGATGGCAGCACAGTTTGGGGCGGTGGTGCCCGGCTGACTCATGATGGCAGCACAGTTTGGGGCGGTGGTGCCCTGCTGACTCCTCATGATGGCAGCACAGTTTGGGGCGGTGGTGCCCGGCTGACTCATCATGAAGGCAGCACTCCTCGGCAGCCACCTTCCAGTTAGCAGCTAGTGACAGGTGCTGCTGCAGGATCGGTGCGGGTGCCTCTAATGGACCTCATTACTCGCTACTTACAGACGTTCTCGTAACATAATTGATCTGCGCTGACTTGAGAGACCGCAGCTTATTCCCCAGCCCCCAATTACGGAGGAGTAATTAGATCCCCAACCTCCGATTCCTCACATTCACCCTTCTACCATTCCAGAATATCAAAGTGCCTCCTCCCCCGCCCCGGTATTGACAGCGGAGGGGCAACCGGTGTGGAGTCCACTCAGGATCAGAAACAAAAGGGAAGAGGCGAGAAGAGCGGAGAAGAAAGGCCCAGCCGATGAGAGCAGGCAGCGCTGCGCCACCGCATCTAATGGCTTCTCATCTGCAGGAACAATGAAGGAGAGGAACGCGCGCCCCCTCCTCCGCGGCGCCTCGCCTGGGACACATCCCGCCAAACTGCTGCTTTCTAATGCCAATCAGCGGCCTCTAATGAGGGGGAAATGCGAATTCCAGGGTTTTACACTTTAAAGAGGAGACTGTTCTTGCAGTGGAGAATCGGGAATGACAAGTCCTGCCCCAGATGCCCCCTGCAGTCCCATGGAAATCAATGTGCAGCCCCAAGTAACAGACTGAAATCTGCTCCTTGGTCACTGGTTGCCCCAGGCAATAAAGAAGAGGAGGCTAGAGGGTCCCACAAAAGATACTCCTTATTACCTTCGCCCCTGTCACCATCTTCATCCTCTTCCTTCTGGTCATCCCCATGACATTTACCCAAGGTGTGAACAGGGCCTCAGTATTACATACTAAGCTATTTACCGCTCATCATAAATTATATGACGATTACAGAGACACCAAATCTCTCTGTTTTTGAGGATTTCTGATGTTTTGCGTTGTCTTTAATGCATTAAAACGACATTCTTAGAATTGGTTTGTTTTACATTTTAGTAGGTTTATAGGGAGAAAACCCTGACATTTATTTTACCCCTAGAATACAAGGACATAGAAATGCACAGGAACATATACAACCCCCTGCATAAATGATGGAATCACCGGCCTAGGAGGATGTTCATTCAGTTGTTTATATAAAAGCGGATCACAGACATGGCACAAAACTAAAGTCATTCCAAATGGCAACTCTCTGGCTTTAGGAAACACTAAAAGAAATCAAGAACAAACAATGTGGCAGTCAGTAATGGTTACTTTTGTTTAACCAAGTGGAACGCCCGCCAGGGCAGCGGGGTACTTGGCACCGGGTCCGGTACTTAAAGGGGAAGTCACAATGGCTGCGACCCGGTCCGTGTCCCTGGGCGCCCAATTAAAGGGAAAGGTCTTTAAGGGGATTTGAAATGTCTATTGTTCGTGATGCTACCTGTGGTGTTCAGTCAGATTCCTCCTTTTCTCTCTACACAGGATCAGTTTGTCCCCAGATTCCTTCTCTTCTTTCCGCACAGGATCAGTCAGTACTCGGACTCCTGCTCTTCTCTCTGCACAGGATCAGTCAGTACTCGGACACCTGCTCTTCTCTCTGCACAGGATCATTCAGTCCTTGGACTCCTGCTCTTCTCTCTACACAGGATCATTCAGTCCTCGGACTCCTCCTCTTCTCTCTGCACAGGATCAGTCAGTCATCGGACTCCTCCTCTTCTCTCTGCAGAGGATCATTCAGTCATCGGACTCCTCCTCTTCTCTCTGTACAGGATCCATTTGTTCTCAGATTCCTTCTCTTCTTTCTGCACAGGATCAGTCAGTACTCGGACTCCTCCTCTTCTCTCTGCACAGGATCACTCAGTACTCGGACTCCTGCTCTTCTCTCTGCACAGGATCAGTCAGTACTCGGACACCTGCTCTTCTCTCTGCACAGGATCATTCAGTCCTTGGACTCCTGCTCTTCTCTCTACACAGGATCATTCAGTCCTCGGACTCCTCCTCTTCTCTCTGCACAGGATCAGTCAGTCATCGGACTCCTCCTCTTCTCTCTGCAGAGGATCATTCAGTCATCGGACTCCTCCTCTTCTCTCTGTACAGGATCCATTTGTTCTCAGATTCCTTCTCTTCTTTCTGCACAGGATCAGTCAGTACTCGGACTCCTCCTCTTCTCTCTGCACAGGATCACTCAGTACTCGGACTCCTGCTCCTCTCTCTGCACAGGATCATTCAGTCCTCGGACTCCTCCTCTTCTCTCTGCACAGGATCAGTCAGTACTCGGACTCCTGCTCCTCTCTCTGCACAGGATCAGTCAGTACTCGGACTCCTCCTCTTCTCTCTGCACAGGATCACTCAGTACTCGGACTCCTGCTCTTCTCTCTGCAGAGGATCATTCAGTCCTTGGACTCCTCCTCTTCTCTCTGCACAGGATCAGTCAGTCCTCGGACTCCTCCTCTTCTCTCTGCAGAGGATCATTCAGTCATCGGACTCCTCCTCTTCTCTCTGTACAGGATCCATTTGTTCTCAGATTCCTTCTCTTCTTTCTGCACAGGATCAGTCAGTACTCGGACTCCTGCTCTTCTCTCTGCACAGGATCAGTCAGTCCTCGGACTCCTCCTCTTCTCTCTGCAGAGGATCATTCAGTCATCGGACTCCTCCTCTTCTCTCTGTACAGGATCCATTTGTTCTCAGATTCCTTCTCTTCTTTCTGCACAGGATCAGTCAGTACTCGGACGCCTCCTCATCTCTCTGCACAGGATCAGTCAGTACTCGGACTCCTGCTCCTCTCTCTGCACAGGATCATTCAGTCCTCGGACACCTGCTCTTCTCTCTGCACAGGATCATTCAGTCCTCGGACTCCTGCTCTTCTCTCTGCACAGGATCATTCAGTCCTCGGACTCCTCCTCTTCTCTCTGCAGAGGATCATTCAGTCATCGGACTCCTCTTCTCTCTGTACAGGATCCATTTGTCCTCAGATTCCTTCTCTTCTTTCCACACAGGATCAGTCAGTACTCGGACTCCTCCTCTTCTCTCTGCACAGGATCAGTCAGTACTCGGACTCCTGCTCTTCTCTCTGCACAGGATCATTCAGTCCTCGGACTCCTGCTCTTCTCTCTGCACAGGATCAGTCAGTACTTGGACTCCTCCTCTTCTCTCTGCACAGGATCAGTCAGTACTCGGACTCCTGCTCTTCTCTCTGCACAAGATCAGTTTGCCCTCAGATTCCTTCTCTTTTTCTGCACAGGATCAGTCATTTCTCGGACTCCTCCTCTTCTCTCTGTACAGGATCCATTTGTCCTCAGATTCTCTCTCTCTTCTCTCTGTACAGGATCCATTTGTCCTCTGACTCCTTCTCTTGTCTCTGCACAGGATCTGTCAGTATATACAGTACAGACCAAAAGTTTGGACACACCTTCTCATTTAAAGATTTTTCTGTATTTTCACGACTATGAAAATTGTACATTCACACTGAAGACATCAAAACTATGAATTCACACATGTGGAATTATATACTTAACAAAAAAGTGTGAAACAACTGAAATTATGTCTTATATTCTAGGTTCTTCAGAGTAGCCACCTTTTGCTTTGATGACAGCTTTGCACACTCTTGGCATTCTTTTGATGAGCTTCAAGAGGTAGTCACCGGGAATGGTTTTCACTTCACAGGTGTGCCCTGTCAGGTTTAATAAGCAGGATTTCTTGCCTTATAAATGGGGTTGGGACCATCAGTTGTGTTGTGCAGAAGTCTGGTGGATACACAGCTGATAGTCCTATTGAATAGACTGTTAGAATTCGTATTATGGCAAGAAAAAAGCAGCTAAGTAAAGAAAACCGAGTGGCCATCATTACTTTAAGAAATGAAGGTCAGTCAGTTCGAAAAATTGGGAAACTTTGAAAGGTTCCCCAAGTGCAGTGGCAAAAACCATCAAGTGCTACAAAGAAACTGGCTCACATGAGGACTGCCCCAGGAAAGGAAGACCAAGAGTCACCTCTGCTTCTGAGGATAAGTTTATCCGAGTCACCAGCCTCAGAAATCGCAGGTTATCAGCAGCTCAGATTAGAGACCAGGTCAATGCCACACAGAGTTCTAGCAGCAGACACATCTCTACAACAACTGTTAAGAGGAGACTTTGTGCAGCAGGCCATGGTAAAATAGCTGCTATGAAACCACTGCTAAGCAGGGTGGATAAAAATCAATGTTTTTTAAAAAAAATCAAAAAAATCGGATTTTTTTGATTTAAATCGGATTTTTTTGATTTAAATCGGATTTTTTTCAATAAACTGCTTTTTGAGGAAAATATTTTACCATCCAAAGGTTCTTCCATCATGAGATAAAGCTGAGTTGTTTAACTCCGTAGAATAAAGGCTGTATATGTGTAACATTCACAATGCCATGCTCTTCCAGAGGTTTCTGTAGGATTAGTGGGCAGTTTCTCTCCTATATTATCACAGACGCTCGCTTTACTTACGCAGTTCTCAAAACTGAATTTGACTCCGCAGAGGTCCCAGCCTCTTCTTAATGCAAAAATGTTACAACATGAACAGAGTTGAGAAAAAGACCTTAATCCTATTGTTCTACAAACCTATGAATACAGAATCAACCCCTTCAGTGCCAAGTCCAAGAAGTTAGACAATATGTTTCTGATTGTTTGGAGTGGAATAGATCTGCACAACACAAGAAGAATGTGAATCTAAGTGTTTTGAGGAGGAAGGGCAAGCAGACAAAAAAATGAAAGTGAAACTTTGAGCACAATACTGCAGCATAGCCACAGACAGACAAGTCTGGATCTGTTTGTGTGTACGATCTGAGGTTTATTACATTCTTTCCTTATAATGGCAGCAGGCCGTAAAAGAGACCCAGTTTGGGAATATTTTAATGAAGCTCCTTCGCCTATCGGTAAGGCAGGCATGCGTGCAAAATGCAAACGATGCAGCAAAGAGATGCAAGGCCTGGTGGCGTGAATGAGGCAACATCATGAGAAGTGCGGTGATGAAGATGACCAAAGAAACACTTCACTATCAACATCTTCATTTCCCTTCTGGTTGCAGTTTTCATAATGTGATTTCAAACGGCAAACAAGTCCTTGGATATCCTTTTGACAGTATTTGCACTTTGCTCTTGCACCTTTCTTTCCAAGATCTGCTGCTGGCATCTCAACAAAATGAACCCAAATAGGGTCTCTCTTACGACCTGCCATGGCTCACACAGATCACTTATGAAGTTTGATTGTTACTACAGCCAAGTACTGCTGACTATCCAACAAGTTTGGGCATGTCAACTGAATGGAAAAAGAAACTAAACCAAAAGTGAAACCAAGCTAGAAGTGTGGAATTAAAGGGGCAGTATGAACAAAATGTGGAGGCTATTAATAGTTTATACAATTAAGACATGCTGCTTTTAAACACCTACCTATTGCCATATAGTAAAACAAAAAAGATTTTTACTTACTTTGGGGTCCCCCCCTCACCCTGGCGTTAGATCGTTGCCCCTAGTTTCGTCCGTGTAACTATGGGCGCACATGCGCACTGCTCTCACTTCTCATTTTAATCGTGATTTATATTAAAAAAAACCTTTTGATTTAAATCAGTGATTTAAATCATGATTTAAATCGGCGTGATTTAAATCAATCCACCCTGCTGCTAAGGACAGGCTACAAGCAGAAGAGACTTGTTTGGGTTAAAGAACACAAGGAATGGACATTAGACCAGTGGAAATCTGTGCTTTGGTCTGATGAGTCCAAATTTGAGATCTTTGGTTCCAACCACCGTGTCTTTGTGCGACGCAGAAAAGGTGAACGGATGGACTCTACATGCCTGGTTCCCACCGTGAAGCATGGAGGAGGAGGTGTGATGGTGTGGGGGTGCTTTGCTGGTGACACTGTTGGGGATTTATTCAAAATTGAAGGCATACTGAACCAGCATGGCTACCACAGCATCTTCCAGCGGCATGCTATTCCATCCGGTTTGCGTTTAGTTGGACCATCATTTATTTTTCAACAGGACAATGACCCCAAACACACCTCCAGGCTGTGCAAGGGCTATTTGACCAAGAAGGAGAGTGATGGGGTGCTACGCCAGATGACCTGGCCTCCACAGTCACCAGACCTGAACCCAATCGAGATGGTTTGGGGTGAGCTGGACCGCAGAGTGAAGGCAAAAGGGCCAACAAGTGCTAAGCATCTCTGGGAACTCCTTCAAGATTGTTGGAAGACCATTCCTGGTGACTACCTCTGGAAGCTCATCAAGAGAATGCCAAGAGTGTGCAAAGCAGTCATCAAAGCAAAAGGTGGCTACTGTGAAGAACCTAGAATATAAGACGTAATTTCAGTTGTTTCACACTTTTTTGTTAAGTATATAATTCCACATGTGTTAATTCATAGTTCTGATGCCTTCAGTGTGAATGGACAATTTTCAAAGTCATGAAAATACAGAAAAATCTTTAAATGAGAAGGTGTGTCCAAACTTTGGGTCTGTACTATATATATATATATATATATATATATATATATATATATATATATATATATATATATATATATATACATATATACAGGTCCTTCTCAAAAAATTAGCATATAGTGTTAAATTTCATTATTTACCATAATGTAATGATTACAATTAAACTTTCATATATTATAGATTCATTATCCACCAACTGAAATTTGTCAGGTCTTTTATTGTTTTAATACTGATGATTTTGGCCTACAACTCCTGATAACCCAAAAAACCTGTCTCAATAAATTAGCATATTTCAACCGTCCAATCAAATAAAAGTGTTTTTTAATAACAAACAAAAAAACCATCAAATAATAATGTTCAGTTATGCACTCAATACTTGGTCGGGAATCCTTTGGCAGAAATGACTGCTTCAATGCGGCGTGGCATGGAGGCAATCAGCCTGTGACACTGCTGAGATGTTATGGAGGCCCAGGATGCTTCAATAGCGGCCTTAAGCTCATCCAGAGTGTTGGGTCTTGCGTCTCTCAACTTTCTCTTCACAATATCCCACAGATTCTCTATGGGGTTCAGGTCAGGAGAGTTGGCAGGCCAATTGAGCACAGTAATACCATGGTCAGTAAACCATTTACCAGTGGTTTTGGCACTGTGAGCAGGTGCCAGGAAGCATGAAGTGCTCCAAAATCTCCTGATAGCTAGCTGCATTGACCCTGCCCTTGATGAAACACAGTGGACCAACACCAGCAGCTGACATGGCACCCCACACCATCACTGACTGGGTACTTGACACTGGACTTCAGGCATTTTGGCATTTCCTTCTCCCCAGTCTTCCTCCAGACTCTGGCACCTTGATTTCCGAAAGACATGCAAAATTTGCTTTCATCAGAAAAAAGTACTTGGGACCACTTAGCAACAGTCCAGTGCTGCTTCTCTGTAGCCCAGGTCAGGCGCTTCTGCCGCTGTTTACCTGGGGAATGCGGCACCTGTAGCCCATTTCCTGCACACACCTGTGCACGGTGGCTCTGGATGTTTCCACACCAGACTCAGTCCACTGCTTCCTCAGGTTCCCCAAGGTCTGGAATCGGTCCTTCTCCACAATCTTCCTCAGGGTCCTGTCACCTCTTCTCGTTGTACAGCGTTTTCTGCCACATTGTTTCCTTCCAACAGACTTACCATTGAGGTGCCTTGATACAGCACTCTGGGAACAGCCTATTTGTTGAGAAATTTCTTTCTGGGTCTTACCCTCTTGCTTGAGGGTGTCAATGATGGCCTTCTTGACATCTGTCAGGTCGCTAGTCTTACCCATGATGGGGGTTTTGAGTAATGAACCAGGCAGGGAGTTTTTAAAAGCCTCAGGTATCTTTTGCATGTGTTTAGAGTTAATTAGTTGATTCAGAAGATTAGGGTAATAGGTCGTTTAGAGAATCTTTTCTTGATATGCTAATTTATTGAGACAGGTTTTTTGGGTTATCAGGAGTTGTAGGCCAAAATCATCAGTATTAAAACAATAAAAGACCTGACAAATTTCAGTTGGTGGATAATGAATCTATAATATATGAAAGTTTAATTGTAATCATTACATTATGGTAAATAATGAAATTTAACACTATATGCTAATTTTTTTGAGAAGGACCTGTACATACACACACACACACACACACACACAGAGTTGTGCTCAAAAGTTTGCATACCCAAGTGGAATTTTTACTTATTTGGCCTTTTTTTCAGAAAATATGAATGATAACACCAAATCTTTTTTTCCACTCATGGTTAATGGTTGGGTGAAGCCATTTATTGTCAAACTACTGTGTTTTCTCTACCCTGATCAAAAGCTCACATACCATGGTTATTTTGGCCTGATAACATGCACAGAAGTTGACACAAATGGGTTTTAATGGCTACTAAAGGTAACATCCTCACCTGTGACCTGTTTGCTTGTAATCAGTGTATGTGAATAAAAGCTGAGTGAGTTTCTGGGATCCAGACAGACTCTTGCATCTTTCATCCAGCCACTGACATCTCTGGATTGTGAGTCATGGGGAAATCAAAAGAATTGTCATTGGATATACGGGAAAAGGTAGGTGAACTGTAAAAAACAGGAAAGGGATACAAAAAGATATCCAAGGAATTGATAATGCCAGTCAGCAGCATTCAAACTGTGATTAACAAATGGAAAATCAGGGGCTCTGTAAAAACAAAACCACAGCCAGGTAGACCAACAAAAATGTCATCCACAACTGCCAGGAAAATTGTTCAGGATGCAAAGAAAAACCCACAAATAACATCAGCTGAAATACTGGACTCTCTGAATACTAGAGGTGTGGCTGTTTCAAGATGCACAATAAGGAGGCACTTGAAGAAAAATGAGCGCCATGGTCGAGTCGCCAGAAGAAAGACATTACTGCTCAAATGCCACAAAGGTAGCCTACAATGCGCAAAACAGCACAGAGACAAGCCTCAAAACTTCTGGAACAAGGTAATTTGGAGAACTGAAACCAAAATTTAAAATTTTGGCCAAAAACATAAACGTTACATTTGGAGAGAGGTCATCAAGGCCTATGATGAAAAGAACACCATTCCTACTGTAAAGCACGGAGGTGGATCGCTCGTGTTTTGGGGTTATGTGAGCTACAAAGGCACAGGAAACTTGGTCAAAGTTGCAGAAAAGATGAATGTTATCAGCAAATACTGGAGGCAAATTTGCAATCATCAGCCCCGATGCTGCGCATGGGACGTACGTGAACGTTACAACATGACAACAATCCAAAACACAAGGCCAAGTCGACCCTTTTTAGTGGCTACAGCAGAACAAAGTGAAGGTTCTGGAGTGGCCATCTCACTCTCCTGACCTCAATATCCTTAAGCCACTCTGGGGAGATCTCAAGCGCGCAGTTCATGCTAGACAGCCCAGGAATTTACAGGAACTGGAGGCTTTCTGCGAAGAAGAGTGGGCAGCTTTACCATCTGAGAAAATAAAGAACCTCATCCACAACTACCACAAAAGACTTCAAGCTGTCATTGATGTTAGAGGGGGCAATACACGGGATTAAGAAATGGGGTATGTGAACTTTTGATCGGGGTCATTTGGATGTTTTGGGTTGTCATTATGATTTAAAAAGAGAAATTACAGTAGTCTGACAATAAATGGCTTCACCTAATCGCTAATCATGAGTGGAGAAAAAGTCTTGACGTTATCATTCATATTCTCAGAAGAAGCAAGAAAGCAAAAATTCTGCTGTGGTATGTAAACTTTTGAGCACAACTTATGATTATATATATATATATATATATATATATATATATATATATATATTGTCACGGATCCCAGGGAGGATAACTTTATCAT
The DNA here is from genome assembly GCF_051348905.1 of Ranitomeya variabilis. Taxonomy (NCBI): domain Eukaryota; kingdom Metazoa; phylum Chordata; class Amphibia; order Anura; family Dendrobatidae; genus Ranitomeya; species Ranitomeya variabilis. The sequence goes on along the minus strand of NC_135236.1, from coordinate 689,181,284 downwards.
CCCCTCCGCTCACACCAATGTGTCATGAACTGGGGTTTTTTGGTTGCCCCTGGTTCCTTCCTGAAGGGAATTTATCTATATCCCACTTCCCAGTTCAGGTTTGGAACTTGCAACTCTCTGGCACCCCCTTACCCTCAGGTCAGACAGGGTACTGCACCTAGGATAATTAGTCGCCAGAAAGGCTTCCTTGCTTTGTACTGGCTAAGGGGCACACTGCATTGAGGGTGATATAACTACTCCCATTGATGCGGGAACAATAATCATCAACGCCGTCCATCTCTACAAAGTCTCCCAAACGCACAGGACAAATCCGCTGCCACCAGCTCCAATTTCTTAATTAATAACGGGTCCGGAGCCAACCCAAATTAGTAGCATAATTCACTTCAGAGGGCATGACAGTACGTTATAGAGCAAGGAAAAATGGAGCTAGTAATTTTATATATTTTACTCCAAAAAGGTAGGCAGTGTTTACAAAAGTATGAAAATATATTATAAAAGTAGACAAGTATCAAATGTACAAACAATTACAAATAAAAAGGGATTAACAGAAGAAAAAAAACACTTATGGTTCTTTATATCATTTCAGCTCATGGCAGATCATGTGGCTAGGGGGAAGGCGACACATTAAGATGCATTATAGATGGGTCTCGCAGCAAGACCCTAGACAAAATACTAGTGAAGACTGATGTCTCACTTATCTCCGTGCCCAAAACCAAGGCACTCCCCCTGTGGTGACCTCACTCTGAGGCTGAATACTCCGCTTTCTTAGAGTTATGACCAGCCATTTCTATACATAACTCACTGTATGAACCTCGTAGAAGAACGACACAATGATCATGATGCTCACCACGTCATGGGGGTTCCTTTAAGTATAAACATGGAGTAGATATATGACCCACTTATGGAGAAATCCATTCCTTGCATTTTGTTGGGTTTAGATCCTAGTGATTTCAGTGAGTTATAGATCACTCGGTGGACATCCGGAATAAGTAGCTTTTATATCTCTATCCCTGATTCGGTGCCATTATACATAACTTTTCCAGAACAAAGGAGTCCCATGCAGTTTGAAAGTTGCTGTACCAGTTATAGCTGTATCAGGCAGGAGGGGGGATGAGGGGTTTAGACAGAAGATTGGCTTTCACAGCTTAGAGCCATAAAAATTCCTCAGTGGATGTTGCTGGCATGCTGGTCTCACATTACAGATATATAGCAGGGGGAGGGAGGAAGAGTGGCCTAGAATTCAAGCCTGTGCTGGCAGGCAGAGGAAACTGCAGCTGAGAGTTCTGTATGTATAATTGAAGTAATAAGAACTTCTTCCTATTTCCTGATATATATATCTATATCTCATTGTCTGGCGGTTTTCCTTCTTTTGTTTTTTGTATTTGCTGCACAATACTTCACTCTGTTGAAGTTTTGGCGGTGCAATGGATCTTTTTAGGGCCTCCTGTTTTCTGAATGAGGCGCTTTCACCTCCAGTTGCACAGGTGTTGGTGGCTCCTCAGGAATGGATTATTGGGAGTCTACATACTGCACATACATATAGATATATATATATATATATATATATATATACACATACATACACACATTATTTGTGGAGGGCTGAGTAAATATTCCCACAGTGAGTTCCAGGGGTGGTCCGCCATGCTGGCATCAGGGCGAGGGTCTGCTGGTGATGAGGTCCTGCACTGTACATGGCAGAGTGCAGCTCTCGTACCTGGTGCGTGCTCTACTCTAGTGCGTTAGTAATGACTTCGGAGAGATGCGAGTGGTAATGCAGCCACGCTCACTTGTGCAGTAATTGCTTTATGATGCCCCGTGCGACCATTACGCCTGACCTTGCTGTTCTGCTCTTTCAGTTAAGCGCCATAATGGCACGACGTGTTGATACTAAACACACAGTTGCAGGGATTCAATTAAGTCTGCGGATTCAGGAAAGCAGGCAGGTGTAAATCCTTCCCTTCTAGGAATTAGGAGAAGGTCAGACTCTGCGCCGCATCTTCCAGATCTTCATCCTGCTCCTGTTTCTGCTCACTGCATGAAGCCTAAGGGTTGTTATATGGGCCTGTCGTGCAGGAGGAGCAGACTGTATTGCAGCAGATATGACAAATACTGGACTGTGCAGAGGACTCGTTACCATGTATCAGGTGAGGAGATGGCTTACATGGCACACGTTGCGGCTCTCCCCCCATGTCTCACAGATCGCGGCTCTCACCACCATGTCTCACACGTCGCAGCTCTATCCACCATGTCTCAAGTCGCAGCTCTCGCCACCATGTCACACACGTCGCGGCTCTCCCCACCATGTCACACACGTCGCGGCTCTCCCCACCATGTCACACACGTCGCGGCTCTCCCCACCATGTCACACACGTCACAGCTCTCCCCACCATGTCACACATGTCGCAGCTCTATCCACCATGTTGTACACATCGCGGCTCTCCCCACCATGTCACACACGTCGCGGCTCTCCCCACCATGTCACACACTTCACAGCTCTCCCCACCATGTCACACATGTCGCAGCTCTATCCACCATGTTGTACACATCGCGGCTCTCCCCACCATGTCACACACGTCGCGGCTCTCCCCACCATGTCACACACTTCACAGCTCTCCCCACCATATCACACGTCGTGGCTCTCCCCACTATGTCGTACTCGTCGTGGCTCTCCCCACCATGTCACACACGTCGCGGCTCTCCCCACCATGTCACACACTTCACAGCTCTCCCCACCATGTCACACATGTCGCAGCTCTCCCCACCATATCACACGTCGTGGCTCTCCCCACTATGTCGTACTCGTCGTGGCTCTCCCCACCATGTCACACACATCGCGGCTCTCCCCACCATGTCGTACTCGTCGTGGCTCTCCCCACCATGTCATACTCGTCGTGGCTCTCCCCACCATGTTGTACTCGTCGTGGCTCTCCCCACCATATCACACACGTCGTGGCTCTCCCCACCATATCACACACGTCGTGGCTCTCCCCACCATATCACACACGTCGTGGCTCTCCCCACCATATCACACACGTCGTGGCTCTCCCCACCATGTCATACTCGTCGCGGCTCTCCCCACCATGTCGCACACTTCACAGCTCTCCCCAACATGTCGCACATGTCGCAGCTCTCCCCACCATATCACACACGTCGTGGCTCTCCCCACCATGTCACACACATCGCGGCTCTCCCCAGCATGTCACACACATCGCGGCTCTCCCCACCATGTCACACACGTCGTGGCTCTCCCCACCATGTTGTACTCGTCGTGGCTCTCCCCACCATGTCGTACTCGTCGTGGCTCTCCCCACCATGTCGTACTCGTCGTGGCTCTCCCCACCATGTCATACTCGTCGTGGCTCTCCCCACCATGTCACACAAGTCGTGGCTCTCCCCACCATGTCACACAAGTCGTGGCTCTCCCCACCATGTCATACTCGTCGTGGCTCTCCCCACCATGTCGTACTCGTCGCGGCTCTCCCCACCATGTCACACACATCGCGGCTCTCCCCACCATATCACACACGTCGTGGCTCTCCCCACCATGTCGTACACATCGCGGCTCTCCCATGTCATACACATCGCGGCTCTCCCCACCATGTCGTACACGTCGCGGCTCTCTCCACCATGTCGTACACGTCACGGCTCTCCCTACCATGTCGTACACATCGCGGCTCTCCCCACCATGTCGTACACATCGCGGCTCTCCCCACCATGTCGTACACATCGCGGCTCTCCCATGTCATACACATCGCGGCTCTCCCCACCATGTCGTACACATCGCGGCTCTCCCATGTCATACACATCGCGGCTCTCCCCACCATGTCGTACACATCGCGGCTCTCCCCACCATGTCGTACACATCGCGGCTCTCCCATGTCGTACTCGTCGTGGCTCTCCCCACCATGTCATACACGTCGCGGCTCTCCCCACCATGTCGTACACGTCGCGGCTCTCCCTACCATGCCGCCCCGTGACCAATCCTGTACGCAACCGCACCATGTGTACACCGCTCTAGACGTTGGAGACAATGTAAATCTTTCCTGATGTTTTTCATTTTCTGCCCTGGGGTCAGAATACTATTGTACTATGCGGGGAGCCCAATCATGGCAGCACCTTTGCTGACAGCTGCAGACAAGGACGTAAGTGATGGATGTGAGTGAAGAACATCGGCTGCGAGGCGGCATCACGATTACAAGGTGGCAGCGGTGTACGGGTGGTATGGTAATCCGCCCGACATCTGCGCGGTCCGCTGCATGGAGATTTATACCCTGAGTAACTGGAGGAGAATGGCGCTGGGCGGCGGAGCGATGAGATGTCTCACCGCGTCCCCCCCTGTCACTCCCGCACACCTTGTAATATGTTTCCGGTGTCTTTACTTATTTTTCGTGCCACACCGCATTTTGGGCTCCAGTCTGCGAGGAGCCTGCGGCGGCTGCACATGGCCCTGCGGGGAGATCAATAGAGAAATCCCATGTTTTAGTCATCGCCACCCGCGACGCCTCAGAGGCTGCTGCTCCAGTGACACAGACTGATGCATTTTCATGAATTTTCTTCTGTATGTGAAGACATTTAATATTCGCTGCGGGGAGGAAATCTCAAACACAGCCGTAGACGACACGAGGGCGGCCCGGCCGAGGATCAGGAGCAGTGGAAAGTACTCCGGAGAATGGGAGTGATTGTACAGGCCAGGCATCTCCTGCTGCTGTGTGCATGCCTCACAGGATTGTCTGCACTGCTGTATTGTAACAAATCTTCAGCTGTGCTACCAAAACTAGGTCAGGACGGGCCTGAAGCATAAAGTGCCACCAACATACCCTCCGGCCCAAAATAATAAGGTGAAAAACGTAGAAGGAGCTGTCTGTTTCATGTCTTATCCCAAACCCATCTAATACCACATATTTACCCATTATCTATCATATATGATACTGGCGGCCCCGTACACCTCCCCTTATGGGCTCTGATGATGGCGGCCCCGTACACCTCCCCCTATGGGCTCTGATCATGGTGACCCCGTACACCTCTCCCTATGGGCTCTGATCATGGCGGCCCCGTACACCTCCCCCTATGGGCTCTGATCATGGTGGCCCCATACACCTCTCCCTATGGGCTCTGATCATGGTGGCCCCATACACCTCTCCCTATGGGCTCTGATCATGGTGGCCCCATACACCTCTCCCTATGGGCTCTGGTCCTGGCGGCTCCATACACCTCTCCCTATGGGCTCTGATCATGGTGGCCCCATACACCTCTCCCTATGGGCTCTGATCATGGTGGCCCCGTACACCTCCCCCTATGGGCTCTGATTATGGTGGCCCCATACACCTCTCCCTATGGGCTCTGATCATGGTGGCCCCGTACACCTCCCCCTATGGGCTCTGGTCCTGGCGGCTCCATACACCTCTCCCCATGGGCTCTGATTATGGTGACCCCGTACACCTCTCCCTATGGGCTCTGATCATGGCGGCCCCATACACCTCTCTCTATGGGCTCTGATTATGGCGTCCCTGTACACCTCTTCCTATGGGCTCTGATCATGGTGGCCCCGTACACTTCCCCCTATGGGATCAGATCATGGCGGCCCCGTACACCTCTCCCTATGGGCTCTGATTATGGTGGCCCCATACACCTCTCCCTATGAGCTCTGATCATGGTGGCCCCGTACACCTCCCCTTATGGGCTCTGATGATGGCGGCCCCGTACACCTCCCCCTATGGGCTCTGATCATGGTGGCCCCGTACACCTCTCCTATGGGCTCAGATCATGGTGGCCCCATACACCTCTCCCTATGGGCTCAGATCATGGCAGCCCCGTACACCTCTCCCTATGGGCTCTGATTATGGCAGCCCCGTACACCTCTCCCTATGGGCTCTGATCATGGTGGCCCCGTACACCTCCCCCTATGGGCTCTAATCATGGTGGCCCCGTACACCTCCCCCTATGGGCTCTGATTATGGTGGCCCCGTACACCTCAACCTATGGGCTCTGATCATGGTGGCCCCATACACCTCTCCCTATGTGCTCTGATCATGGTGGCCCCGTACACGTCCCCTTATGGGCTCTGATCATGGTGGCCCCGTACACCTCCCCCTATGGGCTCTGATCATGGTGGCCCCGTACACCTCCCCCTATGGGCTCTGATCATAGCGGTCCCGTACACCTCTCCCTATGGGCTCTGGTCCTGGTGGCCCCATACACTTCTCCCTATGGGCTCTAATCATGGTGGCCCCATACACCTCTCCCTATGGGCTCTGGTCCTGGTGGCCCCATACACCTCTCCCTATGGGGCTCTGATTATGGTGGCCCCGTACACCTCTCCCTATGAGCTCTGATCATGGTGGCCCCGTACACCTCCCCCTATGGGCTCTGAACATGGTGGCCCCGTACACCTCCCCCTATGGGCTCTGATCATGGTGGCCCCATACACCTCTCCCTATGTGCTCTGATCATGGTGGCCCCATACACCTCTCCCTATGGGCTCTGATCATGGTGGCCCCATACACCTCTCCCTGTGGGCTCTGGTCCTGGCGGCTCCATACATCTCTCTCTATGGGCTCTGATCATGGTGGCCCCGTACACCTCTCCCTATGGGCTCAGATCATGGCGGCCCCGTACACCTCCCCCTATGGGCTCTGATCATGGTGGCCCCGTACACCTCCCCCTATGGGCTCTGATCAAGGTGACCCCGTACACCTCCCCCTATGGGCTCTGATCAAGGTGACCCCGCACACCTCTCCCTATGGGCTCTGATTATGGTGGCCCCATACACCTCTCCTTATGGGCTCCGATCATGGTGGCCCCATACACCTCTCCCTATGGGCTCAGATCATGGCGGCCCCGTACACCTCTCCTTATGGGCTCTGATCATGGTGGCCCCGTACACCTCCCCCTATGGGCTCTGATCATGGTGGCCCCGTACACCTCCCCCTATGGGCTCTGATCAAGGTGACCCCGCACACCTCTCCCTATGGGCTCTGATTATGGTGGCCCCATACACCTCTCCTTATGGGCTCCGATCATGGTGGCCCCATACACCTCTCCCTATGGGCTCAGATCATGGCGGCCCCGTACACCTCTCCTTATGGGCTCTGATCATGGTGGCCCCGTACACCTCCCCCTATGGGCTCTGATCATGGTGGCCCCGTACACCTCCCCCTATGGGCTCTGATTATGGTGACCCCGTACACCTCTCCCTATGTACTCTGATGATGGCGGCTTCGTACACCTCTCCCTATGGGCTCTGGTCCTGGCGGCCCTGTACACCTCTCCCTATGGGCTCTGATCATGGCGGCCCCGTACACCTCTCCTTATGGGCTCTGATCATGGTGGCCCCGTACACCTCCCCCTATGGGCTCTGATCATGGTGGCCCCATACACCTCTCCCTATGGGCTCAGATCATGGCGGCCCGTACACCTCTCCCTATAGGTTCTGATCATGGTGGCCCCATACACCTCTCCCTATGGGCTCAGATCATGGCGGCCCCGTACACCTCTCCTTATGGGCTCTGATCATGGTGACCCCGTACACCTCTCCCTATGTACTCTGATGATGGCGGCCCCGTACACCTCTCCCTATGGGCTCTGGTCCTGGCGGCCCCGTACACCTCTCCCTATGGGCTCTGATCATGGTGGCCCCATACACCTCTCCATATGGGCTCTGATTATGGTGACCCCGTACACCTCTCCTTATGGGCTCTGATCATGGTGGCCCCGTACACCTCTCCCTATAGGTTCTGATCATGGTGGCCCCATACACCTCTCCCTATGGGCTCAGATCATGGCGGCCCCGTACACCTCTCCCTATAGGTTCTGATCATGGTGGCCCCATACACCTCTCCCTATGGGCTCTGATTATGGTGACCCCATACACCTCTCCCTATGGGCTCAGATCATGGCGGCCCCGTACACCTCTCCCTATGGGCTCTGATCATGGTGGCCCCATACACCTCTCCCTATGGGCTCTGATTATGGTGACCCCATACACCTCTCCCTATGGGCTCTGATCATGGCAGCCCCATACACCTCTCTCTATGGGCTCTGATTATGGCGTCCCTGTACACCTCTTCCTATGGGCTCTGATCATGGTGGCCCCGTACACCTCTCCCTATGGGCTCTGATCATGGTGGCCCCATACACCTCTCCCCATGGCCTCTGATCATGGCGGCCCTGTTCACCTATCCCCATGGGCTCCTGAGCATCTTCTCCCTTGACAAGTGGATGACATTTGAATTCGCGGCCCCCTCGTCGGCCCGTCCCGCTGATTGAGCATTAGTTGTTAAATAATTGAGATCCTGTGAATTTAACGTGAAATATACAATTTGTAAATGTTATATATTAAGTGGAAAAGCAATTTACTGCCTTCCATTTCCCAGCAGCCGCGTCAGATAACGGCTCTCAAGGCGGCAGCTGTAGCCAATCGGCACTCGCATTATTGGCCTTTTAATATAAATGAAAGCGATGGCCTTCATTCTGTGAAGCTTCTTAAACAAAACCCCGATATCTGCAGCCAAGGAGCTTCCATGGAGCTTGTTTGCTATTACAAGGCCCAAATGTATTATTTATGCAATTTTCTTCAAAAAGAAAACCTGAAAGAGCAGATTTCATTCTGTGTATCCGCCATTGTCTCATGAATGTGAACACGCCGCCTGTTATCTGCTCTGCGCCTAGACGCCAATTTCTTCCTTGTTTGAGGATGATGCTTTACAAAGTTTCTTCCACACGCAAAATAACAGTTTAATAAGTTTCTAGATAACGCAGGTCCTAATAGATCGACTTTCATCAGAGAGAGCTGGGATGTGACCACAAAAGGCACGTCAACGGAGGAAGACGAGGCGATGGAGGAGCTGAGGTGATTAAGGAGGTGAAGATGGTGGAGGAGCAGAAGTGATGAAGGAGGTAAAAGTGATGAAGGCGGATGAGGTGATGAAGCAGTCGAAGGTGATGGGGTAATAGAAGTGATGGAGGAGATGAAGGTGATGGAGGAGTAGGTCATGAAGAAGGACGAGACTATTGAGGAGTAGAAGTGATGAAGGAGATGAAAATGATGGAGGAGTAGTAATGAAGGAGGACGAGACGATGGAGGAGTAGAAGTGATGAAGGAGATGAAGATGATGGAGTAGTAGGAGTGACACTATGCTCGGAGGTTACTATACACAGTGACACGATGATCGGAGGTTACTATACACAGTGACACAATGCTCGGAGGTTACTATACACAGTGACACTATGCTCGGAGGTCACTATACATGGTCAGTGACACTATGCTCGGAGGTTACTATACATGGTCAGTGACACTATGCTCGGAGGTCACTATACATGGTCAGTGACACTATGCTCGGAGGTTACTATACACAGTGACACGATGATCGGAGGTTACTATACACAGTGACACAATGCTCGGAGGTTACTATACACAGTGACACTATGCTCGGAGGTCACTATACATGGTCAGTGACACTATGCTCGGAGGTTACTATACACGGTCAGTGACACTATGCTCAGAGGTTACTATACACGGTCAGTGACACTATGCTCGGAGGTCACTATACACGGTCAGTGACACTATGCTCGGAGGTCACTATACATGGTCAGTGACACTATGCACGGAGGTTACTATACACGGTCAGTGACACTATGCTCGGAGGTTACTATACACGGTCAGTGACACTATGCTCGGAGGTCACTATACATGGTCAGTGACACTATGCACGGAGGTTACTATACACGGTCAGTGACACTATGCTCGGAGGTCACTATACATGGTCAGTGACACTATGCTCGGAGGTTACTATACACAGTGACACAATGCTCGGAGGTTACTATACACGGTCAGTGACAATATGCTCGGAGGTTACTATACACGGTCAGTGACACTATGCTCGGAGGTTACTATACACAGTGACACGATGATCGGAGGTTACTATACACAGTGACACAATGCTCGGAGGTTACTATACACAGTGACACAATGCTCGGAGGTCACTATACATGGTCAGTGACAATATGCTCGGAGGTTACTATACACGGTCAGTGACACTATGCTCGGAGGTTACTATACACGGTCAGTGACACTATGCTCGGAGGTCACTATACATGGTCAGTGACACTATGCTCGGAGGTTACTATACACAGTGACACTATGCTCGGAGGTTACTATACACGGTCAGTGACACTATGCTCGGAGGTTACTATACACGGTCAGTGACACTATGCTCGGAGGTCACTATACATGGTCAGTGACACTATGCTCGGAGGTTACTATACACAGTGACACTATGCTCGGAGGTTACTATACACGGTCAGTGACACTATGCTCGGAGGTCACTATACACGGTCAGTGACACTATGCTCGGAGGTCACTATACATGGTCAGTGACACTATGCTCGGAGGTTACTATACACAGTGACACTATGCTCGGAGGTTACTATACACGGTCAGTGACACTATGCTCGGAGGTCACTATACATGGTCAGTGACACTATGCTCGGAGGTTACTATACACGGTCAGTGACACTATGCTCGGAGGTCACTATACATGGTCAGTGACACTATGCTCGGTTACTATACACAGTGACACTATGCTCGGAGGTTACTATACACGGTCAGTGACACTATGCTCGGAGGTCACTATACATGGTCAGTGACACTATGCTCGGAGGTTACTATACACAGTGACACTATGCTCGGAGGTTACTATACACGGTCAGTGACACTATGCTCGAAGGTTACTATACACGGTCAGTGACACTGCTCGGAGGTTACTATACACAGTGACACTATGCTCGGAGGTTACTATACACGGTCAGTGACACTATGCTCGGAGGTCACTATACATGGTCAGTGACACTATGCTCGGAGGTTACTATACACAGTGACACTATGCTCGGAGGTTACTATACACGGTCAGTGACACTATGCTCGGAGGTTACTATACACGGTCAGTTACACTATGCTCGGAGGTCACTATACATGGTCAGTGACACTATGCTCGGAGGTTACTATACACGGTCAGTGACACTGCTCGGAGGTTACTATACACGGTCAGTGACACTGCTCGGAGGTTACTATACACGGTCAGTGACACTATGCTCGGAGGTCACTATACATGGTCAGTGACACTATGCTCGGAGGTTACTATACACAGTGACACTATGCTCGGAGGTTACTATACACAGTGACACTATGCTCGGAGGTTACTATACACGGTCAGTGACACTATGCTCGGAGGTTACTATACACGGTCAGTGACACTATGCTCGGAGGTTACTATACACGGTCAGTGACACTATGCTCGGAGGTTACTATACACAGTGACACTATGCTCGGAGGTTACTATACACAGTGACACTATGCTCGGAGGTTACTATACACGGTCAGTGACACTATGCTCGGAGGTCACTATACATGGTCAGTGACACTATGCTCGGAGGTTACTATACACAGTGACACTATGCTCGGAGGTTACTATACACAGTGACACTATGCTCGGAGGTTACTATACACGGTCAGTGACACTATGCTCGGAGGTTACTATACACGGTCAGTGACACTATGCTCGGAGGTTACTATACACGGTCAGTGACACTATGCTCGGAGGTTACTATACACGGTCAGTGACACTATGCTCGGAGGTTACTATACACGGTCAGTGACACTATGCTCGGAGGTTACTATACACAGTGACACTATGCTCGGAGGTTACTATACACGGTCAGTGACACTATGCTCGGAGGTCACTATACATGGTCAGTGACACTATGCTCGGAGGTCACTATACATGGTCAGTGACACTATGCTCGGAGGTTACTATACACAGTGACACTATGCTCGGAGGTTACTATACACAGTGACACTATGCTCGGAGGTTACTATACACGGTCAGTGACACTATGCTCGGAGGTTACTATACACGGTCAGTGACACTATGCTCGGAGGTCACTATACATGGTCAGTGACACTGCTCGGAGGTTACTATACACGGTCAGTGACACTGCTCGGAGGTTACTATACACGGTCAGTGACACTGCTCGGAGGTTACTATACACGGTCAGTGACACTATGCTCGGAGGTCACTATACATGGTCAGTGACACTATGCTCGGAGGTTACTATACACAGTGACACTATGCTCGGAGGTTACTATACACAGTGACACTATGCTCGGAGGTTACTATACACGGTCAGTGACACTATGCTCGGAGGTTACTATACACGGTCAGTGACACTATGCTCGGAGGTTACTATACACGGTCAGTGACACTATGCTCGGAGGTCACTATACACGGTCAGTGACACTATGCTCGGAGGTTACTATACACGGTCAGTGACACGATGCTCGGAGGTTACTATACACGGTCAGTGACACTATGCTCGGAGGTCACTATACATGGTCAGTGACACTATGCTCGGAGGTTACTATACACAGTGACACTATGCTCGGAGGTTACTATACACGGTCAGTGACACTATGCTCGGAGGTCACTATACACGGTCAGTGACACTATGCTCGAAGGTTACTATACACGGTCAGTGACAATATGCTTGGAGGTTACTGTTACAGAACCCCCCAGCAGCCAGAATATGTTATGCAGTTATTTGTATGACTGGATACCTTTCTGGAAAAGTATAATATTACAGGGTATATATATTAGATTCCTTGATAAGGCGTTGATCCAGGGAACTAGTCTGATTGCCGTATGTGGGGTCGGGAAGGAATTTTTTTCCCCATGATGGAGCTTACTCTTACCACATGGGGTTTTTTTGCCTTCCCCTGGATCAACATGTTAGGGCATGCTAGGCTATGGGTTGAACTAGATGGACTTAAAGTCTTCCTTCAACCTTAATAACTATGTAACTATGTAACTATGTATATATAATAGGTTCCATGTGAGATATATGTCCCTAATGCATCAGCCCACAGGCTCCGCCCCTGGGCAGAGGAGACAAGATATCCCCCTTCTGACCTCCCCCACCTTTGTAATTCCCACAGTAAATATCAGCAGGCTTCGGCCCCCTGCGGCTATTGTAATGTATGTCTGGCCTGCCACTTTTGAATGGACCTGCCCTCTGTATCTGTTGTTACATATATTCTGTGAATAAAGTGTTGTGAGACTGGAAATACTTGGAGAAGCAGTCAGCTTTTATATGCTCTCATGTAATCAAGGAATTCCAGCCAGCGTCCTTCATTCAGACTCCAGCCAATGCAAAGTGGACCTCCTGAAACACGGGGTGGTACTGAAAGAGGTACCCCAGCTTGGTAGACCCCGTTACACATGAATGGAAAACAACTACCAGAAGTTAAAGAGGACTACATTAAAAGATCTGGTGGAAGCCCGAGGGTTAATCGCCAGCAACAAAACAAAAGCGGATTTGATAGCAGCCATCATGGAACATGACGGTGCAGCGCCCCCCAATGTGAACGTGGAGGAGACTGAATTTCAGAGGGAGGTAAAGAACAGACTGGCGCTCTATGGCCCAAACCCTGCAGTAGAGATCATACGAGAGGTGATGGCTGATGTGCGTACTGATCTGAAGGTAAAGATGGCCGAGCGGACCAGGATAGATCTAGCCAAGATGGAGATGGCAGAGCGGACCAAAGTGGAGCTGGCCAAGATGGAGATGGCAGAGCGGAGAGAGGAGAGTCAGCGAGCAGGGGGAGCTCTGGCCTCCGACCAGGTACCTTCAACAGTAAGCCACAAAAAGATCCAGTATAATGCCTTCCGACAGTTGTGGGAGGCAGAGGAAGATATTGATGGCTTTCTGCAGGACTTTGAGCGGCTGTGTGCCCTTCATCAAGTGAAGCCGGAGGAACGGGTTCAGATTCTGGCCAGCAAGCTGACAGGCTGGGCAGCGGACGACTATCGCACGGTACCTGATGAGGACAGTATGGACTATGAGCGGATCAAAGAAGTGATCTTGGCCCGGTATGCGCTGACACCAGAGGCATACCGTCAAAAGTTCTGCGGACTTATAAAACGAGTAACCGAGACCCACGCTGAATGGGCCTGTAAATTACGGCGGTCACTGCTACAGTGGGTACAAGGGAGCCAAGCAAACACTAAGGAGGACATCCTCCAGCTCTTTTTGTTAGAACGCTTCTTTAATGGACTAACCCCCGAGACACAGGAATGGCTTCGGGACAGGCGGCCAATGACTCTTGAGGAAGCCGCTCGTCTGGCCGATGAACATCATGACGCCAGGAGGCCTCAGTTGTCTGGATCAAAGATGGTCACTAAGGGTTCGCCCATGGACCTGGAGGGCCCCAAACCACCGAAGATTGCAGGGGGACCAGCTAGAAACCTGGCCTACCACAGTTCCCCTGGGGCGCGATGCCACACCTGCCGTCAGCTGGGCCACCTGCAAAGACAATGTCCCAACCGGACTCAGCATACCCAGTGGCCAAAGGCGGGAACAGCTACCTTCAGCCGGGCCGCTGTACACTGCTACCAAGGCGAAGCTAACCCGGCATTGGGGGCTACAACTAACCAAGGGGTGGAAGAAATGGAGGAAGTGCTGCATGAAGTAGACCCCGTGCAGGCAGCCCGGGCAGATAATCGACAACAGCAGAGACAGGTCGTGTGGGTTAATGGGAAACACATGCAGGGACTAAGAGATTCCGGAGCAACTTTGACCCTTGTGAAGCCTCATCTTGTCCGGGACCAAGAGAAGATGGACCGGACAGTGGCAGTCGGTGTAGCAGGGGGGAGGCATACATCGACTGCCCACTGCCAGGATTCACCTGAACTGGGGAGTCGGGGATGGCCTTGTTGAGGTCGGTTTGATGGAGGATTTGCCTGCAGACGTCTTGCTGGGAAATGACTTGGGGCCCATGTTGTCTGCCTTCTCGGTTGCCCCTCTGGCTGAGACATATCCTGTGACCACCCGGAGACAAGCTCGAGCTGTGGAGGCGGAATCACACTCAGAGGAGGCCCAGGTAAGACATCCCAGCCCTACACGTATTCCCATAGCCAGACACATTTCTTGGGCCACCCCAGATGAATTTAAGAGGGAGTTACTTGAGGATCCTTCATTGGAGGGATATCGTGGGAAGGCACAGGAGGGGAGAGGGGTACTGGAAGGGGAACAGTTTATATGGAAGCAGGGACTCCTCTACCGGATCACAGAGCAGCACCACACAGGGACGAGCCCCACTATAAAACGACAGCTGGTATAGGCAGGAGTTACTGCGAATCTCTCATGACATACCCTTGGCCGGGCACTTCGGCGTTTATCGCACCAGGCATCATCTAACACAAAACTTCTTTTGGCCGGGGGTAGCCTATGATGTTCGTCAGTACTGCCAGACCTGTGACAGTTGCCAGCGCATTGGCAAGAGGGGAGATCGATGCAAGGCCAAATTACGCCCCCTCCCCATTGTGGAGGAACCATTTAGCCGAGTAGCGGTCGATCTGATAGGGCCGTTAGCCAAACCCAGTCCGTCAGGGAAAAGGTATATATTGACAGTGGTAGATTATGCCACACGGTATCCAGAGGCGGTTGCGTTACCTAACATACTGGCAGAGACCGTGGCGGCTGCCCTGCTCCAGGTTTTCGCACGGGTTGGATTTCCCCGGGAGATTATCTTACATAGTTACATAGTTATTAAGGTTGAAGGAAGACTGTAAGTCCATCTAGTTCAACCCATAGCCTAACCTAACATGCTCTAACATGTTGATCCAGGGGAAGGCAAAAAAAACCCATGTGGCAAAGAGTAACTCCACCATGGGGAAAAAAATTCCTTCCCGACCCCACATACGGCAATCAGACTAGTTCCCTGGATCAACGCCTTATCAAGGAATCTAGTGTATATACCCTGTAACATTATACTTTTCCAGAAAGGTATCCAGTCCCCTCTTAAATTTAATTAATGAGTCACTCATTACAGCATCATACGGCAGAGAGTTCCATAGTCTCACTGCTCTTACAGTAAAGAACCTGCGTCTGTTATTATGCTTAAACCTTCTTTCCTCCAGACGTAGAGGATGCCCCCTTGTCCCTGTCTCAGGTCTATGATTAAAAAGATCATCAGAAAGGTCTTTGTACTGTCCCCTCATATATTTATACATTAACATAACATCACCCCTTAGCCTTCGGTTTTCCAAACTAAATAGCCCCCAGTGTAATAACCTATCTTGGTATTGCAGACCCCCCAGTCCTCTAATAACCTTGGTCGCTCTTCTCTGCACCCGCTCCAGTTCAGCTATGTCTTTCTTATACACCGGAGACCAGAACTGTGCACAGTATTCTAAGTGTGGTCGCACTAGTGACTTGTATAGAGGTAAAATTATGTTCTCCTCATGAGCATCTATGCCTCTTTTACTGCATCCCATTATTTTATTTGCCTTTGTAGCAGCTGCCTGACACTGGCCACTGAATATGAGTTTGTCATCCACCCATATACCCAGGTCTTTTTCATTGACGGTTTTGCCCAGAGTTTTAGAATTAAGCACATAGTTATACATCTTATTACTTCTACCCAAGTGCATGACCTTACATTTATCCCCATTAAAGCTCATTTGCCATTTATCAGCCCAAGCTTCTAGTTTACATAAATCATCCTGTAATATAAAATTGTCCTCCCCTGTATTGATTACCCTGCAGAGTTTAGTGTCATCTGCAAATATTGAAATTCTACTCTGAATGCCCCCTACAAGGTCATTAATAAATATGTTAAAAAGAAGAGGGCCCAATACTGACCCCTGTGGTACCCCACTGCTAACCGTGACCCAGTCCGAGTGTGCTCCATTAATAACCACCCTTTGTTTCCTATCCCTGAGCCAGCTCTCAACCCACTTACACATATTTTCCCCTATCCACATTACTCTCATTTTATGTAACAACCTTTTGTGTGGCACCGTATCAAAAGCTTTGGAAAAGTCCATATATACTACGTCCACTGGGTTCCCTTGGTCCAGTCCGGAACTTACCTCTTCATAGAAGCTGATCAAATTAGTCTGACATGAACGGTCCCTAGTAAACCCGTGCTGATACTGGGTCATGAGGTTATTCCTCTTCAGATACTCCAGTATAGCATCCCTTAGAATGCCCTCCAGGATTTTACCCACAGTAGAGGTTAAGCTTACTGGCCTATAATTTCCGAGTTCCGTTTTTGCCCCTTTTTTGAATATTGGCACCACATTTGCTATACGCCAGTCCTGTGGTACAGACCCTGTTATTATGGAGTCTTTAAAGATTAAAAATAATGGTCTATCAATGACTGTACTTAGTTCCTGCAGTACTCGGGGGTGTATCACATCCGGGCCCAGAGATTTGTCAATTTTAGTTATCTTGGACCAGGGTACCCAGTTTACAGCAGAGGTGACCAACCAACTGTGGAAGCTGTGCAGCGTAACATCCATTAGAAGCGCCCCGTACCACCCACAAACCAATGGGTTGTGTGAACGCTTTAACGGGACGTTAAAACAACTCATTGGGACTTTTACCAAGACCTACAGGGACTGGGAGAAATTCTTGCCACACCTCCTGTTTGCTTATCGGGAGGTGCCCCAAGAATCCACGGGGTTCTCCTCGTTCGAACTGGTATACGGGAGACGGGTAAGGGGACCCCTAAACTTAGTGCTACAACACTGGGAAGGGGAGGGCACCATAGAAGGGGTACCTATTGTACCCTATGTGCTGGAATTCCGGGACCGCCTACAGGAGCTGACCCAGGCTGTACGTGGGAACATGCAGGTGGCCCAACGGCGCCAGCGCGTATGGTACGATCGGAGGGCCAGAGAACGCACCTTTGAGATAGGACAGAAGGTCGTGGTGTTAGAACCCACTAGGCAGAACAAGTTCCAAGCTGCATGGCAGGGGCCCTACCAGGTAGTGGGGAAAATAGCCGACACCACCTATAATGTTGCCGATTGTGACGACCCCAGGTTTATCCGCATGTTCCACGTGAACATGCTGAAGCCCTACCGGGACGCCCTGAAGAGGTAGTGGCCATCTGTGCACCTGAAGCAGAGGATGTAGCCGGACTCCCCTTGCCTGATGTCTTAGGGGAGAGGACTCCTAAAACATGGGACCAGGTACACTGGGGTGAAGACCTAGGTCCCCGGGAGAGACAGCAGGCAGAGGCATTGTTGAGGCAGCGACAGAGGATGTTTTCCGGGAGACCGGGGTACACCCACCTGGCACAACACAAGGTTGAGACCCAGGATCAGACCCCCCTGAGACAACCCCCCTTCCGTGTCCCTGAGTCTGTACGAGAAGGGATGCGACAAGAGATACGAGATGTTGCATTTAGGGGTCATTGAAGAATCAGATAGTCCCTGGGCATCCCCCGTAGTGTTAGTGCCCAAGAAGGATGGGACTACACGGTTTTGTGTAGACTATAGCAGGCTCAATGAGAAAACGGTGACGGATGCGTATCCCATGCCGCGCGTGGATGAGCTGTTAGACGAGCTGGCGGGGGCAAAGTATTTGACCACCATCGATCTATGCAAAGGCTACTGGCAGATTCCCCTTAGTCCTGACGCTATTCCCAAGTCTGCATTTGTCATCCCGTTCGGCTTATTCCAGTTTCGAGTTATGCCATTCGGGATGAAGAATGCCCCTGCTACCTGCCAGAGGCTGGCTGACCGGCTTCTGGATGGTCTCCAGGACTATGCTTGTGCCTACCTGGATGACATCGGCATCTACAGCGCGACATGGGAAGAGCATCTAAATCACCTAGAGACAGTATTGGACAGGATCCACAAGGCCGGAATCACCCTGAACCCAAACAAGTGTCACGTGGGCAAAGCAGAGGTTCAGTATTTAGGACATTGTGTGGGAAGTGGGAAACAGCGACCAGAACCAGCCAATATTGAGGCCATAGCCAAATGGCCCACCCCACGCACTAAAACCCAGGTGATGGCGTTTCTAGGGACAGCGGGGTATTACAGGAAATTCGTCCCCAATTACAGCAGTGTAGCAAAGCCCCTCACTGATCTGACCCGTAAGAACCAACCCCGCCAGATAACCTGGACCCCAGAGTGTGAGGAAGCCTTCCGCCAGCTAAAGGACGCCCTCACCAATACCCCTGTATTGGCCGCACTCGATCCAACTAAACGTTTCCTTGTTCACACAGACGCTTCTATGTTTGGATTGGGGGCAGTACTGAGCCAAGTCGGGCCGGAGGGCCAAGAACACCCGGTAGCTTACCTGAGTCGGAAACTACAGCCCCGTGAAGTAAGCTATGCGGCCATCGAGAAGGAGTGCCTGGCGGTAGTATCGGCACTCAAAAAGTTGCAACCATATTTGTATGGACGACAGTTTTCCCTCATAACGGACCATAATCCCCTAGTCTGGCTTAATCGGGTCTCCGGAGACAATGCCAGATTACTGCGGTGGAGTTTAGCCCTACAACCTCTGGACTTCACCATCCACTACAGCCCCGGCAAACAAAACGGTAACGCCGATGGACTAAGTCGACAAATGGAACTTGTACCACCCCCATAAACTTTGGTCATCCCCAAACCGATCCGTTAAGGATCAGACTGTGTATGCCGATCGTATCGCTGAAAGGGGGAGCCGTGTTACGGAACCCCCCAGCACCCAGAATATGTTATGCAGTTATTTGTATATATAATAGGTTCCATGTGAGATATATGTCCCTAATGCATCAGCCCACAGGCTGCGCCCCTGGGCAGAGGAGACAAGATATCCCCCTTCTGACCTCCCCCACCTTTGTAATTCCCACAGTAAATATCAGCAGGCTCCGGCCCCCTGCGGCTATTGTAATGTATGTCTGGCCTGCCGCTTTTGAATGGACCTGCCCTCTGTATCTGTTGTTACATATATTCTGTGTTCTGTGAATAAAGTGTTGTGAGACTGAAAATACGTGGAGAAGCAGTCAGCTTTTATATGCTCTCATGTAATCAAGGAATTCCAGCCAGCGTCCTTCATTCAGACTCCAGCCAATGCAAAGTGGACCTCCTGAAACATGGGGTGGTACTGAAAGTGGTACCCCAGCTTGGTAGACCCCGTTACAGTTACTATACACGGTCAGTGACACTATGCTCGGAGGTTACTATACACGGTCAGTGACACTATGCTCGGAGGTTACTATACACGGTCAGTGACACGATGCTCGGAGGTTACTATACACGGTCAGTGACACGATGCTCGGAGGTTACTATACACGGTCAGTGACACGATGCTTGGAGGTTACTATACTATACAACCTTGGCACAATAACATCACTAAAAATCTCCGGCAAGTGTCCAGGGTTGCGGAGCGGCGTTGGAAGAAAACACATTTGCGAGATGACTTCACTGCATTCAAACAGGCAACACTCGCTTTTAAATCTGCTGTCACCTCTGCTAAACAGGCCTACTTCACAACCCTCGTATCTTCCCTATCTTACAACCCCAAACAAAACCTTTAACTTCCTCCTCCGCCCCCCACTTCCCCCTCCAACCTCCCTTATGTCTGCTGAGGACTTTGTCACACACTTTAAAAATAAGATCGACCAAACAAGGTAAGTCTTCATTCTTCAACCACCACAACCCCTTTGTATATCAGACCAGTGCGCAAACCCCATAACCTCCCTATCCAACATCACTGAAGGGGGGCTTAATTGTCTCCTCTCCAAATCGCACCTCACCACTTGTGTGCTCGACCCCATCCCACCTCCTCCCCAAACCTCACCACCACTCTTATCCCATCCCTAACCTACCTCTTCAACCTATCACTAACTTCTGACACCTTCCCTTCTGCTTTCAAACATGCCACAATCACGCCTATCCTTAAAAAGCCAACCCTCGATCCACCTGCTATGTCCAGCTATCGCCCAATATCGCTGCTCCCATTCGTTTCCAAACTCCTGGAGCAGCACGTCCACGCTGAACTTTCCTTCCACCTCTCATCTAACTTGCTCTTTGACAATCTACTATCTGGTTTCCGCCCCATCACTCAACTGAGACAGCCCTGACCAAAATCACTAACGACCTAGTTACAGCCAAAGCTAACGGACAATACTCTGTACTCCTCCTCTTAGACCTGTCCTCTGCTTTCAACACAGTTGACCACTGCCTCTTACTACAGATCCTCTCCTCCTTTGGCATCAAAGACCTCGCCCTATCCTGGATCTCCTCGTACCTTTCCAACCGCACATTCAGCGTCTCCCACTCCCACACTATCTCCTCATCCCACCCTCTCTCTGTTGGAGTCCCCCAAGGCTCTGTTCTAAGACACCTACTCTTCTCAATCTATACGCTCGGCCTGGGACAACTCATAAAGTCCCATGGCTTCCAGTACCACCTGTATACTGATGACACTCAGATCTACCTTTCTGGCCCAGATGTCACCGCTCTGCTGTCCAGAATCCCAGAGTGTCTATCAGCCATATCCTCCTTCTCCTCTCGCTTCCTCAAACTCAATGTGGACAAATCTGAACTCATCATCTTTCCTCCATCTCATAGATCTTCCTTACCTGACCTATCTATCGCAAATAACGACATCACGCTTTCCCCCGTACCGGAAGTCCGCTGCCTCGGAGTAACCCGAGTTAGTTTACTGTAAGTGATATCCCCGTCTCATGTACAGCACCATGGAATCAATGGTGCTGTATAAATAATAATAATAATACACGGTGACCCAAGCTTTCTAGTTTCTCTTTATTAGAGCCCTCTGTGTTAGATGCTGCCTCTGTTCTACAGGACCAGTGGACATAATGAATGGTTCCGTGGAAGCTGCGGTGCCGCAGAGCAATGTTCATCACAGGGACACTAATTAGATGCAAAGCAGCAGCACGGTGCACAATGGTGGCACGGAGCGGCCGGGGAGGACGCCTTTATCCTGCTCACAAGCTGGATCGCCTTCATTAATGGGGTCAAGACGCAAACCCGAATCAGAGAAGACGAGCTGCAGATGAAGCCGCCCAGGGATTCGCACACGTTCTGCAGCTTCTCGTCTTTAGAATCAAACAGTCGGCAATTATCCAAATTATTGACGGCAGATTCCTCATTTCAACTGCAAATTAAGGGCATTAATAAAGCTTTCTAATGCAAAAGTGACTAATTAAGGAAGGAGCTCAGCTCTGAAGCCGCCATATCAAACCGTCCTGCACATATTGTGGAGACACAAGGGAACTCATTAGTTTAATTATCAAAACAGCTAATTAAAATTACAGTCGCCCAATTAGTTCTCTGCGGCTTTTCCCTTCCTATAACTGACAGGATGGAGTTAAAAGGTTTCCGATCTCTTCCAGGATTGTGGCGTCAAGGAGGAGATGTCTCATCATGTGGCAGATAGCGTCATTGGTGGGACGATGGGGGCAGAAGTAATACCGCCATACAGTGCATAGCTGCAAACATATAACACCGCCATACAGTGCAGAACTGCAACCATATAAGACCGCTATACAGTGCATAACTACAACCATACAACACCGCCATACAGTGCAGAACTGCAACCATACAACACCGCCATACAGTGCAGAACTGCAACCATACAACACCGCCATACAGTACAGAACTGCAACCATATAACACCGCCATACAGTACAGAACTGCAACCATATAACACCGCCATACAGTACAGAACTGCAACCATATAAGACCGCTATACAGTGCATAACTACAACCATATAACACCGCCATACAGTGCATAACTGCAAACATATAACACTGCCATTCAGTCCAGAACTGCAACCATACAACACCGCCATACAGTACAGAACTGCAACTATATAAGACCGCTATACAGTGCATAACTACAACCATATAATACCACCATACAATGCATAACTGCAAACATATAACACTGCCATTCAGTCCAGAACTGCAACCATACAACACCGCCATACAGTGCAGAACTGCAACCATACAACACCGCCATACAGTGCAGAACTGCAACCATACAACACTGCCATACAGTACAGAACTGCAACCATATAATACCGCTATACAGTGCATAACTACAACCATATAACACTGCCATACAGTGCATAACTACAACCATATAACACCGCCATACAGTGCAGAACTACAACCATATAACACCGCCATACAGTGCATAACTACAACCATATGATACCACCATTCAGTGCAGAACTGCAACCATATAACACTGCCATACAGTGCATAACTACAACCATATAACACCGCCATACAGTGCATAACTACAACCACATAACACCGCCATACAGTGCATAACTACAACCATATAACACCGCCATACAGTGCATAACTGCAACCATACAACACCGTGTCAGGAATCCCACCGTGCTGCCCCCAATATGTCACGGTTCACAGGGAAGCTATCTTTATCATCACCACTCACACGAATTTGTCATGAACCCTGGTTCCTTCTGAAGGGGATTTATCTATATCCCACTTCCCAGTTCTGCTTTGGAACTTGCAGCTCTCTGGCGCCCTCTTACCCTCAGGTTAGTCAGGGTACTGCACCTAGGGTAATTAGTCACCAGAAGGGCTGCCTGCTATGTACTGGCTATTGGGCACGCCGCAGCAAGGGCGATATAACTACTCCCACACAGGCGGGAACAATAATTATCAATGCCACCGGTCGCTGCAAAGACGCCCAATTGCCCAGGACAAAGTATGCTGCCACCAGCTCCGATTTTCCAAGGACTAACGGGTCCGGAGCCAACCCAAATCAGTAGCGTAATTCACTTCAGAGGACGCGACAGTTCATTTACAGCATGGAGAGACAAGCTAATAATTTTATATTTTACTCCCCCAAAAAAGGTAGGCAGCGTTTACAAAGTATAAAAAAAGTTATACAGGAGGCAATATCATATGTACAATACAAATTACAAATAAAATGGGATTAAAATTGAAAAGAACATTTACAGGTCCTTGTGGCATCTTATCTCAAGACTGACCATGTGCTGGGGGAAGAAGGACGACCATATATCAGATGCATCATATATCTGACTATCTGACCAGCGGACAAAAGACACTGCAAGAATGCTGTGTTACTAAGTAATTCCTAGCCCAAAACCCAGGCACTCCCCCTGTGGTGACATGACTTAGAGGCTGACACCTCCCCTTTACTTAGAATATGAAAACTATTTTTATGCATATCTCACTGTATGAACCTCGTATAAGAAAGACATGATGACCAGAATGTGCTGACATCATGGAGATTCTTTTAGGCTGTGTGCATACATTCCGGATTTTTTGCTATAAAACTGCGCAAAAAAACGCATCCATTAAGCATCCTATTAAATATAAATAAATGCAATCCGCAATTTTTGTGCATATGTTGCTTTTTTCCCGCAAATAAAACGCATCGTGAAAAAAAACAAAGTATGTTCATTAATTTTGCGGATTTTTCGCGAATTTCCTGCTATTTAATGCATTGGGAAGCTCCGAAAAAAAAAAAAACAGCGAAAAATCCGCACAAAAAAATGTGAGAAAAAACGCATGCGGATTTCATGCGGAAAAAGTCCGGTTTTGTTCAGGAAATGTCTGCAAATAATCCTGACGTGTGCACATAGCCTTAAGTGTAAACACGGAGTAATTACCTGAACAGCTTACGAAGAAATCCACGCTTTGCACTTTTTGCGTTAGCTTCTAGTGCTTTCAGTGAGTGATAGATCTATCGATGGACATCCGGAATATATAATTCTTATAACCCTAGCCCGCATCGGTGCCCCTATATATCCTGTTAATATAACAAAGAAATGCCTGCAGTTTGGAAGTGGCTATACCAGTTCGGGCTGGTATTGGTTGGGAGGAGGGAATGAGTAGTTTCAGGCTATGTTTCCACGTTCAGGATGGCCGGCGGTATCGCCGCAGCGGCGAAGCCGCTCGGCGCTAAGCCCCGCCCCCTTCTGGGACGCGATCATGCCGGATGTGTTAACTCTTCACATCCGGGATGATCGCTCGCTCCCATAGCGCCCTGTGATATGCCTTGCGGGGACGCTGCATCCCCGCAAGGTGTACGGACATGCTGCGTTCTGAAAAGACGCGCAGCATGTCCGGAGTCGCAGGGCCTCCGCGTGCGGGTTTCCACGCATAGTGGAGACGGGATTTCATAAAATCCCCTCCACTATGCTGGAACATCTGGACGCTGCTTGTTTGACGCTGCAGCTCTGCGCAGCGTCAAACAAGCAGCGTTTCCTGACCGTGGACACATACCCTTAGGGAGATTTTTCTGCTGCAGCTAAAAGCCATGAACTGCTCAAACATTGGTATCAAATTGCACAGAGTGTCTGCCATAGGGCTTTGTCTTTGTACGAGCGAATGCAGAGGGGGAGTAGGGGGGGTGTCGAATCTGCAGCGTGAGTCTGGAAAGCCATGCAACCTTCTGAAACTAACCTCACAATATGACATTTTTACATATCGTGACACACTGCCATACAGGGCAGAACTGCAACCATATAATACCGCCATACAGTGCAGAACTGCAACCATATAATATCGCCATACAGTGCAGAACTGCACCATATAACACTGCCATACAGTGCAGAACTGAAACCATATAACACTGCCATACAGTGCAGAACTGCAACCATATAATACTGCCATACAGTGCAGAACTGAAACCATATAACACTGCCATACAGTGCAGAACTGCAACCATATAATACCGCCATACAGTGCAGAACTGCAACCATATAATACCGCCATACAGTGCAGAACTGCAACCATATAACATTGCCATACAGTGCAGAACTACAACCATATAACATTGCCATACAGTGCAGAACTGAAACCATATAACACTGCCATACAGTGCAGAACTGCAACCATATAACACTGCCATACAGTGCAGAACTGAAACCATATAACACTGCCATACAGTGCAGAACTACAACCATATAACACTACCATACAGTGCAGAACTGCAACCATATAATACCGCCATGCAGTGCAGAACTGCAACCATATAATACCGCCATGCAGTGCAGAACTGCAACCGTATAACACTACCATACAGTGCAGAACTACAACAATATAATACCGCCATACAGTGCAGAACTGCAACCACATAGTACCGCCATACAGTGCAGAACTGCAACCATATAACACTGCCATACAGTGCAGAACTACAACCATATAACACTACCATACAGTGCAGAACTGAAACCATATAACACTGCCATACAGTGCAGAACTGAAACCATATAACACTGCCATACAGTGCAGAACTGCAACCATATAATACCGCCATGCAGTGCAGAACTGCAACCGTACAACACATCCATACAGTGCAGAACTACAACCATATAACACTGCCATACAGTGCAGAACTACAACCATATAATACCGCCATACAGTGCAGAACTACAACCATATAATACCGCCATACAGTGCAGAACTGAAACCATATAACACTGCCATACAGTGCAGAACTACAACCGTATAACACTGCCATACACTGCAGAACTGCAACCATATAACACTGCCATACAGTGCAGAACTACAACCATATAATACCGCCATACAGTGCAGAACTGCAACCATATAATACCGCCATACAGTGCAGAACTACAACCATATAACACTGCCATACAGTGCAGAACTGAAACCATATAACACTGCCATACAGTGCAGAACTGAAACCATATAACACTGCCATACAGTGCAGAACTGCAACCATATAATACCGCCATGCAGTGCAGAACTGCAACCGTACAACACATCCATACAGTGCAGAACTACAACCATATAACACTGCCATACAGTGCAGAACTGAAAGCATATAACACTGCCAAACAGTGCAGAACTGAAACCATATAACACTGCCATACAGTGCAGAACTACAACCATATAATACCGCCATACAGTGCAGAACTGCAACCATATAATACCACCATACAGTGCAGAACTGAAATCATATAACACTGCCATACAGTGCAGAACTATAACCATATAACACTGCCATACAGTGCAGAACTGAAACCATATTATAACACTGCCATACAGTGCAGAACTGCAACCATATAACACTACCATACTGTGCAGAACTACAACCATATAACATTGCCATACACTGCAGGAATGAAACCATATAACACTGCAAAACAGTGCAGAACTGAAACCATATAACACTGCCATACAGTGCAGAACTACAACCATATAACGCTGCTATACAGTGCATAACTGCAAACATATAATACCGCCATGCAGTGCAGAACGGCAACCGTATAACACTGCCATACAGTGCAGAACTACAACCATATAATACCGCCATACAGTGCAGAACTGCAACCATATAATACCACCATACAGTGCAGAACTGAAACCATATAACACTGCCATACAGTGCAGAACTACAACCATATAACACTGCCATACAGTGCAGAACTGAAACCATATTATAACACTGCCATACAGTGCAGAACTGCAACCATATAACACTGCCATACAGTGCAGAACTACCATATAACATTGCCATACAGTGCAGAACTGAAACCATATAATACCGCCATACAGTGCAGAACTACAACCATATAACACTGCCATACAGTGCTGAACTGAAACCATATAACACTGCCATACAGTGCAGAACTACAACCATATAACACTGCCATACAGTGCAGAACTACAACCATATAATACCGCCATACAGTGCAGAACTGCAACCATATAACACTGCCATACAGTGCTGAACTACCATATAACATTGCCATACAGTGCAGAACTGAAACCATATAATACCGCCATACAGTGCTGAACTGAAACCATATAACACTGCCATACAGTGCAGAACTACAACCATATAACACTGCCATACAGTGCAGAACTACAACCATATAACACCACCATACAGTGCAGAACTACAACCATATAACACCACCATACAGTGCAGAACTACAACCATATAACACCACCATACAGTGCAGAACTACAACCATAGAACACCTGCCACAGATCACAGGGGGATATCCTTATCATCCCACCCCGCTGACCCCAATATGTCCTGAACCGGGGTTGTTTGGTTGCCCCGATTCTTTTCTGAACGGGATTTATCTATATCCCAATTCCGTTGCGATTTGGAACTTGCAGCTCTCTGGCGCCACCCTTACCCTCAGGTCAGACAGGGTACTGCACCTAGGATAATTAGTCACCAGAAAGGCTGCCTTACTTTGTACTGGCTAATGGGCACACTGCAGCGAGGGTGACATAACTACTCCCACTCAGGCGGGAACAATTATTGACGCCGTCCGTCGCTACCAGGTTTCCCAAAGGCGCAGGACAATTTCGCTGCCACCAGCTGCGATTTATTAATTAATAACGGGTCTGGAGCCAACCTAATTAGCAGCGTAATTCACTTCAGAGGATGAGACAGTATGTTATAGAGCAAGGAGAAAAGAAGCTAGTAATTTTATATATCTTACCCCAAAAAGGTAGGCAGTGTTTACAAAAGGGTAAAGGATATTATAAAAGAAGGCAAGTATCGTATGTACAGACAATTACAAATAAAAAGGGATTAACGGTGAAAATCGACTTACAGTTCTTTCATATCATTCAATGGTACGCCGTGTGGTGGCGGGGGGGGACCTTCCCCAAAATCAGATTGCACAGCCTATTGTAGCTGAATCCCCCCCTTGTCAGGGCCTCTGGGTTTTATGAGTCGCCCCGAAGGGCCATGGGGTACTCGGTACCGGGTCCTACTGTTTCACAGGGGGATGTCACGGTGGCTGCGACCCGGTCCGTGGACCAGGGCGCCCATGTAAAAGGGAAAGGTCTTTAAAGGGATAGAGTTTTTGTTCGTGACGCCACCTGTCGTATTCGGTCAGGGTGACCGACGCTGCTGTAAGGGGTCCTCTGGGGTGATGTTATGGCAGCTAGATGGTATACCTTCCCACAGGTGAAGTATGTCCGCAGGGCTTCCCGGTGTATAGAAGGTGAATGGTGAGAGGTGCAGGGAAGAACGAGGACACAAGGTTGCAGTCTCTTTACCTTTACTGAAGACTTGGGCATCCACAGTCCAGAGCACCAGATCACAGGGCAGGCAGAGTCCGGCCGGTTTGGAGGCAAGTCCAGAGTCCCCTTGTCCAGGTGGAAATCAGAAGCCTTCCCATGCGCTGCGGTGGTGTAGTCCCTTACTGCCTATGGCTTCACATAAGGGTCTCACAGATGTGGTGTTTCATTCTCTCTGTCCCCCATATAGGATAGGACAATACCCGTATGACTGGTGACTTGAGCCCTTTTATAGGATCTCCTAGATAACCCGGCTCTGTAGTTGTCACCGTGTCTCCTGGGTGTAGGTGCGGACAGGTAACTTGCAATTAGCTGTCCTGCCGGTCTCTGAAATAAGGCGTTGAGGTCCTTACTCCCTCGGTGTTCCGGCTACCGGGCTTCTGCGCCTCAGAAGGAGGCAGCTTGAGCAGGGCTGGTCCCCTTCTGGTTTCCTCTCCTTTGCTGCGACTCCCTTCACGCTCGCTGCAATACAGTTCTGCCTTTCAATGTCTCTTTCTGGGAGCTGCAGCTCTGAGGACATGCACAGCTCCGTGGACCATCTGTCCTCCTCAGACCACTGTCTGGAACTGACTGAGCTGAGCCCAGCCAGCAACTAACTAACTTTCCCTACAGGCTACCAGTTATATATATATATATATATGGGGAGTGACCTAATGAATAGGGTCAGGAGCTCCCCCTGGTGCCCTGGAGTGTGAATGTGTTGCATGTTTGTTATACCTGGATGCAGTTATCCTTTCTAGCCTCCAAACAAAGTATCACTCTCCCCGTGAGGAAAGCAATACCACTGTGACGACCAGGACCCTGGGGCGCCACATATACCTTTGCCAAAAACTAAGGGTTCCCCCCGGATGACCTCATGGGGTGGGCAGAGCTATGGAATGCACTCCTCTGTCTTGAATATATGTAAAAACATCATCCCACATATCTCGGCGTATGAACCTCGTGGAAAGATGACACCCGTGTCGTTATGCTCAGCGCGACCTGGGGTTTTATATAAGTACATGGGGTAGCTGGGTGACACAGTTAAGTAATAATCCATTTTTCAATTGTTTTGTTTCTGGAACCTAGAAAACTCACTGGCTGGTAGTTCTACTGAGGCACATGCCAAAAATATATTTGTCCCACTTCTATCATTAATCGGTGCTATGATATTTACCTTTGCAAGGACAAAGAAACCTTGGTTTTTTCCATGTGCTTCTACTTTGTACTTTCAGTTTAAGGCCATAAAACTCCTCAGTGAGGGCTGCGGGCATGCTGGTCTCACATTACAGCTGTATAGCAGGGGGGAGTGAAATCGCAGCGTGTGTCTGGAACCATGGACCTTCTAGAAAATTACTCAGACCATGGCATATTTACATTATCGTGACAACACTGCCATATAGTGCAGAACTACAGCCATATAACACTGCATACAGTACAGAACTACAACCATATAACAATGCCATACACTGCAGAACTACAACCATATAACACTGCCATACACTGCAGAACTACAACCATATAACACTGCCATACACTGCAGAACTACAACCATAAAATACTGCCATACAGTGCAGAACTACAGCCATATAACACTGCCATACACTGCAGAACTACAACCATATAACACTGCCATACACTGCAGAACTACAACCATAAAATACTGCCATACAGTGCAGAACTACAACCATATAACACTGCCATACAGTACAGAACTACAACCATATAACACTGCCATACACTGCAGAACTAAAACCATAAAATACTGCCATACAGTGCAGAACTACAGCCATATAACACTGCCATACACTGCAGAACTACAACCATATAACACTGCCATACACTGCAGAAATACAACCATAAAATACTGCCATACAGTGCAGAACTACAACCAATAGTTATGGTTACTCTGTCACCTCTGATCCCCTGTAGTTATTGTTACTCGGTCACCTCTGATCCCCAGTAGCATCTGGGTCGGGCTGGCTGTGGTTCCGCTGCTTCAGTTGAACAATAAGAGACAGAGTCCCTTTCCAACTTAAAACGATGAACTTTACTATTTGTTTGTCGCAGCACATTCCAGTCAGTTGCATCATCAGCATTAAGTTCCAAGCAGTTCACTTTCTCCGCTTTCCCTATGCTTTCTCCTACATCCTGCAGTACATTACAGGGACATTTCACCTCTTGCGATAATGCAGCGTCCTCTCTGTGCGAGCTCACCACACCTGAGTATTCCCTTGTCCGCTTCGCCCCGGTACGAGGGGCATTAGACCAAGCAATGATCTGCCACATGGTGAGCGATGTGTGTCCCTGTACTGGTCAAGGACCACTTCTGTAGCTTATTTCCCGAACTATGGTAACGCTGCTGCCTCAGCTGTCCTTGCTGTCCATCTGGACAATGAATGGCTGAGTATAAGGCTTGAACGCTGCGGAGCTGTCTGCCCAGCATGGGCACTAGGCCCTGACTAACTACAAACAGGAAGGCTATTACACTTAACACACACAGCCCCACCTGCATAACTATGTATAATGTGGTGCCCCATCTAGTGTCTGACAACGGATCCTACACTTGCCCTAACACAAGTATAATATGCAAAATGGGATATAAATACATACAAATTTACATCTTTAAGGGGTAGGGATATGGCATCCCCATACTTACTTATGGTTACTCTGTCACCTCTGATCCCCTGTAGTTATGGTTATTTTGGCACCTCTGATCACCTGTAGTTATGGTTATCCTGTCACCTCTGATCCCCCTGTAGTTATGGTTATTTTGGCACCTCTGATCACCTGTAGTTATGGTTATCCTGTCACCTCTGATCCCCCTGTAGTTATGGTTATTTTTGCACCTCTGATCACCTGTAGTTATGGTTATTCTGTCACCTCTGATCCCCCTGTAGTTATGGTTATTTTTGCACCTCTGATCCCCTGTAGTTATGGTTATACTGTCACCGCTGATCCCCTGTAATTATGGTTATTTTGGCACCTCTGATCCCCCTGTAGTTATGGTTATTTTTGCACCTCTGATCACCTGTAGTTATGGTTATTCTGTCACCTCTGATCCCCCTGTAGTTATGGTTATTTTTGCACCTCTGATCACCTGTAGTTATGGTTATTCTGTCACCTCTGATCCCCTGTAGTTATGGTTATTTTTGCACCTCTGATCCCCTGTAGTTATGGTTATACTGTCACCTCTGATCCCCTGTAATTATGGTTATTTTGGCACCTCTGATCACCTGTAGTTATGGTTATCCTGTCACCTCTGATCCCCTGTAGTTATGGTTATTCTGTCATCTCTGATCCCCTGTAGTTATGGTTATTCTGTCATCTCTGATCCCCAGTGTTACGGATCCCTCTCCGTGCTGCCACTAATTCGTCACGTATCCGCTCTCAGCACGTGACTTGGGGTTGTGCCTTCAAGGGTTAATCTATCTCCCCTCTCTCAGTTCAGCATTCAACCTCTGTCCTATGCTGTAATGGGAGCATAAATCACACACCAACCCAGGCCACACACCCACTCATACACGCTGCCACCACTCATACACGCTGCCACCACTCATCGAACACGCGAGCGATGAGTCCCAGAAATATTAATAATAATATTGTCTACCACTCATTAGGCTCACACACCTTAGGCTATGGATTCGTTAGAACATTCAAGGTTCAACTTGTTAAAGTTTATACTTTAATACAAAAAGGTTCAGTGCTTACAGTAAGAAAAAGGTATAAAAATATGATGATAAAAAGACATACAACTTATGCAAAACAGTATACTATAAACAGGAGAAAATTTACAGAAATCATCTAACTTGGTAGTCTGCTTCTGCTCCCTGAGGGGGGGTGAATATGGAGTTGGTGGAACACATCAGCTTCCCAGGCTGCCCTCACATGTGAACACGATTCTCTGTATACAGGTCTAATTTATAGCTTTGGTCTGGAGGTCAGATTTCTAGATCAGCCCCTAAGGTTAATATCATAATTGCTTGTTTTTGATTGGACCACAGCCACGCTACCAATGACTATATTATTTTCTCTTGAGTTCCTTTGTGTAAAAGTTCTCACATAGATACTATCAGGCCATAATTGACATCTCTCTTCCAAGAGCTAGGAAGTGTCAAGTGTTACCTTTTCTTCTTGGTCCTAGCTAGACCCCCTGGTGAGATTTGGAGACAGAAGTCTGCTTGTCTCAGGAAAATACATATTAACACCTGGGTGGGACCTGCCTTCAGGACAGATGTTACTAGTCACACAATACCTATACATAGGTCACTGCACATATATATATATTAGATGGTGGCCCGATTCTAACGCATCGGGTATTCTAGAATGCACAGCAACATAGTATATAACACAGCCCATGTAGTATATAGCATAGCCACGTAGTATATAACACAGCCCATGTAGTATATAGCATACCACATAGTATATTGCACAGTCCCTGTAGTATATAACAGCCACGTAGTATATAACACAGCCCTTATAGTATATAGCACAGCCCATGCAGTATATATTGCAGCCACATAGTATAATGCACAGCCCACGTAGTATATAGCACAGGCATGTAGTATATAGCACAGCCCATGCAGTATATAGCACAGCCCACGTAGTATATAACACAGCCCACACAGTATATAACACAGCCCACGCAGTATGTTGTGAATTCCGTTCTTGAACTCCCTCCTGTGGTCATGAATGATACTTCGGCAAGTTCTGTCCATGGACTCCCTCTGGTGGCTGTGAGTGGAACTGCTGGTTCTGAGGTTGCTTCCTCAGCTGCCCTCGTTTGCGGCTGGGTTGGCTTCTCTATTTAACTCCACTCAGATCGTTACTCCATGCCAGCTGTCAATGTATTAGCACTGGTTCAGATCTCTCTCTCGGATCTTTCTGATGACCTGTCTACTCCAGCAGAAGCTAAGTCCCTGCTAGTTCATTTGTTGTTCATTGTGTACTGAATATATTTCTTAGTACTTGCTAAGTTCTAGTCCAGCTTGCTAACATGATATTGCCTTGCTAGCTGGAAGCTCTGGGTTGCAGAGTGGCACCTCCGCACCGTGAGTCGGTGCGGGGGTGTTTTTGCACACTCTGCGTGGCTTTTTGTAGTTTTTTGTGCTGACCGCATAGATTCCTTTCCTACCTCAGTCTGTCTAGTAAGTCTGGCCTCCTTTGCTGAAACCTGTTTCATCCCTGTGTTTGTGACTTTCCTCTTAACTCACAGTTAATATATGTGGGGGGCTGCCTTTACCTTTGGGGAATTTTCTCTGAGGCAAGGTAAGGCTTATTTTCCTATCTTTAGGGGTAGTTAGCTCTTAGGCTGTGAAGAGGCATCTAGGGAGAGTTAGGTACGCTCCACAGCTATTTCTAGTGTGTGTGTTATAGGATTAGGATTTGCGGTCAGCAGAGTTCCCACTTCCCAGAGCTCGTCCTGTCTTCTGGTTTAACCATCAGGTCATTCCAAGTGTACCTAACCACCAGGTCCATAACAGCAGTATATAACACAGCCCACGCAGTATATAACACAGCCCACGCAGTAAAAAACACAGGCCACATAGTATATAGCAGTGTGGGCAACATATCCCTGTTAAAAAACCAATTAACATACAAAATAGTTATATACTCACCTTCTGTCGGCCCCCGGATCCAGCCGAGGTCTTTAAAGATGCTCATCGTGACGCTCCGTTCCCAGTAATGCCTAGCGGCAATAACCCGCGATCATGTAGTGGTCTTGCGAGACCGCCACGTGATCTCGGGTCATTGCCACAATGCATTCTTGGGACCGGAGTGCGAGGAGCAGGAAAGACTAGCGCTGACGGCGGCGGACTTCGAAGGTGAGAATATAATGGTATGTTTTTTTATTTTTAACATTCAATGTTATTACTATTGATGCTGTATAGGCAGCATCAATGGTAAAAAAGTGAAGCGGTGTTTAAATCCCGCCCCAGTATCGCTGATTGGTCGCGACCGGCCGCAACCAATCAGCGACCCAGGATTTCCATTACAGACGGAAGTTAGAAACAGATGGAAGTACCCCTTAGGCAATTATATATAGAGATATACAGTATATATACACATATTTCACCACACCCAGTAGTTATGGTTATTCTGTCACCTCTGATCCCCTGTAGTTATGGTTATACTGTCACCTCTGATCCCCTGTAGTTATGGTTATTCTGTCACCTCTGATCCCCTGTAGTTATGGTTATTCTGTCACCTCTGATCCCCTGTAGTTATGGTTATTCTGTCACCTCTGATCTCCAGAGGTTATGGTTATTCTGTCACCTCTGATCCCCTGTAGTTATGGTTACTCTGTCACCTCTGATCCCCTGTAGTTATGGTTACTCTGTCACCTCTGATCCGCTGTAGTTATGGTTATTCTGTCACCTCTGATCCCCTGTAGTTATGGTTATACTGTCACCTCTGCCTCTGATCCCCTGTAGTTATGGTTATTCTGTCACCGCTGATCACCTGTAGTTATGGTTATTCTGTCACCTCTGATCCCCTGTAGTTATGGTTATACTGTCACCTCTGATCCCCTGTAGTTATGGTTACTCTGTCACCTCTGATCCCCTGTAGTTATGGTTATACTGTCACCTCTGATCCCCTGTAGTTATGGTTATTCTGTCACCTCTGATCCCCTGTAGTTATGGTTATACTGTCACCTCTGATCCCCTGTAGTTATGGTTACTCTGTCACCTCTGATCCCCCTGTAGTTATGGTTATACTGTCACCTCTGATCCCCTGTAGTTATGGTTATTCTGTCACCTCTGATCCCCTGTAGTTATGGTTACTCTGGCACCTCTGATCCCCCTGTAGTTATGGTTATACTGTCACCTCTGATCCCCTGTAGTTATGGTTACTCTGGCACATCTGATCCCCTGTAGTTATGGTTATACTGTCACCTCTGATCCCCTGTAGTTATGGTTACTCTGTCACCTCTGATCCCCCTGTAGTCATGGTTATACTGTCACCTCTGATCCCCTGTAGTTATGGTTACCCTGGCACCTCTGACCCCCTGTAGTTATGGTTACACTGTCACCTCTGATCCCCTGTAGTTATGGTTACTCTGTCACCTCTGATCCCCCTGTAGTTATGGTTATACTGTCACCTCTGATCCCCTGTAGTTATGGTTACTCTGTCACCTCTGATCCCCCTGTAGTTATGGTTATACTGTCACCTCTGATCCCCTGTAGTTATGGTTATACTGTCACCTCTGATCCTCTGTAGTTATGGTTACTCTGGCACCTCTGATCCCCTGTAGTTATGGTTATTCTGTCACCTCTGATCCCCTGTAGTTATGGTTATACTGTCACCTCTGATCCCTTGTAGTTATGGTTACTCTGGCACCTCTGATCCCCTGTAGTTATGGTTATACTGTCACCTCTGATCCCCTGTAGTTATGGTTATACTGTCACCTCTGATCCCCTGTAGTTATGGTTATTCTGTCACCTCTGATCCCCTGTAGTTATGGTTATTCTGTCACCTCTGATCCCCTGTAGTTATGGTTATTCTGTCACCTCTGATCCCCTGTAGTTATGGTTATTCTGTCACCTCTGATCCCCTGTAGTTATGGTTACTCTGTCACCTCTGATCCCCTGTAGTTATGGTTACTCTGTCACCTCTGATCCCCTGTAGTTATGGTTATTCTGTCACCTCTGATCCCCTGTAGTTATGGTTATACTGTCACCTCTGATCCCCTGTAGTTATGGTTATACTGTCACCTCTGATCCCCTGTAGTTATGGTTACTCTGTCACCTCTGATCCCCCTGTAGTTATGGTTACTCTGTCACCTCTGATCCCCTGTAGTTATGGTTATTCTGTCACCTCTGATCCTCTGTAGTTATGGTTATACTGTCACCTCTGATCCCCTGTAGTTATGGTTATACTGTCACCTCTGATCCCCTGTAGTTATGGTTACTCTGTCACCTCTGATCCCCTGTAGTTATGGTTACTCTGTCACCTCTGATCCCCTGTAGTTATGGTTATTCTGTCACCTCTGATCCCCTGTAGTTATGGTTATACTGTCACCTCTGATCCCCTGTAGTTATGGTTACACTGTCACCTCTGATCCCCTGTAGTTATGGTTACTCTGTCACCTCTGATCCCCCTGTAGTCATGGTTATACTGTCACCTCTGATCCCCTGTAGTTATGGTTACTCTGTCACCTCTGATCCCCCTGTAGTTATGGTTACTCTGTCACCTCTGATCCCCTGTAGTTATGGTTATTCTGTCACCTCTGATCCCCTGTAGTTATGGTTATACTGTCACCTCTGATCCCCTGTAGTTATGGTTATACTGTCACCTCTGATCCCCTGTAGTTATGGTTACTCTGTCACCTCTGATCCCCTGTAGTTATGGTTATTCTGTCACCTCTGATCCCCTGTAGTTATGGTTATACTGTCACCTCTGATCCCCTGTAGTTATGGTTACTCTGTCACCTCTGATCCCCTGTAGTTATGGTTACACTGTCACCTCTGATCCCCTGTAGTTATGGTTATACTGTCACCTCTGATCCCCTGTAGTTATGGTTATACTGTCACCTCTGATCTCCTGTAGTTATGGTTACACTGTCACCTCTGATCCCCTGTAGTTATGGTTACTCTGTCACCTCTGATCCCCTGTAGTTATGGTTACTCTGTCACCTCTGATCCCCCTGTAGTCATGGTTATACTGTCACCTCTGATCCCCTGTAGTTATGGTTACCCTGGCACCTCTGATCCCCTGTAGTTATGGTTATACTGTCACCTCTGATCCCCTGTAGTTATGGTTACTCTGTCACCTCTGATCCCCCTGTAGTTATGGTTATACTGTCACCTCTGATCCCCTGTAGTTATGGTTACTCTGTCACCTCTGATCCCCCTGTAGTTATGGTTATACTGTCACCTCTGATCCCCTGTAGTTATGGTTACTCTGTCACCTCTGATCCCCTGTAGTTATGGTTACTCTGTCACCTCTGATCCCCTGTAGTTATGGTTATTCTGTCACCTCTGATCCCCTGTAGTTATGGTTATACTGTCACCTCTGATCCCCTGTAGTTATGGTTACACTGTCACCTCTGATCCCCTGTAGTTATGGTTACTCTGTCACCTCTGATCCCCCTGTAGTCATGGTTATACTGTCACCTCTGATCCCCTGTAGTTATGGTTACTCTGTCACCTCTGATCCCCCTGTAGTTATGGTTACTCTGTCACCTCTGATCCCCTGTAGTTATGGTTATTCTGTCACCTCTGATCCCCTGTAGTTATGGTTATACTGTCACCTCTGATCCCCTGTAGTTATGGTTATACTGTCACCTCTGATCCCCTGTAGTTATGGTTACTCTGTCACCTCTGATCCCCTGTAGTTATGGTTATTCTGTCACCTCTGATCCCCTGTAGTTATGGTTATACTGTCACCTCTGATCCCCTGTAGTTATGGTTACTCTGTCACCTCTGATCCCCTGTAGTTATGGTTATACTGTCACCTCTGATCCCCTGTAGTTATGGTTATACTGTCACCTCTGATCCCCTGTAGTTATGGTTATACTGTCACCTCTGATCTCCTGTAGTTATGGTTACACTGTCACCTCTGATCCCCTGTAGTTATGGTTACTCTGTCACCTCTGATCCCCTGTAGTTATGGTTACTCTGTCACCTCTGATCCCCCTGTAGTCATGGTTATACTGTCACCTCTGATCCCCTGTAGTTATGGTTACCCTGGCACCTCTGATCCCCTGTAGTTATGGTTATACTGTCACCTCTGATCCCCTGTAGTTATGGTTACTCTGTCACCTCTGATCCCCCTGTAGTTATGGTTATACTGTCACCTCTGATCCCCTGTAGTTATGGTTACTCTGTCACCTCTGATCCCCCTGTAGTTATGGTTATACTGTCACCTCTGATCCCCTGTAGTTATGGTTACTCTGGCACCTCTGATCCCCTGTAGTTATGGTTATACTGTCACCTCTGATCCCCCTGTAGTTATGGTTATACTGTCACCTCTGATCCCCTGTAGTTATGGTTATACTGTCACCTCTGATCCCCTGTAGTTATGGTTACTCTGGCACCTCTGATCCCCCTGTAGTTATGGTTATACTGTCACCTCTGATCCCCCTGTAGTTATGGTTATTCTGGCACCTCTGATCCCCCTGTAGTTATGGTTATACTGTCACCTCTGATCCCCTGTAGTTATGGTTACTCTGGCACCTCTGATCCCCTGTAGTTATGGTTACTCTGTCACCTCTGATCCCCTGTAGTTATGGTTATACTGTCACCTCTGATCCCCTGTAGTTGTGGTTATACTGTCACCTCTGATCCCCTGTAGTTATGGTTATTCTGTCACCTCTGATCCCCTGTAGTTATGGTTATACTGTCACCTCTGATCCCCCTGTAGTTATGGTTATACTGTCACCTCTGATCCCCTGTAGTTATGGTTACTCTGGCACCTCTGATCCCCTGTAGTTATGGTTATACTGTCACCTCTGATCCCCTGTAGTTATGGTTATACTGTCACCTCTGATCCCCCTGTAGTTATGGTTATACTGTCACCTCTGATCCCCCTGTAGTTATGGTTACTCTGGCACCTCTGATCCCCTGTAGATATGGTTATACTGTCACCTCTGATCCCCTGTAGTTATGGTTATACTGTCACCTCTGATCCCCTGTAGTTGTGGTTATACTGTCACCTCTGATCCCCTGTAGTTATGGTTATACTGTCACCTCTGATCCCCCTGTAGTTATGGTTATTCTGTCACCTCTGATCCCCTGTAGATATGGTTATACTGTCACCTCTGATCCCCTGTAGTTGTGGTTATACTGTCACCTCTGATCCCCTGTAGTTATGGTTATTCTGTCACCTCTGATCCCCCTGTAGTTATGGTTATTCTGTCACCTCTGATATCCAGTAGTTATGGTTATTCTGTCACCTCTGATCCCCTGTAGTTATGGTTATTCAGTCACCTCTGATCCCCTGTAGTTATCGTTTCTTCCTCTCCCCTGTTGAATATTTGCAGGGATGAATCGGCCCTTTCTTCACATCTTACATGTTTACATCCATAGATTGAATGTGGAGGCAGCAACGGTTATATATCCCACTTCACATGAGATAAGAGTCGGCGCCAGAGGCCCAGAGCTAAGTGGGAGAATCCGATCAGACAAACAGCGGCGGCTCCAATAATCCGCTAATCTACACAAAGACGCCTTCTTCTGCGGGATCAGCCTGCTAGGCGCCCATATAGATCAGGAAACTAGACAGAAAATCTGCATCAACGATTATATTGACACTAGACTGTGGCCCGATTCTAACGCATCGGGTATTCTAGAATATGCATGTCCCCGTAGTATATGGACAATGATGATTCCAGAATTCGCGGCAGACTGTGCCCGTCGCTGATTGGTCGAGGCAACCTTTATGACATCATCGTCGCCATGGCAACCATTATGACATCTACGTCGATACTGTGCCCGTCGCTGATTGGTCGAGGCCTGGCGGCCTCGACCAGAGACGTGGGATTTCCAGGACAGACAGACAGACAGACAGACAGACGGAAAAACCCTATATATAGATATGGTTGCTGATATCAGCAGACCAACAAACGGTGGATAAAGCCAATGATAGGAATTTCGTTAGGGGGAGATCAAAAATTGCATTAACCATGAATAATTGGCTACAGGTCTTCGCAGTATTGGGCTGTATTTTGGGCCAGAAACATCCGGAATGCTGCTCCGAATTGTTTATATATCAGGACACGATATATAGTTCGTACAAGTCGCACGGCGGTTCAGCCTGGCGTCGGTACGACGAGGAGTTCCGCAGGCGTCTGGCCCTACAGCCCGATCTAGGCTGGGGGGTTAAAGCAACAGATGTATGGTTGGCCCCCTGGCTAAAGCTCTACCCCAATAAGAAAGCGGGTTTTTTATTCCCTTTAGGCTAACAAGAACGCCAACCCTATCCGATAACCTAAAATCGGCTCGCGAATTTCCCCAAATTCTTAGACAAAAAAATTGAAAATGAGGTAGAACTGGGTAGAATAGCAGGCCCCTTTAAGTCGCTCCCCTTTAAAAAACATTAAAATATCACCGCTAGGCATTATACCAAAAATGGAACCCGGTAAATACCGTCTAATCCATCATTAATCTCACCCAAAGGGCGATTCGGTTAACGATGCAATTTCCCCAGAAGAAGCTTCCGTCTCATACGCGTCTTTGGATAAGGCAGTAGAATTGGTCCGGGCAGCCGGACCCGGCGCCCTGCTAGCCAAATCCGACATAGAATCGGCATTCCGTTTACTACCCGTGCACCCCGAACGTTTCCTGGGCTGCAAAAGGGACCAACATTACTAATTCGACATGTGCCTTCCAATGGGATGTTCCATCTCATGTCACTATTTCGAGCTATTCAGCACCTTCCTAGATTGGGTAGTTCGGTGCGAGACGGGCAGTAAATCGCTAATTCATTACCTCGACGATTTCCTGTTCGTCGGCCCCAAAAATTCTAATCTCTGCTCCGATTTACTAGAAAAATTCAAATCTATCTCACACAAATTCGGCGTGCCATTGTCACCGGAGAAAACGGAGGAACCATGTAATGCGTTGCCCTTTTTGGGCATCGAAATAGATACCAATGCGATGGTTTTCCGCTTACCAGAGGATAAAATACTTAAAAACCCAGCAAATGTTGAAAGGCTTTCATGAAGTAAACAAGGTAACCGTACAGCAAATGCAGGCATTATTGGGCCTACTGACGTTCGCCTGCCGCATAATGCCGGTCGGCAGAGCATTCTCACGCAGACTTTCTTTGGCAACAAAAAGGTGCTTCGCAGCCCGGCCATAGAATTAGGCTCACTCGTTCGCTAAAAGCCGTTCTGCTAGTATGGCAGACGTTCCTACAATCGTACAACGGTCACACGTGCGTCATGGCTAACGAGATCACAAGCAAGGAATTAGGGCTGACAATAGGGTGGAACAAAACAGAGGGTTTTGCAGCAATCTACAAAAACCAATGGGCAAATCTGATTGGCCAGAGCAATGGACGACAACAAAGTGGGGGCAAGACCCGGCCCTATGGGAATTGTTTGTGGTTGTAACGGCATTGGAGTTATGGGCCGATCAGTGGAGAAACAAGAACATTCGTTTCCAAACAAAAAATGCGAAAACAGCGAAGAGTTTAAATCACATGTCTTCTTCATCTCTGCCCATACTCGCTCTCTTGCGCCGACTAGCGCTGAGATGCCTTAAAAACAATATCTGGTGTAGAGCCACCGTGGTGGCGGAAGTTGACGATAATATCATTAGCCCACTGTTAGTTTCCAATTGGCAGGCTTTCAGAATCCAGCAGCCCAACGCGCAACCCCGGGGTATTCTGTGTCCACTGTCCCTGTGGGACACAGTGGCCAATCATTGATGCCCTTAATCCGGGCCTCCGTTTCGCCAGCTACCTGGCTGGTGTATGGTAAGGCTTGGGAGGAGTGGTGCTCACTAATTCAGGGTAGGCCAGTCGACGAAAGCGACGGAGCGCGAAGCGCGGTGACAACTGATTTTCTATTATGGATGAGGGAAGGCGGGGCCTCGGGCACCTCGGCACAACGGAAATTAGCGGGACTAGGATTTTTCTTTCAATTATTGGGATGGGTAGACGTAACTACTGTAAGTCCTTCTGCATAAGACAAGCCATAAAAGGTTGGAAAAGGCTTCAGCCAAGAATGTGGCCACCCCATTTCTCTGAGACTATTGCAGGACCTGATTGCGATATCCCCGTCGGTCTGCTCATCGCAATACGAGGCGGCCCTCATATCGGCAGCTTTTGCGACCGCCTTTTTCGGAGCACTGCGAATCAGCGAATTGCTACCGCGGTCAAAAAACGCGTCGGAAGGAAGCCTAATTAATGAGGACATAGTAATATGCAGCGACGCCCTGCACATCAGGCTTAGAAAATCCAAATGTGATCCCACCGGTAGGGGCACATGGGTCCTGGTTAACTCTACAGAGGGCCCAGCTTGCCTGCAAAAAATTGTTAAAAGATACGCGGTAATAAGACACGCTGGTAGATTTTTCTTCACTCATACAGACGGGTCCCCTCTGACCAAGTACCAATTCCAGGCAAGGTTCAAGCTAAGCTTAAAAAAAACAAAACAAAACGGATCCAAAGGAGTATGGAACACATTCGTTCCGGATAGGGGCGGCCACAGAGGCAGCTAAGGCAGGAGTGTCAGAGGCCGAAGTGCAGAGAATGGGTTGTTGGAAGTCCGCATGCTTCGCCAGATACATCTGTAGCGCCCCCACTGCCGCAGGGCCGAGGGGTACCCGGTACCGGGCCTCTGAGTCTCTGCTCTGGGGTTGTCACGGTGGCTAGACCCGGTCCGTGACCCTGCTGAGGGGCGTACAGTAATAGATGTGGATGGTGGTGGTGGTGCGGTGCAGTAAATAACGAGGACACCAGGTTGCAGTCTCTTTACCTCTTTACTGAAGGCTTCAGGTGTCCAATCCAGGGCACTGTTAACCGGGCTGTCTGAGACCGGCCGGTCCGAAGGCACATCAGGAG
This sequence comes from Ranitomeya variabilis, assembly GCF_051348905.1. Taxonomy (NCBI): domain Eukaryota; kingdom Metazoa; phylum Chordata; class Amphibia; order Anura; family Dendrobatidae; genus Ranitomeya; species Ranitomeya variabilis. The sequence continues at coordinate 689,137,905 of NC_135236.1, read as the reverse complement.
TCCCCTTCACAGGTGGGAATCAGCGTCTACCTTCCAGCGCTTGTGTGTTGTAGTCCTTCCCTGCTGAGCACCCCGGGATAGTCCTCACAACTGCTTCTGTCTGTCTCTGATGCTCGTTCTCTCCGTCCCCCAGATGATATGGCTAGGACGCGCCCGTATGACGGGGTAGGCCTGGAGTTCTTCCGGGACTCTAGAGTCGCCCCTCTCCCACAGCTGCCTCCGTTGTCTGCTTAGGTGTTTTAGTGAGACAGCCAACCTATAATTGGCTGTCCAGCCGTGGTTTGAAGTAATACTTGTAGTCTCTTACTTGCTCGGCGTTCCGGCCACCGACTGTTGCCCCTCAGAAGGATGTTGCCTCGATCTTACAGCATTCCTTCTGGTTCTATCCTTCTTTGCTGTGTCCCGTTGCTCACTGGTTTGTGCTATTCTTAGGAGTCTGCCAGGATCCCATCCCTGACAGGTCCTCTCACTAGCTCTTCCCAGTTACTTCTCTCTGTCTTCCTGTCCAACCCCCAGTTTTACCAGAGTGGGAGGAGTGGCCTACTAGATAGAACCACTCCCCCTGGTGGCCGGAGTGTGAAGTGTAATGTGAGTGTTACCTGATCAGGTGAACTCCTTTAGTGCAATCAGACGTAACATCACCCCCCTTAGCGGCAGGGCGACATTACTGCAACGACCAGGACTCTGGGGCGCTGCACTCCCCCCCGGTTAAATCCAGTACTCCCGGACTGGGAAAAGAAGAAAAACAATACATGTTAACAGGAAACACACAACAATTTGAAAGGTTATAAACAATTAAACATAACAGTGCTTCCCCTTATGGGAGGTGAGGACTTCTTGAACGTTGCAAAGGTTAGGTCATGCACAGTTTATGACTCTCAGTTCAGTGGTTGAAACAGCGGGGACCCCGGGTAAACAAAGGGGTCCCCTTTTAGAAGTTTTTGGAGCAATTCACGGTCCATTACTCCGCTGTCCATTTTTAAAACCTGCAACAGAAGATATGCACACAAACATTTTCAACTACATAGCAGCCCATATTAATACCTCCAAGTTTTGTAGCGGAGGGGAGTTTGATTCTGAGTGCTGCGCGTGGACCTTCGCAGCGCAGGGGTCGCTACTGGCCTAGCCGGGCCCACTATGCTTGCTACCGCTGGTGTAGTGTACTGCCTCCTAGCTACACTTCTAGTGAGTCTGGGTAGCACGGGCAGGCTAGAGCTCTCAGGGCTGCTACTAGCAACAGTGGGTATGGCAGGCTCGCCGATAGCAGAGGGAGGACCTGCCAGTTCAACGGTTGGCTTGGCATCTTCAGATTGGATCTGCTGAGCTGGCTGAGGCTGCGGGGCCGGATGATCTGGTACCACCATTGTTTCTGGTGGGTCCGGCTGTTGGAACGTTAGAACGGGTACCATGATGGCCTGATTTATCTGAGTCCAGGACTGGGGAAAGTCACCAAGGACAGTGTGGATCATCTTCTCCTTTTCTTCAGGTGGGGAGATTCCTGGAGTCGTTTCCCTCTCTCTCAACTTATCAGGGCAGACCTTAAGGTGATCCCTGGATATCGCCGTTGAGGTCTCCCCTCCGTCCTTGCTGATGAGACAGACCTTTGTGTTGTCGAAATCGGATGGCAGGATGGTATACGGTTCCGCTTCCCATTGGTCATCGAGCTTGTGTAGTCTCCTCTTTCGTTTGAGGACTTGCTCACCAGGTGACAGGGGAATCGCAAGAGCGTGCTGGTTGTAGTCCCTTTCTTGTTTTTGCCTAGCCTGGGCGAGACTTCTCTCTACGCACTCCTGTACCTTGCGGTACCTTTGCTGCCTTTCTACATCCCAATCTGCATCCGGTGAGGTATCTTCGGGGACTAGGACCCCCATGTCCAAATCAACGGGTAACTGGCTAGACCTTCCTCGCATTAGGAACGCTGGAGTGCAGTTGGTAGAATTTACTGGGATGTGATTGTATATATCCACCAAGTCAGGCAACAGGTTCCGTTCCTCTACGGGCAAGGTCTTCAATAAGTCAATCACCACTTGGTTCATCTTTTCGCACATCCCATTGGTTTGAGGATGGTACGGTGTGGTTCTGATCTTCTTACACCCGTACAGTTGGCAGAACTCTTGGAACACTTCTGCTTCGAAGGCTGGTCCCTGATCGGTCAGTACCTTCTCCGGGTAGCTATGGGGCCTACAAAAGTACTGCTGGAAGGCCTTGGCGGCAGTCCTGGCCGTTAGATCCTTGACAGGTACAACCACCAAAAATCTGGAGTAGTGATCTACGATGGTAAGAGCGTAGATATAGCCTGACCGGCTAGGTGTCAGCTTCACATGATCCAGCGCGACCAGTTCGAGCGGCCGTTTGGTGATGATAGGCCGCAGGGGAGCCCGTTGGCTGTCACGGTCCTTCCGGCGTAGGCTACATGGACCGCACTCCCGACACCACTTCTCAATGGCTCTCTTCATGCCAATCCAATAGAACCTCCCTCGGAGCAGCCTCTCTAGCTTCCTCCATCCGAAGTGTCCGGCCCCATCGTGGTAGGCTCCCAGAACCATGGGCGCATCTCGCCTTGGCACCACTATCTGCCACACCAATTCATGAGTACATGGATCGATGCTTCTCCTGCACAGCTTGCCATCATGTATAAACAGTTTGCTTCTCCCCTTCCACAGCTGTTGGGTCTCCTGTGGATCATCTGGGCCGGGATGCAACCCTGCCTGCGTCAAGAGCTCTTTCACCCGACGGACCGCGGGGTCACCATCCTGGGTTTCCGCCCACCCATGGTGGGGCAGGGGGTTCAGCGTGGCACCCGGTTGGTTTTTGTGCCTGTTCCTCACATGATGGGAGTTCTGAGTGGCTTTAGGGCGATGGAATGCAGGTAGCTCCACCTCTTCAAGTGCCTCCGGGTCTTCCTCTGCTTCTGGCAAATTGGGCATTCGAGACAAGGCATCAGCATTTGCATTCTTGTGTCCTGCCCGGTACTTGATGGTGAAGTTGTAGTTGGACAGCCGGGCCATCCACCGCTGTTCCAAGGCCCCGAGCTTGGCGGTGTCCAGATGTGTTAATGGATTGTTATCCGTGAAGACAGTGAACTTCGCTGAGGCCAGGTAGTGTTTGAACCTCTCTGTCATGGCCCAGACGATGGCAAGGAATTCCAGCTTAAAGGAACTGTAGTTGTCAGGGTTCCTTTCCGTGGGACGAAGTTTCCTGCTGGTGTAAGCGATTACCCTCTCCTTGCCCTTCTGGACCTGGGACAGCACGGCTCCCAATTCTACATTGCTGGCATCCGTGTACAGCACAAACGGTTGGTCGTATTCGGGGTAGGCCAGTACCTCTTCTCCCGTCAGTGCCGACTTCAAGCAAGTGAAGGACCCTTCCAGCCCCTCGTTCCAATCAAATGGGGTGTTCTTCCCTTTGGTCTTCTTTGATTGCCCCACCAACAGGTCTTGCAAGGGCACGGCCTTCTTGGTGAAGTCCTTAATGAACCTCCGGTAATAGCCTACCAGCCCGAGGAATTGCCGGACTTCGTGGAGGTTGCTGGGCTTCGGCCAATCCTGGATCACCGTGACCTTGTCGGGGTCTGGGGCCACTCCTTCAGCGCTCACCACATGGCCCAGGTACTGCACTTTAGGTTTCAGCAGATGACATTTGGACGGTTTCACCTTTAAGCCAAAGTTGGACAGGGCTTCAAACACCTCAGCCAGGTGTTTCAAATGGTCTTCGTAGGTCTTAGAGAAGACAATGACATCATCCAAATACAGCAGCACGGTTTCGAAGTTCTTGTGTCCCAGACAGCACTCCATCATCCTCTGGAACGTCCCCGGGGCATTGCACAATCCAAAGGGCATGTAGTTGAATTCGCAGAGACCCATCGGTGTCGTGAAGGCCGTCTTCTCTTTGTCCGCCTCCGCCACGGGAACCTGCCAGTACCCACTGGTGAGATCTAAGGTAGAGAAGTAGTTAGCAGATTTTAGGGCAGCCAGAGACTCCTCTATCCTGGGCAGTGGGTATGCGTCCTTATGTGTAATGCGATTCAACTGTCTATAATCAACACACATCCTCATTGTACCATCCTTCTTTTTAACCAGGACTAATGGAGCTGCCCAGGGGCTACAACTGTCTCTCACCACCCCAGCCTCCTTCATTTCTCGCAACATGTCCTTGGCACACTGGTAATGAGCTGGGGGTAGAGGGCGGTATCTCTCTTTTATGGGCCGGTGATCTCCCGTGGGGATAGGGTGTTGGATCCCTTTCACCTGTCCAAAATCTAAGGGGTGTTTGCTAAATACCCGCTCGTACTCGTGAACCACCCTGTAAGCCCCTTGTTTTTGATGGGATGGGGTAGAGTCAGTGCCCACATGCAATTCCCGACACCAATCTTTCGTGTGCCCTGCAGAACCGTTGTCCTCCGCCACGTTTGACGGGACCAAGGGTTCAGGTGTCCTTATCACACTATTGTTGACAGTGAACAGTTTGGCGAGCGTGGCATACTTGGTGAGATGAACCTCTTCCTCCCCACAATTGAGGACACGTACGGGTACCCTCCCCTGGCGCACGTCGACCACCCCCCGGGCTGTCAGAATGGTAGGTCTATTGTCTGAATACACGGGTTCTACCAAGGCCTGGTAGTCCTTTCCCCTGAGGCCTATGGCTGCCCGACACCATATTAACATTTCACTCCTGGGGGGTATCGCAATGGGGTTTGAATCACTCACAGTGACACGGCCAATCTCACCACCAGTCAGCTCTACCTGCTGTCTCTGCATTAGAGCTCTGATTTCTTTTTGCAGGGCACGTTGTTCGATGTGGCCAGCGGTTTCGGCTACCTGTTGCAACAAAACAATAATTTCTGCAAGACAATTTTCTATAACATTGGTACCGATAGTCATCATGGGATTACATTCTCGGCGGTCAATATCAACAATCACAATCCCCTGAGCTTTCAATTCCACCCGCCCCACTTTGATAGTGGCCTCTTTATACCCCACTTGTGGCAATAGCTGAACATTACTGGCTATTATGGTGAAATCGTCATCGGGGCCACGAGTAATATCGGTGTCCTCCCAATACCGTTTATAGAGTACATAAGGCATAGTCGTCACCTGAGAACCGGTGTCCAGCAAAGCATTCAGGGGGATGCCGTCAACCACTACAGGAAGAACTGGTTGCCCTCCAATGTATTTGGCTCTCCAATGCTGTGGGCCTGACTGTCCTATTCCTGGGGGTTGGCCCTTTGCCCCAGGGGTTGCTCGTTTAAAGGACAGTACCTTGCAAGGTGGCCCACCTGATGACAGCGGCGGCAGATGGGTCGTCCATCCTCATGGAAGCGATCGTTGGACCGGCCTCTGGTCGGCGGGGTCCTCCTCTGTCGCATCCAAGGAACATCCTCCGGTCTGGAGGCCAGCTGGATCTTCTCCTTGGGGGCCTCCTGTAGGGACTGCACCGTCCGGGCCAGGGCAGCAACGCTCTTGGTTAGCTCCTGCATCTGGAGGCGGAGTCCTGCAGGGGAGTCGTCCTCTAGACTCTGGCCGTCGGCCTCGGCGGCAACTGGGGCATCTGACGCCACCTCCTGGTGGTATGTGAGAGCGGGACGCCTGGGAGGTGCTGCATGGCTAGGCTGTCGCTCCTGCCATGCCTGGATAGCTTTATCCTTGAATTGCGCAAAAGTCAAGTCTGGATTTTGCATGGCCAGGAATGAATTCAACGGTTCAATGAACCGTTCTTTCAGGAGTTTATCCTCATCTTGCACGCTGTCGGGGTCACTCTGCTTAATGGCCCGCAGCGCCTCCTGGAGATTAAGGGCATAGTCCCGTAAGCTATCCTGCGGTCTCTGTTTGCATCCATAGAAAGTCAATTTAATCTCTGTAGCAGTGCGGGTATCAAAGGTGGCTTTAAGCTTTGCAAACACCTGCTGTGCCGTTTCCTTATCCGCGGCGGGCCAGGACTTCATTTCTCTCAGAGCCGCCCCAAAGAGTTGGCCGGTTATCATATGAACCTTCTGAGGCTCTGTCAGGGGATAGAACTCGATCAGGCTGCAGATTCCTTCTTTAAAGTCAGTGAATGTATGCGACTCCCCGGAATATCGTGGGAGCCAGGCCGCTCCGGGCAGGTACGGCATAGAGAAGGGCATTATGGCTTTTGTGTTAGCGGCAGCGTCCGACTGGCTGAGGGGGGCAGCGGGTTCTGCGGCAACCGGTGGTTGTATTAGGGCCGCGGCTTCGCCCGCAGCGAGGCCCGGAGGTGCCCCTGCGTCCCCGGCTGCGGCCTCCTCCTCCGCTCCTCCCGACTCGGACATGACTGGCCCCTCCTCCACTAACCTGCTGGAGTTCGGAGTTCCTCTTCCTGGATTGGCACGTTACCGCGCTTTCTCGTTCCGCGTTTCTTTTGACCGATTCCGCCCACGAAGCTAAAGCTCCTCCCTCCGTGCACGGCAATGCGAATCGTGGCGGGAACTCTTGGCGGCAATTGGTAACACACAGTCTTTGCAATAAAGTACAGTCCAAGCACAGTAAATCACAGTTCCAGGGCACACATGACCTGATTCTTCAGGCTTAAGTAGATCCTGTTCATGACGCCAAGTTGTAGCGCCCCCACTGCCGCAGGGCCGAGGGGTACCCGGTACCGGGCCTCTGAGTCTCTGCTCTGGGGTTGTCACGGTGGCTAGACCCGGTCCGTGACCCTGCTGAGGGGCGTACAGTAATAGATGTGGATAATGGTGGTGGTGTGGTGCAGTAAATAACGAGGACACCAGGTTGCAGTCTCTTTACCTCTTTACTGAAGGCTTCAGGTGTCCAATCCAGGGCACTGTTAACCGGGCTGTCTGAGACCAGCCGGTCCGAAGGCACATCAGGAGTCCCCTTCACAGGTGGGAATCAGCGTCTACCTTCTAGCGCTTGTGTGTTGTAGTCCTTCCCTGCTGAGCACCCCGGGATAGTCCTCACAACTGCTTCTGTCTGTCTCTTATGCTCGTTCTCTCCGTCCCCCAGATGATATGGCTAGGACGCGCCCGTATGACGGGGTAGGCCTGGAGTTCTTCCGGGACTCTAGAGTCGCCCCTCTCCCACAGCTGCCTCCGTTGTCTGCTTAGGTGTTTTAGTGAGACAGCCAACCTATAATTGGCTGTCCGGCCGTGGTTTGAAGTAATACTTGTAGTCTCTTACTTGCTCGGCGTTCCGGCCACCGACTGTTGTCCCTCAGAAGGATGTTGCCTCGATCTTACAGCACGACTCCTTCTGGTTCTATCCTTCTTTGCTGTGTCCCGTTGCTCACTGGTTTGTGCTATTCTTAGGAGTCTGCCAGGATCCCATCCCTGACAGGTCCTCTCACTAGCTCTTCCCAGTCACTTCTCCCTGTCTTCCTGTCCAACCCCCAGTTTTACCAGAGTGTGAGGAGTGGCCTACTAGATAGAACCACTCCCCCTGGTGGCCGGAGTGTGAAGTGTAATGTGAGTGTTACCTGATCAGGTGAACTCCTTTAGTGCAATCAGACGTAACATCATCCCCCTTAGCGGCAGAGCGACATTACTGCAACGACCAGGACTCTGGGGCGCTGCACATCAGACCCGACTTACTTAATTAACATGTGTTGTCTCTTACAGGGGTTGAAGTTTGGGTTGTAGGAGATCCCTACGTGTATTGGGCCGAAGAGAGGGCCAAACTGTGGCCAGGAGGAACAAATCTTTACCACCCAGGCATAAAAGTTAATTGGAGGGGTATCAGAGGCCTCCAGGGGAAACAGGTGTTCAAAGAGATGGTTGGAATAGCAAGGATGGCGGAACACCCGGTGATAATGGTGGTACACGCGGGTGGCAATGACCTTGGAAAACAAAAGGTGGCCGAATTGTACAAATGGGTGACAACGGATATGGAACGGTTCAGCTGTCTATTCAGGAACATGATACTGGTGTGGTCGGATATAACACCACTGGCCATATGGCGAGGAGCAAGAGATAAAAAAAGCCATAGAGCGGACAAGGGGTAAATTCAATGCTCGGATTGGAAAATATGTGAGAGGAAGAGGCAGGGTCGTGATTCGTCACCACCCGCTACAAGGGGATAACACGCCACAATTAAGACCGGACGGAGATCACCTGACGGACATTGGCCTCGATAATTTTTGTTGGGTTTACAGGATGGGGTTGAACAGGCCCTAAGGTTGATGGGTGGGTTCGGAGTCCCGTGTAGGTAATACACGGAATCCTCCATGGCGGAAGAAGCGGAGGAGGGCAAAGGTCGTAACCGCTAGTTGGGCCAATTCCCGTCGATCACGGACAGGAGCTCGGCGCGAGCCGCTCGTTACGATATGGAATTGCCCTTTCTCTGATTATTTGATTAATAAACTGTGACCGACCTGTTCAACCCACCTAGGACTGTGTGTGTTTCATTACGGGAGTGATGGGAGGGGGGAAGGCACTGGTTACGACACCCAGGTCTCCACAGTCTGGCAGACACGGTACTGTATAAGGTGCGCGTCTCTGACTGGGGAGCACCCATAGAGAGCAGCACGGAATGGATGTCAGTGCCAGTTCCCCCCTAGCATCACTTCCCCTTAGTGATGCACTAATTGGAAGACCCCCAGCCGGCCAGTGGGCACTAGAGGGGAGGGGTCCTACGGCCACTCCTACAGGGGTTAAATCCAGGTGTCCGGCCGAGAACTTTTTTTTTTTCTCCCGGCGGACACCTGGAAGCTTTTGTCCCACCCTCCCTCCCTTTTAAAGGCTATTGGTGATACTAACCCGCGGGATAATGTAAATTTGTAAAGTCTATGGCAATAAAAAAAAAATAAAATGTGGGTATATACGTATGTGGATGTAACTAACCTTAGTAATTTTATTAAGTCACAGCGGAAGAAGCGGAGGAGGGCAAAGGTCGTAACCGCTCGTTGGGCCAATTCCTCTGTCGATCATGGACAGGAGCTCGGCGCGAGCCGCTCATTACGATATGGAATTGCCCTTTCTCTGATTATTTGATTAATAAACTGTGACCGACCTGTTCAACCCACCTAGGACTGTGTGTGTTTCATTACGGGAGTGATGGGAGGGGGGAAGGCACTGGTTACGACACCCAGGTCTCCACAGTCAATACATTACGCCAACTGAACAGATACTGGAGAAAATGAAAGTCATATTTGTTTTTGACAACTCATAGCTCCATGACAGACACAAGAAGCAAAGCTGCAGTGCAGTGTTCAAGTTGTCTCAGTCCTGGAGATATGAGGTGGCAAAACCACAAAGTGTACAGCGCAGTGTGTTACTCGGCATACGGTGTGTTGCCGGCGGCGGAACACAAAGAACCAAACAGTAGTAGGGGCAAAAAAATACACATTTATTTAAAGAATAAAATTAAATTACATTAGCTACCGCGCCTTGGGGAAACGAGACGGAACAGGGGTGTGTTGAGCTGAGACGTTTGGGTAAAGACGACGAAGGGGTTGCTGAGGAATGGGCGACAAAATTAGTGGGGTCAGGGATGGTGGAGGAGGCATGGGACAGGACAGACACACTGGAAGGGAGAGACAAACCGGACATCACAGACACATTTGAAGGTGAGGGGGGAGGGAGTACGAGAGTCCGTTGCTTTTTTCTTCTTCCTCCCCGGTGTTTAGCGCTGCTGTCTTCTGGGGAGTGTTGGCTTGGTGTCTACAGGTGGGATGGTACGGGTGGACGGCCTGGCAGTATCCGGTTGCTGCTGCTGCTGCGGCATGGTGTGGGTGGACGGCCTGGCAGGATAAGGTTGTTGTTGCTGCTGTGGCATGGTGCTGGTGAACGGCCTGCCAGGATCTGCTTGAGGTGGCATGTCGGTGATGGTGGAGAAGGACCAAGCAGGAGCAGCACTTGGCATGGTGGTGGCGGTGGACTGTGCAGCAGCACTCAGCATAGTGGGGGCGCTGTAGTGGTGTCCAGCAGGGCTGGTAATGGTAGTGGCCATGCAGTGGTACGCAGCAGAACTTGGTATTGAAGTCAAGCGTGTCAGTGTTGGCAGAGGTGGAAATACCCCCACTGACTGCTGCATGTACCGAGTCTGCTGCATAGCCTGCATGACATTGAGCTGGAGATCAGGAGTAAGGTGTTCCGACATGGCCTGTTCAAATTGATTAAACAAATTATGTGCTGGTCTCTGGAGGTCGGATTCGAGACAGATAAGGCGCTGGTTGACATCCGGAAAAGTGTGTTAATATGAGTCAGACCACTTTCCATTCGATCTCCCAGCGCCTTTAAGCCATTCTGGAAGACCAAGCTCAAGTGAATAAACTCGGGCATGAGTGACCTGTCCGAGGCCTTCTGCTGCTGATGGGAAAAGCCCCCAAAAAAGAGGCAGAGGACAGGGATAGGGGAACACCTGATGGACCAGCTTCCTGGTCTCCAGTCTGTGTTGCAGGCCCACTTGCTGCTGCACTGCTGGATGGCTGGGACGGGTCTGTGGCTGTTCGATGAAGGACCACTCCAGATCAAGGTTCGAGGGTGCTGCTCCAGGTTCTGTGAAAATAAAATAAAAACATTAGTACCAAAAAATAACAAAAGTAAAGCACCATCTCCTGTGGACTAGAAAAAGAACAGATTAGGGGATCCAACACAAAACAATACACCACAAAAATACTTACAGTCTGTGGGCAAGGACTGGTCTCAAAAATGCCAGCATGCGGTGATGATTATATTTTCTGATCCTTGCTGCAGAACCACTAGGAACCTGGCTCTCCTGACGAAGGTCCTTGTTGAAGCGGTCCTTCATCAAACGCCAACATGTTCTGACTTTGTTCACTAGAAAAACAATAAAAAATTTTTAGTCAGTGCACTTTCGGTCCTGATCACACAACTGTGTGTGATGCGAGAAACTTGGAGGAGTTTATCGCATCACGCACAGTTGTGTGATCCCAGCCAAGGTCACTGCTGCATCACACAAAATTTAAACACTTACAAGATTCCTCGTGGACCCATGCCGTAATGTTGTCCCAGCCATCCATCATCTCTCGGGCCACCTCATTCCGCAGCCTCCAGATGACCACGTTGAATGAGTGTTGCTGAACCTGGGTGTCCCACAACGGGACTCGCTCCTCGACCAGGGAACTTAGGAGGTCATTATCGATGAATTCTTCATCCTGTTCTTGAACCTAGAAAAGAAAGAAAGACATTGATGTTGTAAAGAGAAGAAAAAGAAAGAAAGTAAGAGATAGAGAAAACAGGAAAGAATAAGTTAAAGTAAAGAAATGAATAGTAGTCAAGACAAAAAGAGGAAGATAGAAGCAAAGTGAAGAAATAAAAAACAGGCAACAATAGTATAGTCATGAAAAAAAAAAAAAAAAGTCAAGTATACTTACACGCCATCTTGCCACCCTAACGTGTGCCTGCTGCTCCTGTTCTGCTTCCGCTGCAGTGGAAGAACTGGTCTGATAAGAAAAAAAAATGATCACATGTGTATATGTGACAGAGAATACTTACCAATCAGTAGGGAATGTACTCACCTCACTTTCCCGTTCAGGGCCAGGGCACTCCTCAGAAGATGAGGATGAAGAAGACATGAATGCTGCAAGAAAAAATAGACAGCATTTAGTACATACTAAAGAAAGAAAAAAGGACAGACAGACATTCACTTTTATACTCACTGTGATGGTGTGATATGCTATGTGGGTATCATTTTTGTGTATATTTCTATTTTACTGATTTTCATGGTGTTCTCTTGTAGGATGAGTTATTTCCTAATTGATGAATGGCTGTTGCTGCCATCTGATATCAGCCCCCACAGCACTGTATGGTTTGCTAATATGCTAATGACATGTTGACCTAGCTTGTTGAAACAATGAGCCCCTGAGACCTCCCCCCTCCTGACTTGTGAATGAGGAGGAAGACTTTTAAAATATCAGGGAGGTGAGACACAGATCAGTCCTGTGTGGAATGATGATGTGTTCACAGCATCTCAGAGAGAAAGAAGAGTATATGGACTATGCTATCCTCTTTCTGCTGGATTGGTGGACTTTTATCCCGTTACTGAACTGCATTCGTGTTCTGGACTATTTTATCCTTTGTGTGGCGGATTGTATATGGACCTTTCGTATTTTTGCCTAAATAAAGGTCTTGGGATTGTTCACTCTTCACTGGCTCTGTTGATTGTGTGGTACCGGAGAAGGACCCTGTGACACTCACATTATCTAAAGTTGTGATTCTCCTGTAGAGGTTACAGTCTGCTTCCAAGTTCTTGCTTCAGGTCTGCCTGCTTCCAGAGGTTTGTAGAGTAGTGTACTGCCAGTGCCCACACATTGTTTTTATCTACGTTTGTGTGTGGGGTGGCTAATCAGTGTCTAGACATGTTTACTCTGGAAAAACACATGCGTACGAAAACGTGAGCAAACGCGTGTATTTGCGTACACCTGCGTTCCCATAGACTGTAATGCATTATTTCGACGCATTCCTTCCACAAGCACCTGCATGCGATTGCCGGTGGCAAATTGCCGCCACCAAAATTGCAACACGTTGTGTTAGCCGCACCCAGCCGCACAAGCCTAAACGACGCATGGGTAGTAAAACGCGGCCAAGACACATGCAGATAAATGCGGCCAAAACGCTGCTGACACAACCACAAATGTGAAACCAGCCTAAGGAGGACAAAGCCTGCAGGACGGCATCCGACCATTTAGAAAAGTCAGACCTCTTCCTTGTCATGTCAGTAAGGGGTTTCACCATTACCGAATAATTTTGAAAAAACTTCCAGTAAAAATTAATAAAGCCCAGAAAACATTGTAGAGACATCAGGTTCTTGGGACGGTCCCAGTCAAGCACAGCCCGAACCTTCTTCGCATCCATCAGAAAACCAGAAGATGAAAACAGGTACCCCAAAAACTGCACCTCCTGGATGGTAAAGACACATTTCTCTAGTTTGGCATATAGTTTGTTATCCCTTAATATCTGAGGCCCCTGTCTCACATGCCCCCGATGTGTCTCCAAATCAGGAGAGTAAATCAAAATATCGTCCAGATAGACCCCAACAAACCTACTCACCAAATGATGGAAATATCATTAAACGGAATCTGTCACCTACTTTTTCATATATAGGATGCAGCCACCACCTTTAGGGGCTTATCTACAGTATTCTGTAATGCTGTAGATAAGCCCCCAATGTAACCTGAAAGATAAGAAGAACAAGTTAGATTATACTCACCCAGGGGCGGCTAAAATTTTGGATCATAGGTTTGAACAGAGAGGTTACCCAAAGAAACTTATTAGGGATCAGAGAGGTACTGTAAATCCTTGACACAGAAGGATTGTATTGGGAGTATTAAGATGAAATCGACGGAGTCACCTTCCTCTAGGATGTCATTTAGTAGGTGGAGTTTTATTTCTACCTATAATCCAGTCTCATGCAACGGTTAGGAAACTTTTATCAAAATATTGGTTTATCCTTAAGGGGGATCCAGTACTTTCAAGACACTTACCCCCTCATCCTATAACGATATTCCGCAGGAATCAGACCCTAGGTAATAGGATTGCACCCAGTAATACTACAATAGCTCCTATCCATTCGGGACTCCGGAGTCTCTGGATCCTGGTTGTTTTTCATGTGGGAATACCAAGTGCCTTTGTTGCATTTCCATTGGGAGGGGTGTACTGGAATTCAAATCGAATACTACAGGTACTTCTTTTAACCCCTTAATCCCATATGACGTACTATCCTGTCAAGGTGACCTGGGACTTAATTCCCAGTGATGAGATAGTACGTCATATGCGATCGGCCGCGCTCACGGGGGGAGCGCGGGTGATCGCGGCCAGCTGTCAGCTGACTATCGCAGCTGACATCCGGCACTATGTGCCAGGAGCGGTCACGGACTGCCCCCGGCACATTAACCCCCGGCACACTGCGATCAAACATGATCGCAGTGTACCGGCGGTACAGGGAAGCATCGCGCAGGGAGGGGGCTCCCTGCGGGCTTCCCTGAGACGATCGGTACAAGGCAATGTACTCACCTTGTACCGAGCGTCTCCTCCCTGAAGTCCCCAGATCCAAAATGGCCGCGGGTCTGCATCCGGGTCCTGCAGGGAGTACTTCCGGGTCCAGTGCAGGCGCTGGTAAGCCTGCAGCGCTGTCAGTCAGATCGCTGATCTCACAGAGTGCTGTGCAAACTGTCAGATCAGCGATCTGTGATTTCCCCCCCGGGACAAAGTAAAAAAAAAAATTCCACTTGTGTAAAAAAAAAAAAAAAAAATTCCTAAATAAAGAAAAAAAATATATTATTCGCATAAATACATTTCTTTATCTAAATAAAAAAAAAAAACAATAAAAGTACATATATTTAGTATCGCCACGTCCGTAACGACCGAACCTATAAAACTGTCCCACTAGTTAACCCCTTCAGTGAACACCGTAAGGAAAAAAAAAAAAAAACACAAGCCAAAAAACAACGCTTTATTATCATACCGCTGAACAAAAAGTGGAATAACACGCGATTAAAAAGACGGATATAAATAACGATGGTACCGCTGAAAACGTCATCTTGTCCCGCAAAAAACGAGCCACCAAACAGCATCATAAGCAAAAAAATAAAAAAGTTATAGTCCTCAGAATAAAGCGATGCCAAAATAATTATTTTTTCTATAAAATATAAAAAACATAAAAAAATGATATAAATGAGGTATCGCTGTAATCGTACGGACCCGACAAATAAAACTGCTTTATCAATTTTACCAAACGCGGAACGGTATAAACGCCTCCCCCAAAAGAAATTCATGAATAGCTGGTTTTTGGTCATTCTGCCTCACAAAAATCGGAATAAAAAGCGATCAAAAAATGTCATGTGCCCGAAAATGTTACCAATAAAAACGACAACTCGTCCCGCAAAAAACAAGACCTCACATGACTCTGTGGACCAAAATATGGAAAAATTATAGGTCTCAAAATGTGGAGACGCAAAAACTTTTTTGATATAAAAAGCGTCTTTTAGTGTGTGACAGCTGCCAATCATAAAAATCCGCTATAAAAAACGCTATAAAAGTAAATCAAACCCCCCTTCATCACCCCCTTAGTTAGGGAAAAATAATAAAATAAAAAAAATGTATTTCCATTTTCCCATTAGGATTAGGGCTAGGGTTAGGGCTAGGGTTAGGGATAGGGTTAGGGCTACAGTTAGGGTTGGGGCTAAAGTTAGGGTTAGGGTTTGGATTACATTTACGGTTGGGATTAGGGTTAGGGGTGTGTCAGAGTTAGGGGTGTGGTTAGGGTTACCGTTGGGATTAGGGTAAGGGGTGTGTTTGGATTAGGGTTTCAGTTATAATTGGGGGGTTTCCACTGTTCAGGCACATCAGGGGCTCTCCAAACGCGACATGGCATCCGATCTCAATTCCAGCCAATTCTGCGTTGAAAAAGTAAAACAGTGCTCCTTCCCTTCCGAGCTCTCCCGTGCGCCCAAACAGGGGTTTACCCCAACATATGGGGTATCAGCGTACTCGGGACAAATTGGACAACAACTTTTGGGGTCCAAGTTCTTTTGTTATCCTTGGGAAAATAAAAATTTAGGGGGCTAAAAATCATTTTTGTGGGAAAAAAAAGGATTTTTTATTTTCACGGCTCTGCATTGTAAACTGTAGTGAAACACTTGTTGGTTCAAAGTTCTCACAACACATCTAGATAAGTTCCTTGGGAGGTCTAGTTTCCAATATGGGGTCACTTGTGGGGGGGTTCTACTGTTTGGGTACATCAGGGGCTCTGCAAATGCAAAGTGACGCCTGCAGACCAATCCATCTAAGTCTGCATTCCAAATGGCACTCCTTCCCTTCTGAGCTCTGCCATGCGCCCAAACAGTGGTTCCCCCCCACATACGGGGTATCAGCGTACTCAGGACAAATTGGACAACAACTTTTGGGGTCCAATTTCTCCTGTTACCCTTGGGAAAATACAAAACTGGGGGCTAATAAATCATTTTTGTGAAAAAAAAAAGAATTTTTATTTTCACGGCTCTGCGTTGTAAACTGTAGTGAAACACTTGGGGCTTCAAAGCTCTCAAAACACATCTAGATGAGCTCCTTAGGGGGTCTAAATTTCCAAAATGGTGTTACTTGGGGGATTTAATGTTTAGGCACATCAGGGGCTCTCCAAACGCGACATGGTGTCCCATCTCAATTCCAGTCAATTTTGCATTGAAAAGTCAAACGGCGCTCCTTCCCTTCCGAGCACTGCCATGCACCCAAACAGTGGTTTACACCCACATATGGGGTATCAGCGTACTCAGGACAAATTGTAAAACAACTTTTGGGGTCCAATTTCTTCTCTTACCCTTGGGAAAATAAAAAATTGGGGGCGAAAAAATCATTTTTGTGAAAAAATATGATTTTTTATTTTTACGGCTCTGCATTATAAACTTCTATGAAGCACTTGGTGGGTCAAAGTGCTCACCACACATCTAGATAAGTTCCTTGGGGGGGTCTAGTTTCCAAAATGGTGTCACTTGTGGGGGGTTTCAATGTTTACGCACATCAGGGGCTCTCCAAACGCAACATGGCGTCCCATCTCAATTCCAGTCAATTTTCCATTTAAAAGTCAAATGGCGCTCCTTTCCTTCCGAGCTCTGTCATGCGCCCAAACAGTGGTTTACCCCCACATATGGAGTATCAGCGTACTCAGGACAAATTGTACAACAACATATGGGGTCCATTTTCTCCTGTTACCCTTGGTAAAATAAGACAAATTGGAGCTGAAATAAATTTTGTGTGAAAAAAGTTAAAAGTTCATTTTTATTTAAACATTCCAAAAATTCCTGTGAAACACCTGAAGGGTTAATAAACTTCTTGAATGTGGTTTTGAGCACCTTGAGGGGTGCAGTTTTTAGAATGGTGTCACACTTGGGTATTTTCCATCATATAGACCCCTCAAAATGACTTCAAATGAGATGTGGTCCCTAAAAAAAAATGGTGTTGTAAAAATGAGAAATTGCTGGTCAACTTTTAACCCTTATAACTCCCTAACAAAAAAAATGTTGGTTCCAAAATTGTGCTGATGTAAAGTAGACATGTGGGAAATGTTACTTATTAAGTATTTTGTGTGACATATCACTGTGATTTAATTGCATAAAAATTCAAAGTTGGAAAATTGCAAAATTTTCAAACTTTTCGCCAAATTTCCATTTTTTTCACAAATAAACGCAAGGTATATCAAATAAATTTTACCACTATCATGAAGAACAATATGTCACGAGAAAACAGTGTCAGAAGCGTTACAGAGTTATAACCTCATAAAGGGACAGTGGTCAGAATTGTAAAAATTGGCCCGGTCATTAACGTGCAAACCACCCTCGGGGCTTAAGGGGTTAAAATCCGTTCATTTCTTTACTGCCAGTCTACCTATGTGGTATATTTGATTGAATGTGGTTGCGGTCTGCAATACGTGGGCCGCACTATACAGACGATGCACGCCAGACTAAATAAACATCGACAGAGTATAATAAATGGCTTCTTGCTGCATAGCCTGTCCAAACATTTTTTATTGGTGCACCAAAAAAACTGGAAATCATTGAAATTAACAATTATCGATCATATATCCGATAATGTGACAGATGGTTTCAGTAGTTTAATAAAAAAAGAAAGCTTTTGGATATTTAAGTTGGGTACGTTAGCCCCTGAAGGATTGAACCTCATGATTGATAAAGTGACTAGCTAGATGATGATGTTATTAATTGCTATTTTTTATTTATTTTTTTATTTTATTTTTCTTATTTTTATTTTTTATGACTAATTTTACTATTTTTTTATTTTTTATCCTGGGTTGTTCTTATGTTTTTATGTGGTAGACTTTCATTTTATTCTGCTCTGTTGCTTTAAAATGTCTTGAAAACTAGTGCAAGCTTTTTTTTATTGTAATGATATATACTCACCGGCCACTTTATTAGGTACACCTGTCCAACTTCTTGTTAACACTTAATTTCTAATCAGCCAATCACATGGCGGCAACTCAGTGCATTTAGGCATGTAGACATGGTCAAGACAATCTCCTGCAGTTCAAACCGAGCATCAGTATGGGGAAGAAAGGTGATTTGAGTGCCTTTGAATGTGGCATGGTTGTTGGTGCCAGAAGGGCTGGTCTGAGTATTTCAGAAACTGCTGATCTACTGGGATTTTCACGCACAACCATCTCTAGGGTTTACAGAGAATGGTCCGAAAAAGAAAAAAAATCCAGTGAGCGGCAGTTCTGTGGGCGGAAATGCCTTGTTGATGCCAGAGGTCAGAGGAGAATGGGCAGACTGGTTCGAGCTGATAGAAAGGCAACAGTGACTCAAATCGCCACCCGTTACAACCAAGGTAGGCCTAAGAGCATCTCTGAACGCACAGTGCGTCGAACTTTGAGGCAGATGGGCTACAGCAGCAGAAGACCACACCGGGTACCACTCCTTTCAGCTAAGAACAGGAAACTGAGGCTACAATTTGTACAAGCTCATCGAAATTGGACAGTAGAAGATTGGAAAAACGTTGCTTGGTCTGATGAGTCTCGATTTCTGCTGCGACATTCGGATGGTAGGGTCAGAATTTGGCGTAAACAACATGAAAGCATGGATCCATCCTGCCTTGTATGGAGCATCTTTGGGATGTGCAGCCGACAAATCTGCGGCAACTGTGTGATGCCATCATGTCAATATGGACCAAAATCTCTGAGGAATGCTTCCAGCACCTTGTTGAATCTATGCCACGAAGAATTGAGGCAGTTCGGAAGGCAAAAGGGGGTCCAACCCGTTACTAGCATGGTGTACCTAATAAAGTGGCCGGTGAGTGTATTTGCATATGTAATTATAAGTATTCCGTGATTGGCTGCTCTGTGTTTAAATACTGCATCCTTTTAATGATTAATAAATGTCCACCTGAAGAAGACGGTGCATGCCGTTGAAACGCGTAGTGGCTGGAGTCAGAGTCCTAGGAACAGCTTTTTCTTTTATAACCTGTCAATACTGTATAATGGCCACACATGATGCTCAATACTGTATAATGGCCACACATGATTCTCCATACTGTATAATGGCCACACATGATGCTCCATACTGTATATTGGCGACACATGATGCTCCATACTGTATAATGGCCACACATGATGCTCAATACTGTATAATGGCCACTCATCGTGGCCATACTATACAATGGCCCCAAATGATGCTCCATACTGTATAATGGCCACACATGATGCTCAATACTGTATAATGGCCACTCATCGTGGCCATACTATACAATGGCCCCAAATGATGCTCCATACTGTATAATGGCCACACATGATGCTCCATACTGTATATTGGCCACACATGATGCTCAATACTGTATATTGGCCACACATGATGCTCCATACTATACAATGGCCCCAAATGATGCTCCATAGTGTATAATGGCCACACATGTTCCATACTGTATATTGGCCACACATGATGCTCAATACTGTATATTGGCCACACATGATGCTCCATACTGTATAATTGCCACACATGATGCTCCATACTGTATAATGGCCACTCATCATGCTCCATACTATACAATGGCCCCAAATGATGCTCCATACTGTAATAATGGCCACACATGATGTTCCATACTGTATATTGGCCACACATGATGCTCAATACTGTATATTGGCCACACATGATGCTCCATACTGTATAATTGCCACACATGATGCTCAATACTGTATAATGGCCACTCATCATGCTCCATACTATACAATGGCCCCAAATGATGCTCAATACTGTATAATGGCCACACATGATGCTCAATACTGTATAATGTCCACACAGTGCTCCATACTGTATAATGGCCACACAGTGCTCCATACTGTATAATGGTGTCACGAATCACAGGGGGAAAACTTTATTATCCCCACCACTCACACCAATATGTCCTGAACCGGGCTTGTTTGGTTGCCCCGATTCTTTTCTGAAGGGGATTTCTCTATATCCCACTTTCCGGATTCGGTTTGGAACTTGCAGCTCTCTAGCGCCCCCTTACCCTCAGGTCAGACATGGTACTGCACCTAGGATAAGTAGCGGCCAGAAAGGCTGCCTTACTATGTACTGGCTAATGGGCACACCGCAGCGAAGACGATATAACTACTCCCACTCAGGCGGGAAAGATAATTATCAATACCGTCCGTCACTGACAGTTTCCCCAAAAGTGCAGGACAGCTCTGCTGCCACCATCTCCTATCTCTCAATCAATGATGGGTCAGGAGCCTACCCAATTAGTAGCATGATTTTACTTCAGAGGGTGTGACAGTACGTTATAGAGAAAGGAGAAACGAAGCTAGTAATTTTATATATTTTACTCCAAATGGTAGGCAGTGTTTACAAAAGGGTAAAAAGATGTTATAAAAGAAGACAAGTATCGTATGTACAGACAATTACAAATAAAAAGGGATTAACGGTGAAAATCAACTTACAGTTCTTTCATATCATTCAATGGTACGCCATGTCCCCAAAATCTTCAGGTCAGATTGCACAGCCTGTCGTAACTGAATCCCCGGCAAAAAACCTCCTTTTGTCTGGGCCTCTGAGTTTTATACCTTTGCCCAAAACTAAGGGTCTCCCCCCCTGGATGACCTCATGGGGTGGGCCGAGCTATGGAATGCACTCCTCTTACTTGAGTATATGAGAAAACATCATCCCACATATCTCGGTGTATGAACCTCATAGAAAGAAAACACCCATGTCGTTATGCTCAGCGTGATATAGGGTGCATTTGAGTATAGACATGGGGTAGCTGGGTGACCCAGTTATGTAGTAATCCATTTCTCAATTGTTCTGGTTCTGGAACCTAGAAAACTCACTGGCTGGTAGTTCTACTGAGGCACATGCCAAAAATGTATTTGTCCCACTTCTATCATTAATCGGTGCTATGGTATTTACGTTTACATGGACAAAGAAACCTTGGTTTATTTTCATGTGCTTCTACTTGTACTTTCAGTTTAAGGCCATAAAACTCCTCAGTGAGGGCTGCTGGCACACTGGTCTCACATTACAGCTGTATAGCAAAGGGGAGGGAGGGGGAGTGAAATCGCAGCATGTATCTGGAACGATGGACCTTCTAGAAAATTACTCAGACCATTGCATATTTACATTATCGTGACAAATGGCCACACATGATGCTCAATACTGTATAATGGCTCCAGAGTGCTCCATACTGTATAATGGCCACACATGATGCTCAATACTGTATGATGGCCCCATATGATGCTCCATACTGTATAATGGCCACACATGATGCTCAATACTGTATGATGGCCCCATATGATGCTCCATACTGTATAATGGCCACACATAGTGTTCCATACTGTATAATGACCACACAGTGCTCCATACTGTATAATGGCACACATGATGCTCCATACTGTATAATGGCCACACATTATGCTCCATACTGTATAATGGCCACACAGAGCTCAATACTGTATAATGGTCACACAGTGCTCCATACTGTATAATGGCCACTTAATGCTCAATACTGTATAATGGCCACACAAGATGCTCAATACTGTATAATGACCACACAGTGCTCCATACTGTACAATGGCACCACATGATGCTCCATACTGTATAAAGGCCACACAGTGCTCCATACTGTATAATGGCCACACAGTGCTCAATACTGTATAATGGCAACACAAGATGCTCCATACTGTATTGTGGCCCCACATGATGGTGCGTACAGTATAATGGCCACACATGATGCTCAATTCTGTATTATAGCCACACATAATGCTCCATACTGTATAATGGCTACACAGTGCTCCATATTGTTTAATGGCCACACAGTGCTCCATACTGTATAATGGCCCCACATGATGCTCAAAGCTGTACAATAACCACACAGTGCTCCGTACCGAATAATGGCCACAAATGATGCTCCATACTGTATAATGGCCTGACATGATGCTCAATACTTTATAATGACCACACATTGCTCCATACTGTACAATAGACCCACATGATGCTCCATACTGAATAATGGCCACACAAAGTGTTCCATACTGTATAATGACCACACAGTGCTCCATACTGTATAATGGCCACACATGATGCTCCATAATGTATAATGGCCACACATGATGCTCCATACTATATAATGACCACACAGTGCTCCATACTGTATAATGGCCACACATGATGCTCCATACTGTATAATGGCCACACATGATGCTCCATACCACATAATGGCCACACAGAGCTCAATACTGTAAAATGGCCACACAGTGCTCCATACTGTATAATGGCCACACAATACTCAATACTGTATAATGGCCCCACATGATGCTCAATACTGTATAATGACCACACAGTGATCCATACTGTACAATGGCACAACATGATGCTCCATACTGTATAATGGCCACACATGATGCTCCATACTGTATAACAGCTACACATAGTGCTCCATACTGTACAATGGCACCACAGTGCTCCATACTGTACAATGGCCACACATAGTGTTCCATACTGTATAATAGCCCCACAGTGCTCCACACTTTATAATGGCCACACATGATGCTCCATACTGTATAACAGCTACACATAGTGCTCCATACTGTATAATGACCCCATATGATGCTCCATACTGTATAATGGCCACACATAGTGTTCCATACTGTATAATGGCGCCACAGTGCTCCATACTGTATAATGGCCACACATGATGCTCCATACTGTATAATGGCCACACATGATACTCAATACTGTATAATGGCCACACATGATACTCAATACTGTATAATGGCCACACGGTGCTCCATACTGTATAATGGCCACACAGTGCTCCATACTGTATAATGGCCACACATGATACTCAATACTGTATAATGGCCACACGGTGCTCCATACTGTATAATGGGCCCACATGATGCTCCATACTGTATAATGGGCCCACATGATGCTCCATACTGTATAATGGCCACACAGTGCTCCATACTGTATAATGGCCACACAGTGCTCAATACTGTATTATGGCAACACAAGATGCTCAATACTGTATAATGAACACATAGTGCTTCATACTGTATAATGGCCATACATGATGCTCAATACTGTATAATGGCCACACATGATGCTCAATTCTGTGTAATAGCCACACATGATGCTCCATACTGTATAATGGCCACACAGTGCTCCATACTGTTTAATGGCCACACAGTGCTCTATACTGTATAATGGCCCCACATGATGCTCAATGCTGTATAATGGCCACATATGATGCTGCAAACTGTATAACGGCCACACAGTGGTCCATACTGTATAATGGCCCCACATGATGCTCAATACTGTATAATAGCCCTACATGATGCTCAATACTGTATAATGGCCACACATGATGCCTAATAATGTATAATGGCCACACAGTGCTCCATACTGTATAATAGCCACACAGTGCTCAATACTGTATAATGGCCACATAAGATGCTCAATACTGTATAATGGCCACACAGTGCTCCATACTGTATAGTGGCCCATATGATTCTGCGTACAGTATAATGGCCACACATGATGCTCAATTCTGTATAATAGCTACACATGATGCTCCATGCTGTATAATGGCCACACATTATGTTCAATGCTGTATAATGACCACACAGTGCTCCAAACTGTATAATGGCCACACATTATGCTTAATAATGTATAATAGCCACACAGTGCTCCATACTGTTTAATGAACACACAGTGCTCCATACTGTATAATGGCCATACATGATGCTCAATACTGTATAATGGCCACACAGTGCTCCATACTGTATAATGGCCCCCATGATGCTCAATAATGTATAATGGCCTCACAGTGCTCCATACTGTATAATGGCCACACAGTGCTCAATACTGTATAATGGCCACACAAGATGCTCAATACTGCATAATGAACTGTCATGATCTCAATGGCAAGAGATCATAGCAGCAGCATATATAGGAACTAGCTCTTGGAAGATGGAAACTGAGCTGACCATGAACTAAAGCTAACGCACAACTAGCAGTGGCCGGGTAGCATGCCTACGTTGATTCTAGATGCCCAGCACCAGCCGGAGGACTAAATAAAACTAGCAGAGGAAAATATTAGTCCTAGCTCACCTCTAGAGAAATACCCCTAAAGGAGACAGAGGCCCCCCACATGTATTGGCGGTGAATCAAGATGAAATAACAAACGTAGTATGAAAATAGGTTTAGCAAATTTGAGGTCCACTTACTACATAGCAGAAGACAGAAAGGACACTTTCATGGTCAGCTAAAAACCCTATCAAAACACCATCCAGAAATTACTTTAAAACTCTGGCATTAACTCATAACACCAGAGTGGCAATTCCTGTTCACAAGAGCTTTCCAGACACAGTAACGAAACTACAGCTGTGAACTGGAACAAAAATGCAAAAACAAACATGGACAAGAGTCCAACTTATCTAGTAGTTGTCTAGGAGCAGGAACAAGCACAGAGAGGCTTCTGATAACATTGTTGACCGGCAAGCAACTAACAGAGCAGCAAGGTTATATAGCGACTCCCACATCTTGATGGGAACAGGTGAACAGAGAAGATGAAGACACCAGTTCAATTCCACCAGTAGCCACCGGGGGAGCCCAGAATCCAAATTCACAACAGTACCCCCCCCTCAAGGAGGGGGCACCGAACCCTCACCAGAACCACCAGGGCGATCAGGATGGGCCCTATGAAAGGCACGAACCAGATCAGAGGCATGAACATCAGATGCATTCACCCAAGAATTATCCTCCTGGCCGTATCCCTTCCACTTGACCAGATACTGGAGTCTCCGTCTGGAAACACGAGAGTCTAAGATTTTCTCCACAACGTACTCCAACTCACCCTCAACCAACACCGGAGCAGGAGGCTCAACGGAAGGCACAACCAGTACCTCATACCTGCGCAATAATGACCGATGAAAAACGTTATGAATAGAAAAGGATGCAGGGAGGTCCAAACGGAAGGAAACAGGGTTAAGAATCTCCAATATCTTATACGGGCCGATGAACCGAGGCTTAAACTTAGGAGAAGAGACCCTCATAGGGACAAAACGAGAAGACAACCACACCAAGTCCCCAACACGAAGACGAGGACCAACACGACGACGGCGGTTAGCAAAAAGCTGAGTCTTCTCCTGGGACAACCTCAAATTGTCCACCACCTGCCCCCAGATCTGATGCAATCTCTCCACCACAGCATCCACTCCAGGACAATCCGAAGATTCCACCTGACCAGAGGAAAATCGAGGATGAAACCCCGAATTACAGAAAAACGGGGACACCAAAGTGGCAGAGCTGGCCCGATTATTGAGAGCGAACTCCGCCAATGGCAAAAAAGCAACCCAATCATCCTGGTCAGCAGACACAAAACACCTCAGATATGTCTCCAGGGTCTGATTAATCCGCTCAGTCTGGCCATTCGTCTGAGGATGGAAAGCGGACGAAAAAGATAAATCTATGCCCATCCTAGCACAGAATGCCCGCCAAAATCTAGACACGAATTGGGTCCCTCTGTCAGAAACGATATTCTCAGGAATACCATGCAAACGAACAACATTTTGAAAAAACAGAGGAACCAACTCGGAAGAAGAAGGCAACTTGGGCAGAGGAACCAAATGGACCATCTTAGAGAAACGGTCACACACCACCCAGATGACAGACATCTTCTGAGAAACAGGCAGATCTGAAATAAAATCCATCGAGATGTGCGTCCAAGGCCTCTTAGGAATAGGCAAGGGCAACAACAATCCACTAGCCCGAGAACAACAAGGCTTGGCCCGAGCACAAACGTCACAAGACTGCACAAAGCCTCGCACATCTCGTGACAGGGAAGGCCACCAGAAGGACCTTGCCACCAAATCCCTGGTACCAAAAATGCCAGGATGACCTGCCAACGCAGAAGAATGAACCTCAGAGATGACTCTACTGGTCCAATCATCAGGAACAAACAGTTTATCAGGTGGGCAACGATCAGGTCTATCCGCCTGAAACTCCTGCAAGGCCCGCCGCAGGTCTGGAGAAACGGCTGACAATACCACTCCATCCTTAAGGATACCTGTGGGCTCAGAGTTACCAGGCGAGTCAGGCTCAAAACTCCTAGAAAGGGCATCCGCCTTAACATTCTTAGAACCCGGTAGGTATGACACCACAAAATTAAACCGAGAGAAAAATAATGACCAGCGCGCCTGTCTAGGATTCAGGCGCCTGGCGGTCTCAAGATAAACCAAATTTTTGTGGTCAGTCAATACCACCACCTGATGTCTGGCCCCCTCAAGCCAATGGCGCCACTCCTCAAAAGCCCACTTCATGGCCAAAAGCTCCCGATTCCCAACATCATAATTCCGCTCAGCGGGCGAAAATTTACGGGAAAAGAAGGCACAAGGCCTCATCACGGAGCAGTCAGAACTTTTCTGCGACAACACTGCCCCAGCTCCGATCTCAGAAGCGTCGACCTCAACCTGAAAAGGTAGAGCAACATCAGGCTGACGCAACACAGGGGCAGAGGAAAAACGGCGCTTAAGCTCCCGAAAGGCCTCCACAGCATCAGGGGACCAATCAGCAACATCAGCACCCTTCTTAGTCAAATCGGTCAATGGCTTAGCAATATCCGAAAAACCAGCAATAAATCGACGATAAAAGTTAGCAAAGCCCAAAAATTTCTGAAGACTCTTAAGAGAAAAGGGCTGCGTCCAATCACAAATAGCTTGAACCTTGACAGGATCCATTTCAATGGAAGAGGGGGAAAAAATATATCCCAAAAAGGAAATCCTCTGTACCCCAAAAACACACTTAGAACCCTTCACACACAAAGAATTAGACCGCAAAACCTGAAAAACCCTCCTGACTTGCTGGACATGAGAGTCCCAGTCATCCGAAAAAATCAGAATATCATCCAGATACACAATCATAAATTTATCCAAATAATCGCGAAAAATATCATGCATAAAGGACTGGAAAACTGACGGAGCATTTGAAAGACCAAAAGGCATCACTAAATACTCAAAGTGGCCCTCGGGCGTATTAAATGCGGTTTTCCACTCATCCCCCTGCCTGATTCGCACCAAATTATACGCCCCACGAAGGTCAATCTTAGAGAACCACTTGGCCCCCTCTATGCGAGCAAACAAATCAGTCAGCAACGGCAATGGGTATTGATATTTAACAGTGATTTTATTCAAAAGCCGATAATCAATACATGGTCTCAAAGAGCCGTCTTTCTTTGACACAAAGAAAAAACCGGCTCCTAAGGGAGATGACGATGGACGAATATGTCCCTTTTCCAAGGACTCCTTTATATATTCACGCATAGCAGCATGTTCAGGCACAGACAGATTAAATAAACGACCCTTTGGGTATTTACTACCCGGGATTAAATCTATGGCACAATCGCACTCTCGGTGCGGAGGCAACGAACCAAGCTTGGATTCCTCAAAGACGTCACGACAGTCAGACAGGAACTCAGGAATTTCAGAGGGAATAGATGATGAAATGGAAACCACAGGTACATCCCCATGAGCCCCCTTACATCCCCAGCTCAACACAGACATAGCTCTCCAGTCGAGGACTGGGTTGTGAGATTGCAGCCAAGGCAATCCTAGCACCAAATCATCATGTAGACCATACAGCACCAGAAAGCGAATAATCTCCTGATGATCCGGACTAATACGCATAGTTACTTGTGTCCAGTATTGTGGTTTATTATTAGCCAATGGGGTGGAGTCAATCCCCTTCAGAGGAATAGGAGTCTCCAAAGGCTCTAAATCATACCCACAGCGTTTGGCAAAGGACCAATCCATAAGACTCAAAGCGGCGCCAGAGTCGACATAGGCGTCCGTGGTAATAGATGACAAAGAGCAAATCAGGGTCACAGATAGAATAAATTTAGACGGTAAGGTGCAAATGGAAACAGATTTACCAAGCTTTTTAGTGCGCTTAGAGCATGCTGATATAACATGAGTAGAATCACCACAATAGAAACACAACCCATTTTTCCGTCTAAAATTCTGCCGCTCGCTTCGGGACAGAATTCTATCACACTGCATACTCTCTGGCGACTTCTCAGTGGACACCGCCAGATGGTGCACTGGTTTGCGCTCCCGCAAACGCCTATCGATCTGAATAGCCATTGTCATGGACTCATTCAGACCCGCAGGCACAGGGAACCCCACCATAACATCCTTAATGGCATCAGAGAGACCCTCTCTGAAAGTCGCCACCAGGGCGCACTCATTCCACTGAGTAAGCACAGACCATTTACGGAATCTTTGGCAGTAAATTTCCGCTTCATCTTGCCCCTGAGATAGGGACATCAAAGTTTTTTCTGCCTGAAGCTCCAAATGAGGTTCGTCATAAAGCAACCCCAAGGCCAGAAAAAACGCATCCACATTGAGCAACGCAGGATCCCCTGGTGTCAATGAAAAAGCCCAGTCTTGAGGGTCGCCCCGGAGCAAGGAAATCACAATCCTGACCTGCTGTGCAGGATCTCCGGCAGAGCGAGATTTCAGGGACAAAAATAATTTGCAATTATTTCGAAAATTCTGAAACCCAGATCTATTCCCCGAGAAAAATTCCGGCAAAGGAATTCTCGGCTCAGATACAGGTGCATGACAAACAAAATCTTGCAAATTTTGTACCTTCGTGGCGAGATTATTCAAACCTGCAGTTACACTCTGAAGATCCATTGCAAACAGGTGAACACAGGGCCATTCAAAGGAGAGAAAAAAAAAAAAAAAAAAAATTTCAGCAGACTACTTATTTCTCTCCTTTCTCAGCCAAGGATTTTAACCCTTTAGTGGGCCGGTCAAACTGTCATGATCTCAATGGCAAGAGATCATAGCATCAGCATATATAGGAACTAGCTCTTGGAAGATGGAAACTGAGCTGACCATGAACTAAAGCTAACGCACAACTAGCAGTGGCCGGGTAGCATGCCTACGTTGATTCTAGATGCCCAGCACCAGCCGGAGGACTAAATAAAACTAGCAGAGGAAAATATTAGTCCTAGCTCACCTCTAGAGAAATACCCCGAAAGGAGACAGAGGCCCCCCACATGTATTGGCGGTGAATCAAGATGAAATAACAAACGTAGTATGAAAATAGGTTTAGCAAATTTGAGGTCCACTTACTACATAGCAGAAGACAGAAAGGACACTTTCATGGTCAGCTGAAAACCCTATCAAAACACCATCCAGAAATTAAAACTCTGGCATTAACTCATAACACCAGAGTGGCAATTCCTGTTCACAAGAGCTTTCCAGACACAGTAACGAAACTACAGCTGTGAACTGGAACAAAAATGCAAAAACAAACATGGACAAGAGTCCAACTTATCTAGTAGTTGTCTAGGAGCAGGAACAAGCACAGAGAGGCTTCTGATAACATTGTTGACCGGCAAGCAACTAACAGAGCAGCAAGGTTATATAGCGACTCCCACATCTTGATGGGAACAGGTGAACAGAGAAGATGAAGACACCAGTTCAATTCCACCAGTAGCCACCGGGGGAGCCCAGAATCCAAATTCACAACAATGAACACACAGTGCTGCATACTGTATAATGGCCATACATGATGCTCAATAGTGTATAATGGCCACACAGTGGTCCTTACTGTATAATGGCCCCACATTATGTTCAATGCTGTATAATGACCACACAGTGCTCCAAACTGTATAATTGCCACACATTATGCTTAATAATGTATAATGGCCACACAGTGCTCCATACTGTTTAATGAACACACAGTGCTCCATACTGTATAATGGCCATACATGATGCTCAATACTGTATAATGGCCACACAGTGCTCCATACTGTATAATGGCCCCCATGATGCTCAATAATGTATAATGGCCTCACAGTGCTCCATACTGTATAATGGCCACACAGTGCTCAATACTGTATAATGACCACACAAGATGCTCAATACTGCATAATGAACACACAGTGCTGCATACTGTATAATGGCCATACATGATGCTCAATAGTGTATAATGGCCACACAGTGGTCCATGCTGTATAGTGGCCCCACATGATGCTGCGTACAGTATAATGGCCACATATGATGCTCATTTCTGTATAATGGCCACACATGATGCTCCGTACTGTATAATGGCCTGTCACGATATTTTATGAAATATCATATAAGTTTAGTTTCTCCTGTTAGCCCATGCTGTGGGCTAAAAACCCCCTTCTCTCTCTGGCTCTCTTTGCTTCATTGTGAGTTTCTGAATGTATGGTAGAAGGGGGTTTTATTGCCCTGGCCATAAATTCCAGGCTCGAAGCAAGTTACTCGCCCCCTCCCATCTTTCCAGCTGTAACTGGTATAGAAGTCTCCAAAAACATGAGGTCTTTTGTTCTGTTTTTGTAAGATATTGGGCCAATGGTTTTGTCTAGGAAAATGATGGGTCCAGTTTGTGAAAGTCCATCGGCGCATCTATCCATCACTGTAAGCAGGAGCTTCCAAGTCCAACAGGGACAGAGTTTGGATTTCTCTGTAATTATGCATCACAAATATGACATATTTGATCTCATTAGAATGCCAACGTTAATACGAGATGAATGCTGGGTATGTTATGACTATGACATGTTCTGTAGCGGAGTTATAGGCATTAGACAAACTTGTGTTAAATTTACTAAGACTGAAGAAAGAGGAGGGTGATCTTAACTCAACCCTTTTGGTGATGTCACAGGCTGTGGTTATTTAAGTGACTCCACTTACCCAGCCCTCAGAGTCTGTCTGCTGGAGCCTATGTGAGTCTGACTTGAAGAGCTGTTCCTAACCAGAGCCCTAATGCATTGGGACATATGGGAACTCCACTAGCCTGGTTGCCTGAAATGAACTGAGAACATGTGAGTTTTACCTTTTCTCATTTAATCCCTTTATGTTATAATTACCTTGTACATATTTGCAATTGTCTCATTTTGCAACATCCTTGTAATATTTTTATATAAACACTGCCTTAAACTTTATGGAGTATAATATTTAATACTAGTTCATTCTTCCTGTTCTAAAACGTACCTTAAGCCTTCTGAAGGGAATTACGCTACTGTTTTGGGTTAGCTTCGGACCCGTTTAATCGAAGCTGGTGGCAGCTGCCGCGTGCCCAATAGCCAGTACATAGCAGGCAGCCTTTCTGGCGACTAATTATCCTAGGTGAAGTACCTAATCTGACCTGAGGGTAAAGGGGGCGCCAGAGAGCTGCAGGTTTCAAGTGGAACTGTAAGCGGGATATACATAAATCCCTGCAGTTCGTGGTACATTGAAGAGCAGTGGGATAACTAAAATAAGCCCCTGCTGTAAACTAAGAGGTCAATAGCCTTGTGTGTGTTTTTTTCATCACATTGTAGCAGTGGAGGGATAACTAAGATAAGCCCCCCTGCACATGTGATAGCCGTCTGTTGGCCTAAAGTCACCCCGATCCGTGACGTAGGGGTGACGGTCACGGTGTGAATCCGTGACATATTGGTGGCAGAGGTGCGGAGTCGTGACATGGCCACATAGTGCTCCATACTGTTTAATGGCCACACAGTGCTCCATACTGTATAATGGCCCCACATGATGCTCAAAGCTGTATAATGACCACACAGTGCTCTGTACCGTATAATGGCCACACATGATGCTCCATACTGTATAATGGCCACACAGGGGTCCATACTGTATAATGGCCCCACATGATGCTCAATACTTTATAATGGCCCCACATGATGCTGTGTACTGTACAATGGCCACAGTGCTCCATACTGTATAATGGCCACACATGATGCTCCATACAGTATAATGTGCCCCACATGATGCTCAGTACTGTATAATGACCCCATATGATGCTCTATACCGTATAATGGCCACACATGATACGCCACACTGTATAATTTGCCACACATGCTCTGCTTACAATGCAGGCAAAGATTTCACCATGTGTCGCTGTCCACACTGCTGTCTTACAGATCCTGCACATTGCAATGTAGCCCAACTCTGCAAACTCTGCATGCACTCAGACAACATCACTATCTACTGGCTCCACTCTAACTGCTGTAGTATATAAAAGATACATATATACTGTGCCTATGACTAACAGGCTGCACTGGATTGCTCTAACTGCTGCCACTACTCCTGGTTATAATGCCTTGTACTGTGCTGCACAGCAGGGCCAGCTGCGTGTATGTGTGCAACACACACACACGTACCTCAGAATGTCCTCTCTGAACCACCGCCCCGAAGATGAAGATACAGAGAGGGCGTGGCCTAATACAAGGGGGCGTGTCGGCTGCTTCTCCTGCTGGATGTGCGGAACTGTGGAGCACAGCCTCAAAATCGGGACAGTCCTGCAGTATGAGGGACGGTTGGGAGCTATGCAAAAGTGAAATCACAATTCCCCACAGGGGTAAGGACAAAGTTTAAAATACAATTTGCATGCCTCCTTAAACACAAAAAAACCTGTCCCTACCCCAGAAAACCTGAGAGGACAATATTGGGTTCAAGTTGGACCGGCCAACCTGCAGAGTCCCCCACAGTAGGAGTCTGCAGATGCTGCTGATGCTGCTGAACCTCAGAATGAGGGGGATGCAGGTGAATGGTTGGGGGGATGCAGGTGTACGGGAGGGATGCAGGTGTATGGGAGGGGGATGCAGGTGTATGGAGGGGGATGCAGGTGTATGGAGGGGGATGCAGGTGTATGGGAGGGGGATGCAGGTGTATGGAGGGGGATGCAGGTGTATGGGAGGGGGATGCAGGTGTATGGAGCGGGATGCAGGTGTATGGGAGGGGGATGCAGGTGTATGGAGGGGGATGCAGGTGTATGGAGGGGGATGCAGGTGTATGGAGGGGGATGCAGGTGTATGGAGGGGTATGCAGGTGTATGGAGGGGGATGCAGGTGTATGGAGGGGGATGCAGGTGTATGGAGGGGGATGCAGGTGTATGGGAGGGATGCAGGTGTATGGGAGGGGGATGCAGGTGTATGGAGGGGGATGCAGGTGTATGGAGGGGGATGCAGGTGTATGGAGGGGGATGCAGGTGTATGGAGGGGGATGCAGGTGTACGGGAGGGATGCAGGTGTATGGGAGGGGAATGCAGGTGTATGGGACGGGGATGCAGGTGTATGGAGGGGGATGCAGGTGTATGGGAGAGGATGTAGGATTATGGGGAAGCAGTAATATGGGGGATACAGGTATATGGCTGGTGCTGGTATATTTAGGGTCATTTTCTCTCGTACCCCTTCTCCTCTTCTTACATAAATACATCTGAAGTCTGAATAAAATGCTGGAAGAAAGGTCATCACCGGCTCCTCTAATGATCCCACCGGTCACTCTGCCCCACCAGCCGCCGCTCGGCTTCCAGCATATTGTAGAAACCATCGATCGGGTTAAAAAACCCCTAATGATAACCCGCGGCCTGAATGTCAGCAGCCCCCCGCAGCCGTCCATCCAGCAGCGCCAGACATTGAGTGGACATCAAAGACCCCCAGAGTCCCCCACTACCATCGATGACACTTAACCCTTCAGTTACCACCAGGAAGAAACGAGGTGCAGTCAGCAATAATAACACATACCAGACACTAATAATCCAGAAAGCTTGAACGTCATTCAGCCTATCTGCAGTTAGAGAGGCGATACTGTGCGAGAGTCACATATAGAGAACAGGAGAGGTGATACTGTGCGAGCGTCACATATAGAGAACAGGAGAGGGGATACTGTGCGAGCGTCACATATAGAGAACAGGAGAGGGGATACTGTGCGAGAGTCACATATAGAGAACAGGAGAGGTGATACTGTGCGAGAGTCACATATAGAGAACAGGAGAGGGGATACTGTGCGAGAGTCACATATAGAGAACAGGAGAGGGGATACTGTGCGAGCGTCACATATAGAGAACAGGAGAGGAGATACTGTGCGAGCGTCACATATAGAGAACAGGAGAGGAGATACTGTGCGAGAGTCACATATAGAGAACAGGAGAGGTGATACTGTGCGAGAGTCACATATAGAGGACAGGAGAGGTGATACTGTGCGAGAGTCACATATAGAGAACAGGAGAGAGGATACTGTGCGAGCGTCACATATAGAGGACAGGAGAGGTGATACTGTGCGAGCGTCACATATAGAGGACAGGAGAGGTGATACTGTGCGAGAGTCACATATAGAGAACAGGAGAGAGGATACTGTGCGAGCGTCACATATAGAGGACAGGAGAGGTGATACTGTGCGAGCGTCACATATAGAGGACAGGAGAGGTGATACTGTGCGAGAGTCACATATAGAGAACAGGAGAGAGGATACTGTGCGAGCGTCACATATAGAGGACAGGAGAGGTGATACTGTGCGAGAGTCACATATAGAGAACAGGAGAGGAGATACTGTGCGAGCGTCACATATAGAGAACAGGAGAGGTGATACTGTGCGAGAGTCACATATATAGAACAGGAGAGGAGATACTGTGCGAGAGTCACATATAGAGAACAGGAGAGGAGATACTGTGCGAGCGTCACATATAGAGAACAGGAGAGGAGATACTGTGCGAGCGTCACATATAGAGAACAGGAGAGGTGATACTGTGCGAGAGTCACATATAGAGAACAGGAGAGGTGATACTGTGCGAGCGTCACATATAGAGGACAGGAGAGGTGATACTGTGCGAGAGTCACATATAGAGAACAGGAGAGGAGATACTGTGCGAGCGTCACATATAGAGAACAGGAGAGGAGATACTGTGCGAGCGTCACATATAGAGGACAGGAGAGGTGATACTGTGCGAGAGTCACATATAGAGAACAGGAGAGGTGATACTGTGCAAGCGTCTCATATAGAGAATAGGAGAGGTGATACTGTGCGAGCGTCACATATAGAGAACAGGAGAGAGGATACTGTGCGAGCGTCACATATAGAGGACAGGAGAGGTGATACTGTGCGAGCGTCACATATAGAGAACAGGAGAGGAGATACTGTGCGAGCGTCACATATAGAGAACAGGAGAGGAGATACTGTGCGAGAGTCACATAGAGAACAGGAGAGGTGATACTGTGCGAGAGTCACATATAGAGAACAGGAGAGGAGATACTGTGCGAGCGTCACATATAGAGAACAGGAGAGGAGATACTGTGCGAGAGTCACATATAGAGAACAGGAGAGGAGATACTGTGCGAGCGTCACATATAGAGAACAGGAGAGGAGATACTGTGCGAGAGTCACATATAGAGAACAGGAGAGGTGATACTGTGCGAGAGTCACATATAGAGAACAGGAGAGGTGATACTGTGCGAGAGTCACATATAGTGAACAGGAGAGGTGATACTGTGCGAGAGTCACATATAGAGAACAGGAGAGGTGATACTGTGCGAGAGTCACATATAGAGAACAGGAGAGGAGATACTGTGCGAGCGTCACATATAGAGAACAGGAGAGGAGATACTGTGCGAGAGTCACATATAGAGAACAGGAGAGGTGATACTGTGCGAGCGTCACATATAGAGAACAGGAGAGGAGATACTGTGCGAGCGTCACATATAGAGGACAGGAGAGGTGATACTGTGCGAGAGTCACATATAGAGAACAGGAGAGGAGATACTGTGCGAGCGTCACATATAGAGAACAGGAGAGGAGATACTGTGCGAGAGTCACATATAGAGAACAGGAGAGGTGATACTGTGCGAGAGTCACATATAGAGAACAGGAGAGGAGATACTGTGCGAGAGTCACATATAGAGAACAGGAGAGGTGATACTGTGCGAGAGTCACATATAGAGAACAGGAGAGGAGATACTGTGCGAGAGTCACATATAGAGAACAGGAGAGGAGATACTGTGCGAGCGTCACATATAGAGAACAGGAGAGGGGATACTGTGCGAGCGTCACATATAGAAAACAGGAGAGGAGATACTGTGCGAGCGTCACATATAGAGAACAGGAGAGGGGATACTGTGCGAGCGTCACATATAGAGAACAGGAGAGGGGATACTGTGCGATCGTCACATATAGAAAACAGGAGAGGAGATACTGTGCGAGCGTCACATATAGAGAACAGGAGAGGGGATACTGTGCGAGCGTCACATATAGAGAACAGGAGAGGAGATACTGTGCGAGAGTCACATATAGAACAGGAGAGGAGATACTGTGCGAGCGTCACATATAGAGAACAGGAGAGGGGATACTGTGCGAGCGTCACATATAGAGAATAGGAGAGGTGATACTGTGCGAGCGTCACATATAGAGAACAGGAGAGGGGATACTGTGCGAGAGTCACATATAGAGAACAGGAGAGGAGATACTGTGCGAGAGTCACATATAGAGAACAGGAGAGGGGATACTGTGCGAGCGTCACATATAGAGAACAGGAGAGGTGATACTGTGCGAGAGTCACATATAGAGAACAGGAGAGGGGATACTGTGCGAGCGTCACATATAGAGAACAGGAGAGGGGATACTGTGCGAGAGTCACATATAGAGAACAGGAGAGGGGATACTGTGCGAGCGTCACATATAGAGAACAGGAGAGGTGATACTGTGCGAGCGTCACATATAGAGAACAGGAGAGGTGATACTGTGCGAGAGTCACATATAGAGAACAGGAGAGGAGATACTGTGCGAGTGTCACATATAGAGGACAGGAGAGGTGATACTGTGCGAGAGTCACATATAGAGAACAGGAGAGGAGATACTGTGCGAGCGTCACATATAGAGAACAGGAGAGGAGATACTGTGCGAGCGTCACATATATAGAGAACAGGAGAGGTGATACTGTGCGAGAGTCACATATAGAGAACAGGAGAGGTGATACTGTGCGAGCGTCACATATAGAGGACAGGAGAGGTGATACTGTGCGAGCGTCACATATAGAGAACAGGAGAGGTGATACTGTGCGAGCGTCACATATATAGAGAACAGGAGAGGTGATACTGTGCGAGAGTCACATATAGAGAACAGGAGAGGTGATACTGTGCGAGCGTCACATATAGAGGACAGGAGAGGTGATACTGTGCGAGCGTCACATATAGAGAACAGGAGAGGTGATACTGTGCGAGAGTCACATATAGAGAACAGGAGAGGAGATACTGTGCGAGAGTCACATATAGAGAACAGGAGAGGAGATACTGTGCGAGAGTCACATATAGAGAACAGGAGAGGAGATACTGTGCGAGAGTCACATATAGAGAACAGGAGAGGAGATACTGTGCGAGAGTCACATATAGAGAACAGGAGAGGTGATACTGTGCGAGCGTCACATATAGAGAACAGGAGAGGAGATACTGTGCGAGAGTCACATATAGAGAACAGGAGAGGAGATACTGTGCGAGAGTCACATATAGAGAACAGGAGAGGAGATACTGTGCGAGAGTCACATATAGAGAACAGGAGAGGAGATACTGTGCGAGCGTCACATATAGAGAACAGGAGAGGAGATACTGTGCGAGAGTCACATATAGAGAACAGGAGAGGAGATACTGTGCGAGAGTCACATATAGAGAACAGGAGAGGAGATACTGTGCGAGAGTCACATATAGAGAACAGGAGAGGAGATACTGTGCGAGCGTCACATATAGAGAACAGGAAAGGAGATACTGTGCGATCTTCACATATAGAGAACAGGAGAGGAGATACTGTGCGAGAGTCACATATAGAGAACAGGAGAGGTGATACTGTGCGAGCGTCACATATAGAGAACAGGAGAGGAGATACTGTGCGAGCGTCACATATAGAGAACAGGAGAGGCGATACCGTGCGAGAGTCACATATAGAAAACAGGAGAGGAGATACTGTGCGAGCGTCACATATATAGAACAGGAGAGGTTATACTGTGCGAGAGTCACATAAAGAACAGGAGAGTTGATACTGTGCGAGAGTCACATATAGAGAACAGGAGAGGTGATACTGTGCGAGCGTCACATATAGAGAACAGGAAAGGAGATACTGTGCGAGCGTCACATATATAGAACAGGAGAGGTGATACTGTGCGAGAGTCACATATAGAACAGGAGAGGACATACTGTGCGAGCGTCACATATAGAGAACAGGAGAGGAGATACTGTGGGAGCGTCACATATAGAGAACAGGAGAGGAGATACTGTGCGAGAGTCACATATAGAGAACAGGAGAGGAGATACTGTGCGAGCGTCACATATAGAGAACAGGAGAGGTGATACTGTGCGAGAGTCACATATAGAGAACAGGAGAGGAGATACTGTGCGAGCGTCACATATAGAGAACAGGAGAGAGGATACTGTGCGAGCGTCACATATAGAAAACAGGAGAGGAGATACTGTGCGAGCGTCACATATATAGAACAGGAGAGGTGATACTGTGCGAGCGTCACATATAGAGAACAGGAGAGGAGATACTGTGCGAGCGTCACATATAGAGAACAGGAGAGGTGATACTGTGCGAGAGTCACATATAGAACAGGAGAGGAGATACTGTGCGAGCGTCACATATAGAGAACAGGAGAGGAGATATTGTGCGAGCGTCACATATAGAGAACAGGAGAGGTGATACTGTGCGAGAGTCACATATAAAGAACAGGAGAGGTGATACTGTGCGAGAGTCACATATAGAGAACAGGAGAGGAGATACTGTACGAGAGTCACATATAGAGAACAGGAGAGGTGATACTGTGCGAGAGTCACATATAGAGAACAGGAGAGGAGATACTGTGCGAGCGTCACATATAGAGAACAGGAGAGGAGATACTGTGCGAGAGTCACATATAGAGAACAGGAGAGGTGATACTGTGCGAGAGTCACATATAGAGAACAGGAGAGGTGATACTGTGCGAGCGTCACATATAGAACAGGAGAGGAGATACTGTGCGAGCGTCACATATATAGAACAGGAGAGGTGATACTGTGCGAGCGTCACAGATAGAGAACAGGAGAGGTGATACTGTGCGAGCGTCACATATAGAACAGGAGAGGTGATACTGTGCGAGCGTCACATATAGAACAGGAGAGAAGATACTGTGCGAGAGTCACATATAGAACAGGAGAGGAGATACTGTGCGAGAGTCACATATAGAGAACAGGAGAGGAGATACTGTGCGATCGTCACATATAGAGAACAGGAGAGGAGATACTGTGCGAGAGTCACACATAGAGAACAGGAGAGGAAATACTGTGCGATCTTCACATATAGAGAACAGGAGAGGGGATACTGTGCGAGCGTCACATATAGAACAGGAGAGGTGATACTGTGCGAGCGTCACATATAGAGAACAGGAGAGGTGATACTGTGCGAGCGTCACATATATAGAACAGGAGAGGAGATACTGTGCGAGAGTCACACATAGAGAACAGGAGAGGAGATACTGTGCGAGCGTCACATATAGAGAACAGGAGAGGAGATATTGTGCGAGCGTCACATATAGAGAACAGGAGAGGTGATACTGTGCGAGAGTCACATA
Organism: Ranitomeya variabilis; assembly: GCF_051348905.1. Taxonomy (NCBI): domain Eukaryota; kingdom Metazoa; phylum Chordata; class Amphibia; order Anura; family Dendrobatidae; genus Ranitomeya; species Ranitomeya variabilis. The sequence goes on along the minus strand of NC_135236.1, from coordinate 689,098,587 downwards.
TAGAACAGGAGAGGAGATACTGTGCGAGCGTCACATATAGAGAACAGGAGAGGAGATATTGTGCGAGCGTCACATATAGAGAACAGGAGAGGTGATACTGTGCGAGAGTCACATATAAAGAACAGGAGAGGTGATACTGTGCGAGAGTCACATATAGAGAACAGGAGAGGAGATACTGTACGAGAGTCACATATAGAGAACAGAAGAGGTGATACTGTGCGAGAGTCACATATAGAGAACAGGAGAGGAGATACTGTGCGAGCGTCACATATAGAGAACAGGAGAGGTGATACTGTGCGAGCGTCACATATAGAGAACAGGAGAGGTGATACTGTGCGAGCGTCACATATAGAACAGGAGAGGTGATACTGTGCAAGCGTCACATATAGAACAGGAGAGAAGATACTGTGCGAGAGTCACATATAGAACAGGAGAGGAGATACTGTGCGAGAGTCACATATAGAGAACAGGAGAGGAGATACTGTGCGATCGTCACATATAGAGAACAGGAGAGGAGATACTGTGCGAGAGTCACACATAGAGAACAGGAGAGGAAATACTGTGCGATCTTCACATATAGAGAACAGGAGAGGGGATACTGTGCGAGCGTCACATATAGAACAGGAGAGGTGATACTGTGCGAGCGTCACATATAGAGAACAGGAGAGGTGATACTGTGCGAGCGTCACATATATAGAACAGGAGAGGAGATACTGTGCGAGAGTCACACATAGAGAACAGGAGAGGAGATACTGTGCGAGCGTCACATATAGAGAACAGGAGAGGAGATATTGTGCGAGCGTCACATATAGAGAACAGGAGAGGTGATACTGTGCGAGAGTCACATATAAAGAACAGGAGAGGTGATACTGTGCGAGCGTCACATATAGACAACAGGAGAGGAGATACTGTGCGAGAGTCACATACAGAACAGGAGAGGAGATACTGTGCGAGCGTCACATATAGAGAACAGGAGAGGAGATATTGTGCGAGCGTCACATATAAAGAACAGGAGAGGTGATACTGTGCGAGCGTCACATATAGAGAACAGGAGAGGAGATACTGTGCGAGCGTCACATATATAGAACAGGAGAGGTGATACTGTGCGAGAGTCACATATAGAGAACAGGAGAGGTGATACTGTGCGAGTGTCACATATATAGAACAGGAGAGGTGATACTGTGCGAGCGTCACATATAGAGAACAGGAGAGGAGATACTGTGCGAGCGTCACATATATAGAACAGGAGAGGAGATACTGTGCGAGCGTCACATATATAGAACAGGAGAGGAGATACTGTGCGAGCGTCACATATAGAGAACAGGAGAGGTGATACTGTGCGAGCGTCACATATAGAGAACAGGAGAGGGGATACTGTGCGAGAGTCACATATAGAGAAAAGGAGAGGAGATACTGTGCGAGAGTCACATATAGAGAACAGGAGAGGAGATACTGTGCGAGCGTCACATATAAAGAACAGGAGAGGTGATACTGTGCGAGCGTCACATATAGAGAACAGGAGAGGAGATACTGTGCGAGCGTCACATATAGAGAACAGGAGAGGAGATACTGTGCGAGAGTCACATATAGAGAACAGGAGAGGAGATACTGTGCGAGCGTCACATATAGAGAACAGGAGAGGTGATACTGTGCGAGCGTCACATATAGAACAGGAGAGGAGATACTGTGCGAGCGTCACATATAGAGAACAGGAGAGGAGATACTGTGCGAGCGTCACATATAGAACAGGAGAGGTGATACTGTGCAAGCGTCACATATAGAACAGGAGAGAAGATACTGTGCGAGCGTCACATATAGAGAACAGGAGAGGAGATACTGTGCGAGAGTCACATATAGAACAGGAGAGGAGATACTGTGCGAGAGTCACATATAGAGAACAGGAGAGGAGATACTGTGCGAGCGTCACATATAGAACAGGAGAGGTGATACTGTGCGAGCGTCACATATAGAACAGGAGAGGAGATACTGTGCGAGCGTCACATATAGAGAACAGGAGAGGAGATACTGTGCGAGAGTCACATATAGAACAGGAGAGGAGATACTGTGCGAGAGTCACACATAGAGAACAGGAGAGGGGATACTGTGCGAGCGTCACATATAGAACAGGAGAGGTGATACTGTGCGAGAGTCACATATAGAGAACAGGAGAGGAGATACTGTGCGAGAGTCACACATAGAGAACAGGAGAGGAGATACTGTGCGAGCGTCACATAGAACAGGAGAGGTGATACTGTGCGAGCGTCACATATAGACAACAGGAGAGGAGATACTGTGCGAGAGTCACATACAGAACAGGAGAGGAGATACTGTGCGATCGTCACATATAGAGAACAGGAGAGGAGATACTGTGCGAGCGTCACATATAGAGAACAGGAGAGGAGATATTGTGCGAGAGTCACATATAGAGAACAGGAGAGGAGATACTGTGCGAGCGTCACATATAGAGAACAGGAGAGGTGATACTGTGCGAGAGTCACATATAGAGAACAGGAGAGGAGATACTGTGCGAGCGTCACATATAGAGAACAGGAGAGGAGATACTGTGCGAGCGTCACATATATAGAACAGGAGAGGAGATACTGAGCGATCTTCACATATAGAGAACAGGAGAGGAGATACTGTGCGAGCGTCACATATAGAGAACAGGAGAGGAGATATTGTGCGAGCGTCACATATAGAGAACAGGAGAGGTGATACTGTGCGAGAGTCACATATAAAGAACAGGAGAGGTGATACTGTGCGAGCGTCACATATAGAGAACAGGAGAGGAGATACTGTGCGAGCGTCACATATATAGAACAGGAGAGGTGATACTGTGCGAGAGTCACATATAGAGAACAGGAGAGGTGATACTGTGCGAGTGTCACATATATAGAACAGGAGAGGTGATACTGTGCGAGCGTCACATATAGAGAACAGGAGAGGAGATACTGTGCGAGCGTCACATATAGAGAACAGGAGAGGTGATAATGTGCGAGAGTCACATATAGAGAACAGGAGAGGGGATACTGTGCGAGAGTCACATATAGAGAACAGGAGAGGAGATACTGTGCGAGCGTCACATATAGAGAACAGGAGAGGTGATACTGTGCGAGCGTCACATATAGAGAACAGGAGAGGGGATACTGTGCGAGAGTCACATATAGAGAACAGGAGAGGAGATACTGTGCGAGAGTCACATATAGAGAACAGGAGAGGAGATACTGTGCGAGCGTCACATATAGAGAACAGGAGAGGAGATACTGTGCGAGCGTCACATATAGAGAACAGGAGAGGAGATACTGTGCGAGAGTCACATAGAGAACAGGAGAGGAGATACTGTGCGAGCGTCACATATAGAGAACAGGAGAGGAGATACTGTGCGAGCGTCACATATAGAACAGGAGAGGTGATACTGTGCGAGCGTCACATATAGAGAACAGGAGAGGAGATACTGTGCGAGAGTCACATATAGAGAACAGGAGAGGAGATACTGTGCGAGAGTCACATATAGAACAGGAGAGGAGATACTGTGCGAGAGTCACATATAGAACAGGAGAGGAGATACTGTGCGAGCGTCACATATAGAGAACAGGAGAGGAGATACTGTGCGAGCGTCACATATAGAACAGGAGAGGTGATACTGTGCGAGCGTCACATATAGAACAGGAGAGAAGATACTGTGCGAGAGTCACATATAGAACAGGAGAGGAGATACTGTGCGATCGTCACATATAGAGAACAGGAGAGGAGATACTGTGCGAGAGTCACACATAGAGAACAGGAGAGGAAATACTGTGCGATCTTCACATATAGAGAACAGGAGAGGGGATACTGTGCGAGCGTCACATATAGAACAGGAGAGGTGATACTGTGCGAGCGTCACATATAGAGAACAGGAGAGGAGATACTGTGCGAGCGTCACATATAGAGAACAGGAGAGGTGATACTGTGCGAGCGTCACATATATAGAACAGGAGAGGAGATACTGTGCGAGAGTCACACATAGAGAACAGGAGAGGAGATACTGTGCAAGCGTCACATAGAACAGGAGAGGTGATACTGTGCGAGCGTCACATATAGACAACAGGAGAGGAGATACTGTGCGAGAGTCACATACAGAACAGGAGAGGAGATACTGTGCGAGCGTCACATATAGAGAACAGGAGAGGAGATACTGTGCGAGCGTCACATATAGAGAACAGGAGAGGAGATACTGTGCGAGCGTCACATATAGAGAACAGGAGAGGAGATACTGAGCGATCTTCACATATAGAGAACAGGAGAGGAGATACTGTGCGAGAGTCACATATAGAAAACAGGAGAGGAGATACTGTGCGAGCGTCACATATAGAGAACAGGAGAGGAGATACTGTGCGAGCGTCACATATATAGAACAGGAGAGGTGATACTGTGCGAGCGTCACATATAGAGAACAGGAGAGGAGATACTGTGCGAGCGTCACATACATAGAACAGGAGAGGAGATACTGTGCGATCTTCACATATAGAGAACAGGAGAGGAGATACTGTGCGAGAGTCACATATAGAGAACAGGAGAGGAGATACTGTGCGAGCGTCACATATATAGAACAGGAGAGGTGATACTGTGCGAGCGTCACATATATAGAACAGCAGAGGAGATACTGTGCGATCTTCACATATAGAGAACAGGAGAGGAGTTACTGTGCGAGAGTCACATATAGAAAACAGGAGAGGAGATACTGTGCGAGAGTCACACATAGAGAACAGGAGAGGAGATACTGTGCGAGCGTCACATATATAGAACAGCAGAGGAGATACTGTGCGATCTTCACATATAGAGAACAGGAGAGGAGTTACTGTGCGAGAGTCACATATAGAAAACAGGAGAGGAGATACTGTGCGAGAGTCACATATAGAGAACAGGAGAGGAGATACTGTGCGAGAGTCACATATAGAGAACAGGAGAGGTGATACTGTGCGAGAGTCACATATAGAGAACAGGAGAGGTGATACTGTGCGAGAGTCACATATAGAGAACAGGAGAGGAGATACTGTGCGAGCGTCACATATAGAGAACAGGAGAGGAGATACTGTGCGAGCGTCACATATATAGAACAGGAGAGGTGATACTGTGCGAGAGTCACATATAGAGAACAGGAGAGGTGATACTGTGCGAGAGTCACACATAGAGAACAGGAGAGGAGATACTGTGCGAGCGTCACATATAGAACAGGAGAGGTGATACTGTGCGAGCGTCACATATAGAGAACAGGAGAGGAGATACTGTGCGAGAGTCACATATAGAACAGGAGAGGAGATACTGTGCGAGCGTCACATATAGAGAACAGGAGAGGAGATACTGTGCGAGAGTCACATATAGAGAACAGGAGAGGAGATACTGTGCGAGCGTCACATATAGAGAACAGGAGAGGAGATACTGTGCGAGCGTCACATATATAGAACAGGAGAGGAGATACTGTGCGATCTTCACATATAGAGAACAGGAGAGGAGATACTGTGCGAGAGTCACATATAGAGAACAGGAGAGGAGATACTGTGCAAGCGTCACATATATAGAACAGGAGAGGTGATACTGTGCGAGCGTCACATATAGAGAACAGGAGAGGAGATACTGTGCGAGAGTCACATATAGAACAGGAGAGGAGATACTGTGCGAGCGTCACATATAGAGAACAGGAGAGGAGATACTGTGCGAGCGTCACATATATAGAACAGGAGAGGTGATACTGTGCGAACGTCACATATAGAGAACAGGAGAGGAGATACTGTGCGAGCGTCACATATATAGAACAGGAGAGGAGATACTGTGCGAGCGTCACATATATAGAACAGGAGAGGAGATACTGTGCGATCTTCACATATAGAGAACAGGAGAGGAGATACTGTGCGAGCGTCACATATATAGAACAGGAGAGGAGATACTGTGCGATCTTCACATATAGAGAACAGGAGAGGAGTTACTGTGTGAGAGTCACATATAGAGAACAGGAGAGGAGTTACTGTGCGAGAGTCACATATAGAAAACAGGAGAGGAGATACTGTGCGAGCGTCACATATAGAGAACAGGAGAGGAGATACTGTGCGAGCGTCACATATACAGAACAGGAGAGGAGATACTGTGCGATCTTCACATATCGAGAACAGGAGAGGAGATACTGTGCGAGCGTCACATATAGAGAACAGGAGAGGAGATACTGTGCGAGAGTCACATATAGAACAGGAGAGGAGATACTGTGCGAGCGTCACATATAGAGAACAGGAGAGGAGATACTGTGCGAGAGTCACATATAGAGAACAGGAGAGGAGATACTGTGCGAGCGTCACATATAGAGAACAGGAGAGGAGATACTGTGCGATCTTCACATATAGAGAACAGGAGAGGAGATACTGTAAGAGAGTCACATATAGAAAACAGGAGAGGAGATACTGTGCGAGCGTCACATATAGAGAACAGGAGAGGAGATACTGTGCGAGCGTCACATATATAGAACAGGAGAGGAGATACTGTGCGAGCGTCACATATAGAGAACTGGAGAGGAGATACTGTGCGAGCGTCACATATATAGAACAGCAGAGGAGATACTGTGCGATCTTCACATATAGAGAACAGGAGAGGAGATACTGTGCGATCTTCACATATAGAGAACAGGAGAGGAGATACTGTGCGAGAGTCACATATATAGAACAGGAGAGGGGATACTGTGCGATCTTCACATATAGAGAACAGAAGAGGAGATACTGTGCGAGCGTCACATATAGAGAACAGGAGAGGAGATACTGTGCGAGAGTCACATATATAGAACAGGAGAGGGGATACTGTGCGATCTTCACATATAGAGAACAGAAGAGGAGATACTGTGCGAGCGTCACATATAGAGAACAGGAGAGGAGATACTGTGCGAGCGTCACATATATAGACCAGGAGAGGAGATACTGTGCGAGCGTCACATATATAGAACAGGAGAGGTGATACTGTGCGAGAGTCACATATAGAACAGGAGAGGAGATACTGTGCGAGCGTCACATATAGAGAACAGGAGAGGAGATACTGTGCGAGAGTCACATATAGAGAACAGGAGAGGAGATACTGTGCGAGCGTCACATATAGAGAACAGGAGAGGAGATACTGTGCGATCTTCACATATAGAGAACAGGAGAGGAGATACTGTGCGAGAGTCACATATAGAGAACAGGAGAGGAGATACTGTGCGAGCGTCACATATAGAGAACAGGAGAGGAGATACTGTGCGATCTTCACATATAGAGAACAGGAGAGGAGATACTGTGCGAGAGTCACATATAGAAAACAGGAGAGGAGATACTGTGCGAGCGTCACATATAGAGAACAGGAGAGGAGATACTGTGCGAGCGTCACATATATAGAACAGGAGAGGAGATACTGTCCGAGCGTCACATATAGAGAACAGGAGAGGAGATACTGTGCGAGAGTCACATATAGAAAACAGGAGAGGAGATACTGTGCGAGCGTCACATATAGAGAACAGGAGAGGAGATACTGTGCGAGCGTCACATATATAGAACAGGAGAGGAGATACTGTCCGAGCGTCACATATAGAGAACAGGAGAGGAGATACTGTGCGAGCGTCACATATATAGAACAGCAGAGGAGATACTGTGCGATCTTCACATATAGAGAACAGGAGAGGAGTTACTGTGCGAGAGTCACATATAGAAAACAGGAGAGGAGATACTGTGCGAGACTCACATATAGAGAACAGGAGAGGAGATACTGTGCGAGCGTCACATATAGAGAACAGGAGAGGAGATACTGTGCGAGCGTCACATATAGAACAGGAGAGGAGATACTGTGCGAGCGTCACATATAGAGAACAGGAGAGGAGATACTGTGCGAGAGTCACATATATAGAACAGGAGAGGTGATACTGTGCGAGCGTCACATATAGAGAACAGGAGAGGAGATACTGTGCGAGCGTCACATATAGAGAACAGGAGAGGAGATACTGTGCGAGAGTCACATATATAGAACAGGAGAGGGGATACTGTGCGATCTTCACATATAGAGAACAGAAGAGGAGATACTGTGCGAGCGTCACATATAGGGAACAGGAGAGGAGATACTGTGCGAGCGTCACATATAGAGAACAGGAGAGGAGATACTGTGCGATCTTCACATATAGAGAACAGGAGAGGAGATACTGTGCGAGAGTCACATATAGAAAACAGGAGAGGAGATACTGTGCGAGAGTCACATATAGAGAACAGGAGAGGGGATACTGTGCGAGCGTCACATATAGAGAACAGGAGAGGAGATACTGTGCGAGAGTCACATATAGAGAACAGGAGAGGAGATACTGTGTGAGCGTCACATATATAGAACAGCAGAGGAGATACTGTGCGATCTTCACATATAGAGAACAGGAGAGGAGTTACTGTGCGAGACTCACATATAGAAAACAGGAGAGGAGATACTGTGCGATCTTCACATATAGAGAACAGGAGAGGAGTTACTGTGCGAGAGTCACATATAGAGAACAGGAGAGGAGATACTGTGCGAGCGTCACATATAGAGAACAGGAGAGGAGATACTGTGCGAGAGTCACATATAGAACAGGAGAGGAGATACTGTGCGAGAGTCACATATATAGAACAGGAGAGGTGATACTGTACGAGCGTCACATATAGAGAACAGGAGAGGTGATACTGTGCGAGAGTCACATATAGAGAACAGGAGAGGTGATACTGTGCGAGAGTCACATATAGAACAGGAGAGGAGATACTGTGCGAGTGTCACATATAGAGAACAGGAGAGGAGATACTGTACGAGCGTCACATATAGAGAACAGGAGAGGGGATACTGTGCGAGCGTCACATATAGAGAACAGGAGAGGAGATACTGTGCGAGAGTCACATATATAGAACAGGAGAGGTGATACTGTGCGAGCGTCACATATAGAGAACAGGAGAGGAGATACTGTGCGAGCGTCACATATAGAGAACAGGAGAGGAGATACTGTGCGATCTTCACATATAGAGAACAGGAGAGGAGATACTGTGCGAGAGTCACATATAGAAAACAGGAGAGGAGATACTGTGCGAGCGTCACATATAGAGAACAGGAGAGGAGATACTGTGCGAGCGTCACATATATAGAACAGGAGAGGAGATACTGTCCGAGCGTCACATATAGAGAACAGGAGAGGAGATACTGTGCGAGCGTCACATATATAGAACAGCAGAGGAGATACTGTGCGATCTTCACATATAGAGAACAGGAGAGGAGTTACTGTGCGAGAGTCACATATAGAAAACAGGAGAGGAGATACTGTGCGAGACTCACATATAGAGAACAGGAGAGGAGATACTGTGCGAGCGTCACATATAGAGAACAGGAGAGGAGATACTGTGCGAGCGTCACATATAGAACAGGAGAGGAGATACTGTGCGAGCGTCACATATAGAGAACAGGAGAGGAGATACTGTGCGAGAGTCACATATATAGAACAGGAGAGGTGATACTGTGCGAGCGTCACATATAGAGAACAGGAGAGGAGATACTGTGCGAGCGTCACATATAGAGAACAGGAGAGGAGATACTGTGCGAGAGTCACACATATAGAACAGGAGAGGGGATACTGTGCGATCTTCACATATAGAGAACAGAAGAGGAGATACTGTGCGAGCGTCACATATAGGGAACAGGAGAGGAGATACTGTGCGAGCGTCACATATAGAGAACAGGAGAGGAGATACTGTGCGATCTTCACATATAGAGAACAGGAGAGGAGATACTGTGCGAGAGTCACATATAGAAAACAGGAGAGGAGATACTGTGCGAGAGTCACATATAGAGAACAGGAGAGGGGATACTGTGCGAGCGTCACATATAGAGAACAGGAGAGGAGATACTGTGCGAGAGTCACATATAGAGAACAGGAGAGGAGATACTGTGTGAGCGTCACATATATAGAACAGCAGAGGAGATACTGTGCGATCTTCACATATAGAGAACAGGAGAGGAGTTACTGTGCGAGACTCACATATAGAAAACAGGAGAGGAGATACTGTGCGATCTTCACATATAGAGAACAGGAGAGGAGTTACTGTGCGAGAGTCACATATAGAGAACAGGAGAGGAGATACTGTGCGAGCGTCACATATAGAGAACAGGAGAGGAGATACTGTGCGAGAGTCACATATAGAACAGGAGAGGAGATACTGTGCGAGAGTCACATATATAGAACAGGAGAGGTGATACTGTACGAGCGTCACATATAGAGAACAGGAGAGGTGATACTGTGCGAGAGTCACATATAGAGAACAGGAGAGGTGATACTGTGCGAGAGTCACATATAGAACAGGAGAGGAGATACTGTGCGAGAGTCACATATAGAGAACAGGAGAGGAGATACTGTACGAGCGTCACATATAGAGAACAGGAGAGGGGATACTGTGCGAGCGTCACATATAGAGAACAGGAGAGGAGATACTGTGCGAGAGTCACATATATAGAACAGGAGAGGTGATACTGTGCGAGCGTCACATATAGAGAACAGGAGAGGAGATACTGTGCGAGCGTCACATATAGAGAACAGGAGAGGAGATACTGTGCGAGAGTCACATATATAGAACAGGAGAGGGGATACTGTGCGATCTTCACATATAGAGAACAGAAGAGGAGATACTGTGCGAGCGTCACATATAGAGAACAGGAGAGGAGATACTGTGCGAGCGTCACATATATAGACCAGGAGAGGAGATACTGTGCGAGCGTCACATATATAGAACAGGAGAGGTGATACTGTGCGAGCGTCACATATAGAGAACAGGAGAGGAGATACTGTGCGAGCGTCACATATAGAGAACAGGAGAGGAGATACTGTGCAAGCGTCACATATAGAGAACAGGAGAGGGGATACTGTGCAAGCGTCACATATAGAGAACAGGAGAGGAGATACTGTGCGAGCGTCACATATAGAGAACAGGAGAGGTGATACTGTGCGAGCGTCACATATAGAGAACAGGAGAGGAGATACTGTGCGAGCGTCACATATAGAGAACAGGAGAGGTGATACTGTGCGAGCGTCACATATAGAGAACAGGAGAGGGGATACTGTGCGAGAGTCACATATAGAGAACAGGAGAGGGGATACTGTGCGAGCGTCACATATAGAGAACAGGAGAGGAGATACTGTGCGAGCGTCACATATAGAGAACAGGAGAGGAGATACTGTGCGAGAGTCACATATAGAGAATAGGAGAGGAGATACTGTGCGAGAGTCACATATATAGAACAGGAGAGGGGATACTGTGCGATCTTCATATATAGAGAACAGAAGAGGAGATACTGTGCGAGCGTCACATATAGAACAGGAGAGGAGATACTGTGCGAGCGTCACATATAGAACAGGAGAGGAGATACTGTGCGAGAGTCACATATAGAACAGGAGAGGAGATACTGTGCGAGAGTCACATATAGAGAACAGGAGAGGAGATACTGTGCGAGCGTCACATATAGAGAACAGGAGAGGTGATACTGTGCGAGCGTCACATATAGAGAACAGGAGAGGAGATATTGTGCGAGAGTCACATATAGAGAACAGGAGAGGGGATACTGTGCGAGAGTCACATATAGAGAACAGGAGAGGAGATACTGTGCGAGAGTCACATATAGAGAACAGGAGAGGGGATACTGTGCGAGAGTCACATATAGAGAACAGGAGAGGAGATACTGTGCGAGCGTCACATATAGAGAACAGGAGAGGAGATACTGTGCGAGAGTCACATATAGAGAACAGGAGAGGAGATACTGTGCGAGCGTCACATATAGAGAACAGGAGAGGGGATACTGTGCGAGCGTCACATAGAAAACAGGAGAGGAGATACTGTGCGAGCGTCACATATAGAGAACAGGAGAGGGGATACTGTGCGAGCGTCACATATAGAGAACAGGAGAGGAGATACTGTGCGAGAGTCACATATAGAGAACAGGAGAGGAGATACTGTGCGAGAGTCACATATAGAGAACAGGAGAGGGGATACTGTGCGAGCGTCACATATAGAGAACAGGAGAGGAGATACTGTGCGAGAGTCACATATAGAGAACAGGAGAGGAGATACTGTGCGAGAGTCACATATATAGAACAGGAGAGGTGATACTGTGCGAGAGTCACATATAGAACAGGAGAGGAGATACTGTGCGAGCGTCACATATAGAGAACAGGAGAGGAGATACTGTGCGAGAGTCACATATAGAGAACAGGAGAGGGGATACTGTGCGAGCGTCACATATATAGAACAGGAGAGGAGATACTGTGCGATCTTCACATATAGAGAACAGGAGAGGAGATACTGTGCGAGCGTCACATATAGAGAACAGGAGAGGAGATACTGTGCGAGCGTCACATATAGAGAACAGGAGAGGCGATACTGTGCGAGCGTCACATATAGAGAACAGGAGAGGTGATACTGTGCGAGCGTCACATATAGAGAACAGGAGAGGAGATACTGTGCGAGCGTCACATATAGAGAACAGGAGAGGAGATACTGTGCGAGAGTCACATATAGAAAACAGGAGAGGAGATACTGTGCGAGCGTCACATATAGAGAACAGGAGAGGAGATACTGTGCCATCTTCACATATAGAGAACAGGAGAGGATATACTGTGCGAGAGTCACATATAGAGAACAGGAGAGGAGATACTGTGCGAGCGTCACATATAGAGAACAGGAGAGGAGATACTGTGCCATCTTCACATATAGAGAACAGGAGAGGAGATACTGTGCGAGAGTCACATATAGAGAACAGGAGAGGGGATACTGTGCAAGCGTTACATATAGAGAACAGGAGAGGAGATACTGTGCGAGAGTCACATACAGTACAGACCAAAAGTTTGGACACACCTTCTCATTTTAAGATTTTTCTGTATTTTCATGACTATGAAAATTGTACATTCCCACTGAAGGCATCAAAACTATGAATTAACACATGTGGAATTATATACTTAACAAAAAAGTGTGAAATAACTGAAATTATGTCTTATATTCTAGGTTCTTCAAAGTAGCCACCTTTTGCTTTGATGACTGCTTTGCACACTCTTGGCATTCTCTTGATGAGCTTCAAGAGGTAGTCACCGGGAATGGTTTTCACTTCACAGGTGTGCCCTGTCAGGTTTAATAAGTGGGATTTCTTGCCTTATAAATGGGGTTGGGACCATCAGTTGTGTTGTGCAGAAGTCTGGTGGATACACAGCCGATAGTCCTACTGAAGAGACTGTTAGAATTTGTATTATGGCAAGAAAAAAGCAGCTAAGTAAAGAAAAACGAGTGGCCATCATTACTTTAAGGAATGGAGGTCAGTCAGTCAGAAAAATTGGGAAAACTTTGAAAGTGTCCCCAAGTGCATTGGCAAAAACCATCAAGAAACTGGCTCACATGAGGACCGCCCCAGGAAAGGAAAACCAAGAGTCACCTCTGCTTCTGAGGATAAGTTTATGCGAGTCACCAGCCTCAGAAATCGCAGGTTAACAGCAGCTCAGATTAGAGACCAGGTCAATGCCACACAGTTCTAGCAGCAGACACATCTCTACAACAACTGTTAAGAGGAGACTTTGTGCAGCAGGCCTTCATGATAAAGTAGCTGCTAGGAAACCACTGCTAAGGACAGGCAACAAGCAGAAGAGACTTGTTTGGGCTAAAGAACACAAGGAATGGACATTAGACCAGTGGAAATCTGTGCTTTGGTCTGATGTGTCCAAATTTGATATCTTTGGTTCCGACCACTGTGTCTTTGTGCGATGCAGAAAAGGTGAAAGGATGGACTCTACATGCCTGGTTCCCACCGTGAAGCATGGAGGAGGAGGTGTGATGGTGTGGGATGGGCTTTGCTGGTGACACTGTTGGGGATTTATTTAAAATTGAAGACATACTGAACCAGCATGGCTACCACAGCATCTTGCAGCGGCATGCTATTCCATCCGGTTTGCGTTTAGTTGGACCATCATTTATTTTTCAACAGGACAATGACCCCAAACACACCTCCAGGCTGTGTAAGGGCTATTTGACCTGGCCTCCACAGTCACCACACCTGAACCCCATCGAGATGGTTTGGGGTGAGCTGGACCGCAGAGTGAAGGCAAAAGGGCCAACAAGTGCTAAGCACCTCTGGGAACTCTTTCAAGATTGTTGGAAGACCATTCCCAGTGACTACCTCTTGAAGCTCATCAAGAGAATGCCAAGAGTGTGCAAAGCAGTCATCAAAGCAAAAGGTGGCTACTTTGAAGAACCTAGAATATAAGACATAATTTCAGTTGTTTCACACTTTTTTGTTACGTATATAATTCCACATGTGTTAATTCATAGTTTTGATGCCTTCAGTGTGAATGTACAATTTACTACACCACTCACCATCTTCCATCTACACACCGGGAGCCCTGGGGCAGTCTTGCAGCGCTGGAGTCCTGGTTTCAAATGAGCGGAGGGGACCTAGAGCTTAACCCTGTCAGTAAGAGGAGGGGTCCTAGGACTGAGTCCTGAGAAACCCCAACCGTAAGAAGATGAAGAGAGACGTAAGATCCAGCATTAGATCCAGTGAAGGAGTGGTTAGAGATATAGGAGGAGAACCAGGAGAGAGCGGTGTCCTTAAGGCCGATAGAGCGGAGCACAATGAGGAGGAGTTGGTGATCCGCAAGTCATATGCAGCAGAGATCTAAGAGAATCAGCATGGAGCAGGGACCATTAGATTTATCTGTTAGTAGATCATTAGAGACTTTAGTGAGGACAACAGCAGGATCCTACATCATTCTCGCACAGCCTCCACATCACAGCAGGATCTTTGGTGACATCATGCCTATATGTCTATGATGTCACCAAAGGCGCTAACCCACGACCTAGCGCACCCGGATTAATGCCAGAGTCCTGGACAAATGGGGGGCCCACTCACCATCAGGGACACTGGCACACTATGGGGCACCGTCCCCCCCTCAAATACTCACCTCTCCTTAATCCACGCTGCCCCGGTCTCTTCAGTGCCTTCGGACTCTCTGTGACATCTCAGGGCAGAGGGCGATAACGTCACTATAGTGCGCCCTCTGTGGAGCACTGCAAAGTCAGAAGAAGCTGAGGAGACCGGAGCATCGTGGAACTGGGAGAGGTGAGTATTTCACTGTTATTATTTTTCATGTATGGAGCATTATATGGGGCCCATTATTCTGTATGGAGCATTATATTGGGCTATTATTCTGTATGGAGCATTATATGGGGCGATTACTCTGAATGGAGCATTATATGGGGCGATTACTCTGAATGGAGCATTATATGGGGCCAGTATTCTGTATGGAGCATTATATGGGGCCCATTATTCTGTATGGAGCATTATATTGGGCTATTATTCTGTATGGAGCATTATATGGGGCGATTACTCTGAATGGAGCATTATATGGGGCGATTACTCTGAATGGAGCATTATATGGGGCCAGTATTCTGTATGGAGCATTATATGGGGCGATTACTTTGTATGGAGCATTAAATGGGCCCTCATTATACAGTAAGGAGCATTATATGGGGCCATTATTCTGTATGGAGCATTATATGGGGCCATTATTCTGTGTGGAACATTATATGGGGCCATTATTCTGTATGGAGCATTATATGGGGCTCATTATTCCATATGGAGCATTATATGGGGCCCATTATTCTGTATGGAGCATTATATTGGGCGATTACTCTGAATGGAGCATTATATGGGGCGATTACTCTGAATGGAGCATTATATGGGGCCAGTATTCTGTATGGGGCATTATATGGGGCGATTACTTTGTATGGAGCATTAAATGGGCCCTCATTATACAGTAAGGAGCATTATATGGGGCCATTATTCTGTATGGAGCATTATATGGGGCCATTATTCTGTATGGAACATTATATGGGGCCATTATTCTGTATGGAGCATTATATGGGGCTCATTATTCCGTATGGAGTATTATATGGGGCACATTATTCTATATGGAACATTATATGAAGCAATTATACTGAATGGAGTATTATATGGGGCCCAATATTCTGTATGGACCATTGTATGGGGCCACTATATTGTATGGAGCATTATATGGGACCATTATACTGTATGGAGAATTATATGGGGCTTATTATTCTGTATGAAGGATCATATGAGGCCCATTATTCTGTATGGAGCATTATATGGGTCCCATTATTCTGTATGGAGCATTATATGGGGCTCATTATTCTGTACTGAACATCATATGGGGCCCAGTGTTCTGTATGGAGCATTATATTGGGTCATTGTTCTGAATGGAGCATTATATGGGGCGATTACTCTGAATGGAGCATTATATGGGGCCAGTATTCTGTATGGAGCATTATATGGGACCATTATTCTGTATGAAGCAATATAAAGAAGCCTAGACTGTCAAGAGTCGGAAGGGACCCCTGGAGACCTAGTGTCCAACCATCAGCTCAATGTAGGAGTCACTAAACCATCTCAGGCAGATGTCTGTCCAGCCTCTGTGTGAAGACTTCAATTGAAGGAGAACTCACCACCTCTCATGGTCGCCTGTTCCACTCATTGATCGCCCTCACTGTCACCCTTCTAATATCTAATCTGTATCTTCTCCCTTTCAGTTTCCTTCCGTTGCTTCTCATGTTTCCATGTGCAAATGAGAATAATGATGATCCCTCTACACTGTGACAGACCCTCAGATATATGTAGACAGCTATTATGTCTCCTCTAAACATTCCCAGATCCTTTAACCGTTCCTCGTAGGACATACTCTGCAGTTCGCTCACCATCCTGGTCGCACTTCTCTGAACTTGCTCCAGCTTCTCAATGTCTTTTTTAAAATGTGGTGTCCAGAACTGGACTCAGTTTTCCAGATGAGGTCTGACCAAGGAGGAGTAGAGGGATAATTACTTCACGTGATCTAGACTCTATGCTTCTTTTATACATCTCAGAACTGTGTTTGCCTTTTTTGCTGCTGCATCACACTGTTGACTCCTGTGCAGTCTGTGATCTATTAGTATACCCAAGACTTTTTCACACATGCTATTGCTTAGCTCTATTCCTCCCATTCTATAGGTGTAATTTTCGTTTTTCTTGCCCAGATGTAGAATCTTGCCTTTCTCCCTGGAAAATACCATTCCATTAGTCGCTGCCTATTGCTCAAGCTTATCTAGATCCTTCTGAATCCTTTCTGTCTTCTCTAGTGTTAGCTATCCCTCCTAGCTTTTGTATCATCTGCAAATTTGATCAGTTTACCTTCAGTTCCATTATCTAGGTCATTTATAAAAATTTTCCATATAGTATAAAGGGGCTTATTATATTGTATGGAGCAATATATGGGGCTATTATACACTGTATGGAGCACTATGTTGTGCCCATTATACTGCATGGAGCATTATATGGGGCTCATTATACTGTTTGGAGCATTATATGGGGCTCATTATACTGTATGGGGCAATATATGGGGCTCATTATTCTGTATAGAGGACTATGTGGTGCCCATAATACTGTATGGAGGACTATGAGGTGCCCATAATACTGTATGGAGGACTATGAGGTGCCCATAATACTGTAGGAAGGACTATGAGGTGCCCATAATACTGTTTGGAAGACTAGGTAATGCCCATAATGCTGTATGGAGGACTATGAGGTGCCCATAATACTGTATGGAGGACTATGTGGTGCCCATAATATTGTTTGGAGGACTATGTGGTGCCCATAATACTGTTTGGAGGACTATGAGGTGCCCATAATACTGTATGAAGGACTATGAGGTGCCCATAATACTGTTTGGAAGGCTAGGTAATGCCTATAATACTGTATGGAGGACTATGAGGTGCCCGTAATACTGTATGGAGGACTATGTGGTGCCCATAATACTGTATGGAGGACTATGTGGTGCCCATAACACTGTATGGAGGACTATGAGGTGCCCATAATTCTGTAAGGAGGACTTTGTGGTGCCCATAATACTGTATGGAGGACTATGTGGGGCCATTATGTGGTAATATAAGTCTGACAGCAGACTTTTGAATCCCCCAAGTGAATGCACTCTATGCTGTGAGGATTTGCCGGATGCCATGTGAGGTGGCCAGATGAAGGAGTGGATCTGGTATGAGTTGGACATGGGAGACGGTGGATGTGGTGTGGGGTGACCATGAGAAGGGTTGAACATGGTGAGGGTTGGACATGTGAAGGGGTGGATGTCATGTGAGGCAGCGAACGAGATGTGGGTTGGCCATGTTAAGGGGTAGATGCCGTGTTGGATGGCCATGTGAAGGAGTAGATCCGGTGAGGGGTGGCCATGTGAGGCAGAGGACGCTGTTGGATGGCCATGTGAAGGAGTGGATCTGGTGAGGGGTGGTCATGTGAGGCCGTGGACACGTTGTGAGATGGCCATAGGAGACAGTAGACACCATGTTGGGTGGCCATGTAAAGGAGTGGATCCGGTGAAGGGTGGCCATGTGAGATGGTGAACGTGGTGTGAGGTGGCCATGTGAGGTGGTGGACGCGTTCTGAGGTGGCCATGTAAGGCTGTGGATGTCATGTTGGGTGGCCATGTGAGGAAGGACAAGGTGTGAGGTGGTGATATGAGGCAGTAGACGCGGTGTGAGGTGGCCATGTGAAGTGGTGGACACCATGTTGGGTGGCCATGAGAAGGAGTAGACCCAGTAAGGGGTGGTCATGTGAGGCAGTGGGCACAGTGTGAGATAGCCACATGAGGTGGTGGGCACAGTGTGAAATGGCCACGTGAGGCAGTGGGCACGGTGTGGGAGCTGATTGCGGAGATAACGCCGCTTCCTGTGATGATATTTTGTGTTTGTGCTGTTTGTACTCCCTCTTACTTTGTGGATAATCTGCTCCATCGCTTCATAATGAATGCACCATCTGCTTGTTTGCAGCTTTGTTTGTCAGCGTGGAGATGGCGGTGGGCGGCCGCCGCTTTGCTTCTGCCGCACATTGGCTTTGAGGAGCAGCTTGTGTGTAACATTACTGGTGACCGCGTGTAGGATGTAGCGTCTGTTCCGAAAAACAGGACAAACAATCAGGACAAGCACAATACAGACTATGATACCAATGTCGAGGCATCGCAGGGTCATGTATTCATCTAGGTCCACATGGCTGAAATACTCTGTGCTGCTGCCAGATTGTTTGATATGCAGACCACCCATAACCTAGAGTGCATAGGTATATACCTTACATATGTACAGATATATACTCACGATGGGGTTACTGGCATATACTACAGCAAATATAGTAGGAGCAATGTTGTCCCCCGAGGGTTTATCAGACACGTAGTATGGGTTGTGCTCCAGTCCTCCAATCACTCCCATCATTGAAGAGTCTAGACCACAACAGGAGGCTGCGGAGGCTACTGGTCTCTGGATGTTGTTCTGGCACTGTAAAGTATCTGTGACGCTCGGGATGGATAAGACCGGCGGACGGCACAACACACAGAAACAACGGGATGGAAAAAGGGAGAGGAAGGCCCTAACAATAGGGAACGAGTGATGGGGCACCTCCTAACACAGCCCGTGCCTATCCCTAAGCTCCCCTAACACCCTATGCGAGTCCTTTTCCCCGCCGCCGTCACGTGCATAGTTCCTAGCTATCACCTCACTATACACTGGCTAGTGCACTGGCCGGCAAGGACACTAGCATCATCACTGCAGATGGTGTATACACAGGGGGTAGTGACAAGTACGAGACAGACAAGGAAAGGGAACAAGAAACTTAGCTCCAGCCACTGCCACCAAGCTCCACACTGCAGAGGACATGAAATCTGGAAACCAAGCTCCACAGGAGTAGCAGATAAACCGCTGGAACCAGAGAGCTCTTTACTCCAGGCTGGTTATCATAAATTTCTCTATCACCGACAGTCAGATGATGGTTCACAACCATGACCAGCAACAAAGCAGCTGCCAGCAAGGAAACTGACATTAACCCTTGCTGACCTAAAAAGGAAAAAAGCAACATTTAAATCATAGCAGATCCAGAGCTGCCACGAATCCAAAAATGAATCATGACAGTACCCCCCTTTCAATGAGGGGCCTCTGGACCCTTAACACTGGACTTCACAGGAAATGACGTACAGTAAGGACGCCTCAGCCCACTATAAGATTCACTGCACAGTCCAGATCCACAGGTTTACAGCAAACGCAGCCGATGGTGATGGAAATACTGAAACCTCCGGAGGAGCAACAAATCTTCAGAGAAACGACCTGCTGATTACATTATATACCTGCATTACTGTGGTTAACTCCAGCTGGAAGGTCCTAGGGCTGAGAACAGCCGACACCCGATACAGCCCGATCACCCTAGAACTCCAGGTTCCAGATGCATACCTCCACTTGATGTTTTTAGTGGACACCCACACGTACTCATTCACACACAGGTCCAGACCTGGACGTTTATTTCCACGCGTACGTTTGCCAACAGAAGGAATTCTCATTGAGGAACAGATAACAGAGGCGTCCCTCTGAGTCACCAAACTCAATGTTAGGGCTAGCGGAACGCACCAAATTATAAGAGATGGTATAAGGTGCTTCGCAGCCCGGGGTCCACCATGCAGAGATGGAACCTGCTGCTGAGTAATGACGGACTATATGGCGGTACAATGTGGATACACACACAGGTTAACTTCACCCTGTCTGAAGGAAGCAAACCCTGTTGAATCACAAGGCCGCGGTACCGCACCAAGAGCGCAAGCAAGGAGTCTCAGGACTCTATCCCAAGACACAGGATTAGAGTACGTTCAGACCACTTGCGCAACTGGGGTGTCAGAGTAACTGAAAATATAACGTAAATGCACAAGAGTGCGTGCGGTGCCGCTTTGGCGGATGCCACTAACCACCCAGACTTGGGATAGGAAAGCGCTCTAGTAGCGCATGGCGCCGCACTGGCGGTCACAGCAATTGACGCTGTATCGTGCGTTTAGTACTGATGGCTCTGTCAGGCGCTAGATAGCAAACATCCACCTTACGCGAACAGTCATACACAAGGGAGGGGATAATTAATGAGCGACTTTCACACATCAACACACACACGATTTCAAGTATACACTAGCGCATGGCTGTGCGGCAATGCAAACCTTTTATAGCTGCAGGACCTTCCCAGAAGGACCAATGGGAGGCTGCCACAGAAGTTGAGCACCTTCAGGACCTTCCTAGAGGACCAATGGGATTTGCTGCAGTATCTAAGCATGTGACCCTTGATCTCCAACGAGAGATCTTACCCTGGGCATGCTCAGTATGTGAAAAGCAGGACTTAGTCCCAGAAAGACTTGCTCGCCGCTGAACATTGCTGGCTACAAGGACAGAGCCTGGAAGGGCAGTAGTAACCAGTCGTCCAGTATCAGCCTGAGCTAGACGCTGGGACTGACGTCTCCGCTGAGCAGACTCCACTGCGGCTGGAGAAGAATGGGAGACCGCAGCGGAGATGGTTCGAGATTCCCCCTGTGCAGAGGCGGGAACTCGACACCTAACACTCATACTCTCAATACATTCATGGGGAACCACCATGATCCCTCATTCCCCCAAGACTCATGGTTTACTTGTGGTGAGGGTTGAATCTAGCCCCTACTCCCTGGTAGCACCTTAGCTGCCTCCACCAGAGAAGATGGGGCAGAGACCATAGCTCACAGGCAACAGCTTTACAAGACTGGTCCCAACTAATTACTTCCCTGGACCGCCAATTTATGACTGGATTGTATCTCTTCAGCCAGGGAAACCCTAAGACGATTAGAGTTGGCATCCCCTGCAAGATGTAGCACTATAGGAACTCCTCATGAAGAGTCCCTATACACAGGTAAATATTGTCTACTACTTGGGTCAAACTCCTCTGGCTGAGAGGAACAGAGTCAATTGCATGAATGGAAATGGGTCTCGCCAGCCTCCTACCAATCAGACCATTGGTCTGAACAAAGCAAGAATCCACCAGATTGACTCGAAGTCCACTATCCACAAGAACTGGTACCGTCTCAGTATCCCCATCAACCACCACTTTAGCAGAAATGGAAAACTGAGACGTGGAGGAAATGTACACGCCCTGGTCACCTCCCTCCACACGACTAGGGGAACGTGGCTTTGATAATGAAGTGCCAACTTTGGCGAGAGATGTGCAGCCATTGATGTAATGATCCATAAGACCACAGTAGAAACATGCCACGGCGAACAGCCATCAACCCAGTTTGAGAGGAGACCCCCCCCCCCACCTTGCCTGGGTTCGTCCACCAGCACCAGTGTGTCCTCCTCCCTAGAAAGAACAACAGGAGGTTGATTCGGTGTATATCTCTCCCTGAGGCATCTATCCACTTGGATAGCAAGGGTCATGGTGGCCTCCAATGACCCAGAAGTAGCATATTGCACCAGAGAATCCTGAAGCCTAGCTGACAGACCTTGACAAAAATGGCTTCTAAGGGCAGGGTCATTCCATTGAGTGTCAGTGGTCCGTCTCTGAAACTCTGTGCAGGACTCCTCAGCCCACTTGCTTGATCTTACAGAGTCTAGAGTCAGCCAGGGAGACCCCATCAGAATCCCCATACAGCAGCGCCAATTCCCCAAAAAACTCATCCACCAACCGCAAAGATGGTGAATCGCTCAACAGGGAGAAGGCCCGGGATTGGGGATTATCCTTGAGAAGGGAGACTATAATCCCCACATGCAGTTCCTCACTCCATGAAGAATGAGGGCAAAGCCTGAAACATAACTTACAGGCTTCTTTGAATACAATAAATTTATCTCTTCCTCCAGAGAATGTGTCAGGGAGAGATATTTTGGGTTCCGGTTAAACCTGAACATGAGCCGAGACCAAAACCCCAGACACCTGCTGAAGCAGCTGCACCACCTGTGCCCGCAACTCCTTAACCTCATCTGTGAGGGTCTGGATCAGGTGAGCAAAAGACTAAGCTTGACTCATAGGTTCACTGGAAAAAATGGTCAGGTTGGTAATAATGTCACGCTCGGGATGGATAAGTCCGGTGGACGGCACAACACACACAAACAACGGATGGAAAAATGGAGAGGACGGCCCAAACAATAGGGAATGATGTATGGGGCACCTCCTAACCACAACTTGTGCAAATCCCTAAGCTCCTCTAATGCCTTATGAGGGTCCCTCCCTCCGCCGCCATCACATGCCTAGTCACCTCACTATACCCTGGCTAGTGCACTGGCTGGCAAGGACGCTAGCCTCAGCACTGCATATGGCATCAACACAGGGAGTAGTGACAAGCACGAGACAGACAAGGAAACTGAATGTGATACTTAGCTCCAGCCTCTGCTGCCAAGCTCCACACAGCAGAGGATACAGAAACAGGGCCCCAAGCTCCACAGAAATATCAGCTACAGCGCTGACATCAGAGAGCTGCAAACTCCAAGGCTGGTCTTCATAGACAAACTCTATTACCAACAGTCAGCTGATGCATCATGTGACCTTTTAAAGGATGGAGGGAGTGGTCATCACCCACCTCAGCTGACCAGCAGCAAAAGCGTCTGCCAGCGAGGAAACGACATTAACCCTTGCTGGCCTAAAAAGAAAAAAAAACACATTTAAATCATAGCAGAACCAGAACTGCCACAAATTCAAAAATGAATTGTGACAGTATCTTCACTGCTCCAAGTCTATTCATCGTGTAAAAACTGTCAATGGGGTCTGGAGGAGGAGGACAGTAGAACCCGGAGGTGGAGGACATCAACGAAAACAGAGGGTCCTATAGAAAGAGAACAGAGAAGACTGCAGGAGGACACAGGAGCCTGCAGGAGGAGGAGGAGGAAAACAGAGTAGTCTGAATCATGGAGAAATAGTAGCATGGGGGAGGAGGGCCAAGGAGCCTGTAGAAAAAGGGCAAAGGATCTTGCATGATGAGGACAGAGGATTCTGGAGGAGGAAGAAGACAGAGGAGCCTGGAGAACAGAGGAGTCTGGAAAAGGGGGACAGAGAGGAGTCGGGAAGAGTGCGGATGAGCCTGGAGCATGAGGAGGACATAAGAGCCTGCAGGAGGGCAGAGGAATGTGGACCCAGAGGGGGACAGAGGAGCTTGGAAGAGGAGAGCGGAAAGAGGAGCCTGGAGGAGGTAGACAGAAGAGTCCATAGAGGAACAGAGGAGCATGGAGGCAGAAAAGGTGGACAAATGAGTGTGGAAGAGGACAGAAGAGCCTGGAGATGGAAGAGGTAGACAGAGGAGCCTGCAGTAGGAGGACAGAGCAGTCTGGAGGAGGAAAGAGGACCCTGGAGAAGGAGGGCAGAAGAGCTTGGAAAAGGAACAGGACCAAGAATTCTGGAGGAGAACAGAAGAGTGTGGAAGAGGTGGACAGGGGAGTGTGGAGGAGATGGACAGAAGAGTGTAGTAGAGAAGGAGGTGGACAGAACTTGGAGGAGGAGGACAGAAAAGTCTGGCGGAGAACAGAGGAGTGTGGTGACGGAAGAGGTGGATAGAGAAGGTTGGACGAGGATGACAGAGGAGTGTGGAGGAAGCAGACAGAGGAGCCTAGAGGAGGAGGAGGAGACTTTAGGAGGACAGGAGTATGGAGGCAGAGGAGATGGACAGATGATTTTGGAGGAGGACAGAGAAGTCTAGAGGAGCAGGACACTTGTCAAGATGAGGAGGAAAGAAGAGTCAAGAGGAGGAGGATAGAATAGTCTAGAGGAGGAGAAGGAGGAGGACAGAAGAATCTACAGAAGGAGGACAAAAGAGTCTAGAGGAGGAGGACAGAAGAGCCTAGAGAAGGAGGACAGAGGAATCTAGAGGAGAAGGAAAGTTACACAGAAGGAAAAGGACAAAAGAGTCTGTAGGAGGAGAAATCATAAGTCTAGAGGAGGAATAGGAAGATGACAGAGGAGTCTAGAGGAGGAGGACAGAAGAGTCGGGAGGAGCAAGGACAGAAGAGTCTAGAGAAGCAGTGGAGGGACCCAGCTAAGGGCCTAGGGGTTACTCGGTACCAGGTCCGGTGGTCATTAAAGGGGAAATCACAGTAGCAGTGACCTGGTCTGTGGCCTTGGGTGTCCAAGTTAAAGGGAAGGTCTTTAAAGGGGTTATTAAAAATAAGAATGTATGTGACGCCACCTGTGGTATTCAGTCAGGAGTGACCGACGCTGCTTAAAGAGGTCCACTGGGGTGATGTTGTGGCAGCAGGGAGGGTACGGATTCCCACAGGTGAAGTTGGGCTCCCAGTGTAATAGGCAAAGATGGTGTGGTGCCAGAAATAATCACAGGACACAAGGTTGCAGTCTCTTTACCTGTTTACTGCTGGTTTACGGCCACAGTCCAGGGTACCAGTAACAGGTATAGGTGAGGTCTGGTCGGCCTGGAAGCGATTATGGATCCCTTTCTCAGGTGAGGTTAGAAAGCCTTCTTTCTCACGCTGTGAGGCGAGTCCCTTGCTGCCTATGGCTCCACACAAGGTCCTCTCTTTCCCTGTCCTAGGACAGTACCCGCATGGTAGGCAACGCAAGCCTTTTTAAAGGGGTCTCTAGGATGACTGCGGGCTCTGTATGTTGCTGTACCTTCGGGTGTGGGTGTGGACAGACGACCTGAAGTCTTCTGCCCTCCGATTCTGCTGTGGAACATACAGTTCCACACAGCCTCGGGCTCCCGGTTCCCAATTCCTGTGCTTTGACGTGGAGGGAGCCCAGTCGCAGCTCTCCTCCAGCTCCTTAATTCTCCTGTGCTTCCTCCCTCTGGCACATTCTACAGGTCCAACACTGTCTGTTTCCCTTCTCTGGCCTGGAGTTGCAGCCTCATGTGCTGCATGGCCACAGCTTTTCTGCTCACTCTCCTCTGGTCTCTCTCACTGTGTGCTCCAGACTGCCTGTCTGGCACCGACTGACTAACTCCTCCTCCAAGCCAGAATATATATATATATATATATCTTTGGAAGCTCCCCTGAAACTGGGTTCAGAGCTACCCCTGCTGGCCTGGAATCAGAACATGTTGAATGTATGTGCTACCTGTTAAAGGGATCCTCCTCACCTCCAGGCATGGCATTAACCTCCACAAAAGGAAGGCAACAACACTGTAAAGAGCCTAGAGAATGACATAGGAGTGTGGAGGCCATAGAGGTGAACAGATGAGTGTGGAAAGAAAAGAAGTGGACGGAGGAGTCTAGAGGGGAGGAGCAAGACACAAGAGTCTAGAGTACAACAGAGGAGTGTGGAGGTTGAAGAGGTGGACAGATTAGTGTGGAAGCGAAAGAAGTGGACAAAGGAGTCTAGAGGAGAACGGTAGAGGAGTGTGAAGGAGGAAGACAGAGGAACCTAAAGGAGGAGAAGGACAGAAGAGCTTGGAAGAGAACAGGAGTGTGGAGGATCAGGAGGTGGACCGAAGAGTTTTGAGTAGGACAGATGAGTGTGGACTAAGAAGAGGTGGACAGATGAGTGTGGAGGGGGAAGAGGATGATAGAAGAGTGTGGAGGAGGAGGACAGATGAGCCTTGAGGAGGAAAGGAGTGTCGAGGCTGAGGACAGAAGAGTCTAAAGGAGGAGGAGGATAGAAGTGTCTAGAGGAGGACACAAGAGTCTAGAGGAGGACAGAGGAGTGTGGAGGCATAAGAAGTGTACAGAGGAGCTTGGAGGTAGATGACAGAGTACTGAAGAGGAGGACAGAAGAGCCTGGAGGAGGACAGGAGTGAGGAGATAAAGGAGATAGACAGAGCAGTCTGGAGGAGGACAGGAGTGTGGAGGCAGAGGAGGTGAACAGAGGAGTCTGGAGGAGGAGGACAGAAGAGCTTAAATGGGAGGAGGAAGACAGTCTAGAGTAGGACAGAGGAGTTTGGGTGTGGAAGAGGTGGACAGATGAGTGTGGAGGCCAAAGAAGTGGGCAGATTAGTCTAAAGGAGGATGAGAGGGGTGTAAAGGAGGAGGACAGATGAGCCTGGGGGCGGCCAGGAGTGTGGATGCTGAGGACAGAAGAGTCAAAAGGAGAAGGATGATGCTAGAAGTGTCTAGAGTAGGACAGAAGAGTCTGGAGGAGGACAGATGAATCATTTGTATTTGTAAAGGTATCCTCCCCGCCAACCATGACAGGGTGGAAAGAATCTTATGGGGTGGTAGGGGGCGGTGAGAATCTTATTGGGTGGTAAGAATCTTAGAGGATGGTAGGGGTGGTGGTGATAATCTTATGGGGTGGGGGGGGTGAGAATCTTATGGGGTGGTAAGGGGATGATGAGAATCCAATGCGGTGAAAAATGGGCAGTGAGAACCTCATGTGGTGGTAGGGGGCAGTGAAAATCTAACTGGGTGGTGGGGGTAGTGAGAATCTTTTGGGGCAGTAAGGGGCGGTAAGAATCTTATAGGGTGGTAAGGGGATGGTGAGAACCCTATGGCATGGTAAGGGGAGATGAGAATCTTATGGGGTAGTAGGGGGCAGTTAGCATCTTATGAGGTGGTAAGGGGGTGGTGAGAATCTTAGGGAGTGGTGAAAATCTTATGGAGTGGTAAGGGGGCAGTGAGAATCTTATGGAGTAGTGAGGGGGTGAGAAACTTATGGGGTAGTAGGGGGGTGGTAAGAATCTTATGGGGTGGTAACGGGGTGGTTAGAATCTTATGGGATGGTAAGAGGGTGGTGAGAATCTTGTGGGATGGTAAGAAGGCAATGGGAATCTTATGGGGTGATAAGGGGCCGTAAAAATCTTATGGGTTGATAATGTAATAATCTTATGGTGTGGTAGGGGACGGTGAGAATCTTGTGGTAAGGGGGCGGTAATAATCTTATGAGGTGGTAGGGGCAGTGAGAATTTTATGAGCTGTAAGGGGGTGGTGAGAATCTTAAAGGGTGGTAAGGGTTTGTTTAGAATCTTATGGGGTGTAAGGGGGTGGTGAGAATCTTATAGGGTGGTAAGGGGGTGGTGAGAATCTTTTGGGATGGAAAGGGGTTGGTGAGAATCTGATGGGGTGGTAGGGGGCGGTGAAAACTGGGTGGTGGTGGGTAGTGAAAATCTTATGGGGTAGTAAGGGGTGGTAAGAATCTTATAGGGTGGTAAGGGGATGGTGAGAATCCTATGGCATGGTAAGGGGGAGATGAGAATTGTGAGAAAAATGTATGTCCGATAATGGAAAAAACCATAGCGGAGGGATTTTTGCACTTCTGACCATGGTCCTAAAAGCTGCAGGGCTAAAAAAAAACCTTCCGTGTGTTTCTGAATGTGTGAGTAGAAGAGCTTTTATGGCTTCTTGCTGCATTCCTGACTTTCAGCTCCCAAATCCCTCATGCCCCTCCTAAAGGAATTTTTATGATCGGGATAGATGCATAGACAGTTGTACCAGCTTAAACTGGTTGGATCTCCCTTGTAAAACATGAGGTCCTTTGTCCTAATATTGCAAGATATTGGGCAAATGATTTAGGCTAGGAAAATAATGAGTTGATATTGCTAAAGTCCATCGGCGCATCTATCCATCACTGTAAGCAGGAGCTTCCAAGTCCAACAGGGACAGAGTACGGATTTCTCTGGAACTGAGTGTCCCTACTAGCCTGAATTTAGTATCTATAGAGAGCAAAACTTAATACAAGATGAATGTTGGGTGTGTTATGATTCTGACATGTTCTGGAGCGGAGATACAGGCATTAGACAAACTTGTGTGAAATTTACTAAGACTGAAGAGAGAGGAGGGTCTGGGTAAGCCAGCCCTGTTGGTGATGTCACGGGCTGCGGTTTATAAGTTTCTGCCACTGCCAGGACCCCAGCAGTGAGTTTTGACCTGAGAAGCCTGACTGCCCGTCCTGATGCATTGGGACATATGGGAACTCCACCCACTAGCCTGGTTGCCTGAAATGAACTGAGAACATGTGAGTTTTACCTTTTCTCATTTAATTCTTTTATTTTATAATTACCTTATACATTTTCAATTGTCTCATTTTGTAACATCCTTGTAATATTTTTATATAAACACTGCCTTTTTCGGAGTAAAATATATAACTTACTGTACTAGTTTCCATTCTTCTGTTCTAAAACGTACCCTAAGCCTTCTGAAGGAAATTACGCTACTGTGAAGGGTTAGCTTCGGACCCGTTTAATCGAAGCTGGTGGCAGCATCCTGTGTGCGGGCCTTTGGGTGTCGTAGCGACTGCGGCTTTGATAATTATTGTTCCTGCCTGAGTGGGAGTATTTATATCGCCTCGTTGCAGTGTGCCCAATAGCCAGTACATAGCAGGCAGCCTTTCTGGCAACTAATTACCCTAGGTGCAGTACCTAATCTGACCTGAGAGTAATAGGGGGGCCAGAGAGCTGCAAGTTTCAAGTGGAACTGTAAGCGGGATATACATAAATGCCTGCAGTTCGTGGTATATTGAAGAGCAGTGGGATACCTAAAATAAGCCCCTGCTGTAAACTAAGAGGTTAATAGCCTTGTTTGTGTTTTTTTTTTGTCACATTGTAGCAGTGGAGGGATAACTAAGATAAGCCCCCCTGCACATGTGATAGCCGTCTGTTGGCCTAAAGTCACCCCGATCCGTGACGTAGGGGTGACGGTCACGGTGTGAATCGTGACATATTGGTGGCAGCGGTGTGGATTCGTGACAAGAATCTTATGGGGTAGTAGGGGGCAGTGAGAATCTTATGGGGTGGTAAGTGGGCAGTGAGAATCTTATGGGGTAGTATGGGGGTGAGAAACCTATGGGGTTGTTGGGGCAGTGAGAATCTTATGGGGTGGTTAGGGGGTGGTGAAAATCTTACGGGGTGGTAAGGATGAGATCAGAATCTTATGGGGTTGTCAGGAAAATATGAAAAATTTTCCATTGTACGGGTTAGGGTTGAGCGAAACGGATCGGACAAATTAAAAAATCGCCGACTTTTGTCAAAGTCGGGTTTCATGAAACCCGACCCGATCCTAGTGTGGGATCGGCCATGAGGTCGGCAATCTTCGCGCCAAAGTCGCCAAGATCCGAATGATCAGTGCAAAGTTATCTGTAAGAAATGCTCAAAGACCTTTAGCAGAGGGAAGAATGTCCAAAATTTAAATACAACATGCATGCTTAGACATTTAACCAGCATGCACTTGCAAGCCTGGACTAACTACCAGACGTCACATACCGTTGGTGCACCTGGTCAGAATGAAGGTAGTCAGCAATGCTACATTGCTTCCCTCACTGTAAGCCCACCGGTTAGGACACCACCAGCAGCAAATGTGGAGGTATCGTTGCAAGGCCAAAGCAGTCAGGGAATCACAAAGTTATTGGTAGGAAACACTGTATGTAGGCCAACATCAAGAATACCATCACCAACCCTCTCTCAATCCGCCATGTCCACCACCACCGCTAGTTCCACCATATGCAGCTCTCCAGTCCAGCTCACCCTACAAGAGACTCTCGTTAGGAAAAGAAAGTACTCATCCTCTCATCCGCGTACACAGGGTTTGAACGCCCACATTGCTAGACTTATCTCGCTAGAGATGATGACCTACCGGTTGGTTGAAAGCGAAGCTTTCAAAGACCTTATGGCCTACGCAGCACCATGCTATGACCTACCCAGTCGACACTTCTTTGCGAGAAAAGCCATCCCAGCCCTCCACCAGCATGTCAAAGACCGCATTGTCCATGCACTGAGGCAATCAGTCAGTGGAAACGTGCACCTCACAACAGATGCATGGACCAGTAGGCATGGCCAGGGACGTTACGTGTCCATCACGGCACACTGGGTTAATGTGGTGTATGCAGGGTCCACAGGGGACAGCCATAGTGGGACAGTTCTGCCTAGCCCACGGTCTAGGAAACAGTTGGCTGTAGGCGTTCGCCAACCCCTTCCTCCTCCTCCAGAAGCGAAAGCTCGTCCACAGAGCGCAGTCGCACGACCACTCCATCCGCAGCTGCCAGTGTTACCACTAGCTGTTCGATAATGGGACACCTCGTGTGCAAGTGTCAGCAGGCTGTGTTACAAATGAAGTGTTTGGGCGACAACAGACACACCGTGGAAGTACTGGCCGAGTACTTGCAGCAACAAACTCAGTCATCGCTGGGCAGTGTACATCTTGAGGCAGGCAAGGTAGTCAGTGATAACGGAAGGAATTTTATGGCTGCCATAGCCCTTTCACAACTGAAACACATACCTTGCCTGGCTCACACCTTAAACTTGGTGGAGCAGTGCTTCCTGAAAAGTTATCCGGGGTTACACGACCTGCTCCTGAAAGTGCGCAGACTTTGCTCGCACATCCGCCGGTCGCCCGTACAGTCCAGCCGTATGCTCAACCATCAGCGATCGCTGAATCTTCCCCAGCACCGCCTAATAATCGACGTTGCAACAAGGTGGAACTCCACACTGCACATGCTTCATAGACTGTGTGAACAGAGGCGTGCTGTTATGTGTTTGTGGGAGGATACACGGGCAGGCAGTTGGATGGCAGACATGGAGTTGTCAGGTGTGCAGTGGTCGAAGCTACAAGACCTCTGTCAAGTCCTTCAGTGATTTGAGGAATGCACATGGCTGGTAAGTGCAGACAACGCCATAATAAGCATGAGCATCCCCCTAATGCGTCTGCTGATGCAAAGTTTGACGCACATAAAGGATCAGGCGTCTGCACCAGAGGAAGAGGAAAGCCTTGATGACAGTCAGCCATTGTTTGCTCAGGGAACTCTCCTGGACGAGGCTGCGGACGAAGAGGAGGAGGAGGAAGATGATGGGGATGAATATTTATGGGTGGAGGATGCTTCTCAGGGGGCAATAGAAACTGGTGGCGTCGCAAGGTCAGGTACAGGGTTTTTGCGGGACACAAGTGATGTTGATTTGCAAGAAAGTGCTCCTCAACCCAGCACAAACAGTGAAGTGACACCTGGAACATTGGCCCACATGGCTGAGTATGCCTTGCGTATCCTATAAAGGGACCCCCGCATTATAAAAATGATGACCGATGACTATTACTGGTTGGCCTGCCTCCTGGATCCACGATATAAAGGAAAATTACAAAATATCATGCCACATGAGAACCTTGAGCAAATATTGGCTACCAAACAAGCAACTCTTGTAGACCGTTTGGTTCAGGCATTCCCAGCACACAGTGGCGGTGATGGTTCTCACACGAGCCATAGTGGGCAACATGGCAGAGGTGCACAAATCAGAAGTGGCGTTGGACAGAGGGGTTTTATGACCAGGTTGTGGAGTGATTTCGCAATGACCGCAGACACGACAGGTACTGCAGCATCGATTCAAAGTGACAGGAGACAACATTTGTCCAGTATGGTTACAAACTACTTTTCCTCCCTTATCGATGTTCTCCCTCAACCGTCATTCCCCTTTGATTACTGGGCATCTAACAGACACCTGGCCTGAATTGGCAGAATATGCATTACAGGAGCTTGCTTGCCCTGCTGCCAGTGTGCTATCAGAAAGTGTTCAGTGCTGCTGGTACAATACTGACCGAAAAAAGGACTCGTCTGGCTACCCAAAATGTTGATGATCTCACCTTCATTAAAATGAACCAATCATGGATTTCCAATTATTTGGCCCCACCTTCCCCTGCTGACACGTAGCTTGCCTGAAAAATGTCCTGCTTTTGGCCTCCTCTTACTAACTGCTCCAATTCCTCCATTTGTAGCTGCTGAATGTCCACCATAGGCCATTTTTTTTCCTCCCTAAATGGCCTGACTCCCCGCCACAGGGCCGGGGTCACCACCTGGCGCAAGCACCCGTGCGAGTGCCGTTTGCCTGGACAGGTGGGTGTGCCCACTCTTGGGCGACGGCACTGGCACAGGGTCCCTCATAGTACAATGAAGTGTCTCTGACGGTGGTGGTGCACAACCAACGTCAGACACACCGTCGTAATATGAGGGGCCCTGTGCCAGTACCGCCGCCCACGAGAGAGTGTTCTCCCCCAGCTCGAACAGTGCTCTACCACTTGCAAAACTTATCTCTCCCTGCTCCACCACAGTGTAGTCTGTGCTGTTAAATCCTTCAATGGCACTGCCAATACAAATTTGTTGAAATGATAGATGATAGTTAAAATATACAGGGGCCCTGGCCTCCATTTAGACCAGTTAATACTTTGCGCCAACTACCACTGTCTGCTACTCAGCAGAGGAGCCCACCCTTGTACCTAGCTATGCCACCTGGTTATTTCTGAAAAAAATTTTGGCAGACATTTAGCCCACTTTATTATTAGGGCCTACTAACTGTGTCAGCCACTCCTTACAATTGTCCTCCACTGAACAAAGCAATGCCGCCTGTTTAGTCCTGTTACCACATTTGAACTGCATTTAGCCTACTTTATTATTTGGGCCTATATCTGTGTTTCCTCCTCATCCTGCCCATTGCCCAGCCACTGCTAGATGAGTCTGCTGGTACATTGACCCAGACCACTACATTCCCCTTGCACTCTACACAGCCAGAATCTGACCCTGCTGAAAGTCTGGTTCCCCTTCCCGAATACTATACCACCTTACACAGGGACAAAGAGGAAGGTGCAGATGAAAGTGCAGGTTCCTTCATCAGGTGGGGGGGGGGGATACTCACTGGCAACGTCACTGGCACAGGACCCCTCATAGTACGCAAAAGTGTCGCTGCTGGTGTGAGGCACCCCCGCCGTCAAACACACCGCCGTACTATGAGGGGACCTGTGCCAATGCCAACGAGTGGGCCCCCCCAGCTTGCTCAGGATCACAGCACTTGCAAAGTTGAAATACTTACCTCTCCCTGCTCCACCGCCGTGACGTATTCCGCGTTTCCTGGGCCCACGAAAATCTTGAGCCAGCCCTACTCCCCCCACAACTTTAGCCAAATGACCCCCAATTTTCAATGACTAACTATTATTATAAGGAAAATTAAGATTCACAAGCTTCAGTAATAAGAATTGATGTTTTTGGCATTAAAATGGGCACTGTAGGTGTTTTCCTGGCCTCCACTCACTGCCGACTTTGATTCCCCATTGACTTGCATTGGGTTTCGGGTTTCAGTCGGCCCCCGACTTTACGCAATAATCGGCCGATTTCACCCAACCCGACTTTTCACAAAGTCGGGATTCGTGAAACCCGACTCGATCCGAAAAAAAGTAAAAGTCGCTCAACTCTAGTTGGTACATTCCTATCCTTCCCTATATACCGCTCTACCTTTGCTGAGTGTTTGTATGTAAGTTGCTTTCTGTTAGCTCAGTTTTCTCTTTGTGTCTTGTTTATCTTACATTTCTGTCACTGTCCTCCATGTCGTGGGGGAGGGGACAGATCAGGGTTTATCAGGAGCATAGTAAAGGTACCGTCACACTGAGCAACTTTTGAACGAGAACGACAGCGATCCGTGACGTTGCAGCGTCCTGGATAGCGATCTCGTTGTGTTTGTCACGTCCCTCGCCTTCAGCTTCCCGCACTGACTGTGAGTGCCGGCCGTAAAGTAAAAGCAGAGCACAGCGGTGACGTCACCGCTGTGCTGTGCTTTATGGCCGGTGCTGACACAGTCAGTGCGGGAAGCTGACGGCGAGGGACGTGACAGACACCGGAATGTGAGTATGTACTGTTTTTTGTTTTTTTTTTAACATTTACGCTGGTAACCAGGGTAAACATCGGGTTACTAAGCGCGGCCCTGCACTTAGTAACCCGATGTTTACCCTGATTACAAGCGAACACATCACTGGATCGTCGTCACACACACCGATCCAGCGATGACAGCGGGTGATCCAGCGACGAAATAAAGTTCTGGTAAACCTGATGTTTACCCTGGTTACCCGGGGACCTCGGCATCGTTGGTCGCTGGAGAGCTGTCTGTGTGACAGCTCTCCAGCAACCACACAACGACTTACCAACGATCACGGCCAGGTCGTATCGCTGGTCGTGATCGTTGGTAAATCGTTTAGTGTAACGGTACCTTAAGGTCGGAGACTCGGGCCTCTCTACCTCCAAGATTCCCCGGGGACAGAGATAGTTAGGGTCCCAGGTCCAGGGGCAGTTTGGGGCCCTGTGACGGGTGTGTGTGACAGAGCAGGCAAGGACAGCAGGCCAATGACCAATCCAACAACTTTTATTGAGACGAGGAAACTATAACACCAAACGTAGAGTCTGCACGGTGGCCAAACAAAAGGGACAAATCCAGGGGCGGCACCCAGTAATCCGACGCCAAGGAATATATAACAACAATCTCTAGATTCGGTCCTCAAATCCAGCTGAGGTGAGACCTCACAATCCGACGTGGCAAATTATCTCCAGTCTCCATAGACAGCACAAGACCTGGCTGCAGATCCTCGCCATTCCCAAGACACAACAACTAACTGAACATGTGGCTTATTGTCCTACCTCTCGTGGGATCAGCCCCCTTGTTGGGCAGAGATACTAACACCCACCCACTTAAACATAGCTGCAAGGATTAAGAATGTTCCAGAAGCCCTGACCCAGCCTGTCTGCAGGTTTGTGTATTGGAGATGTCCCCTTGCAGAGGGGAACAAAGCCACACATGCCCCCACCAGATCCAGGACAAGGAATACTAATGTAGGCCTGATGACAGTATGGTCCACGTCTACAGGCTGGGGGGACACTCTGTTACAGGCCCCTCTTCCTTCTTGAAGATCATCACAACGTGACAACATTAGAAGCAGAAGAGTGAAGGGCGTTATGCAGCGGTACTAACCCTAAGGGGCCCTCGCAGTTTTCTTTCATACTTGTGCCATCAGTTATTATTATTATTATTATTATTATTATTATTAATTAAGGTTGAAGGAAGACTTTAAGTCCATCTAGTTCAACCCATAGCCTAACATGCAGGATAGGATCAGACAGGCACAGGGCCCCTAATACCCCAGAGTTGGGTCCCTTAATCAATTAACCCCTTACTTTCCTGGGCTTGTCTTGGCAGGATCAGATTCGCTGTTGCCGTTTTCAGAAGATCTTGGTAAAACACTGACACTTTGTGAGGGGATGATGGGACCGAAGCTTCAGGCGACAGCGCGCTCCGCAGTAAATTAAACGGTGATTTCATGCCGCCTCGACCCCTGTCACAAGTTAATAGGGCGTGAAGAATAAAGCACGAACACGGCGACTAATGAGCGGCAGGGGGTGCGGGCGCCACTTCCATCATGTTCTCAGATATATCTTAATAGTCTCATTAGCGGCTGCTCCAACAATGTCCCTATATAATTATTTATTATTATTTATTTATACAGCACCAATTAACGCCATCAGTGGAACGCAAAACGATGACATCATCCAATGAGAGATACGCATCACCGAGCAGGTAGAAGACACCACAGAGGGGACAATGTGGGCACAAAGCCAAGAAAACCAGTGTACATCTGGCAATCCACCGCTAAAAGTCATCACACAGACCGATAATCAATAATCTAATACTGCCATTCTCTGCTGATATATTGTATGAATAATACTACCATACACTGCTGATATACTGTATGAATAATACTGCCATACACTGCTGATATACTGTATGAATAATACTGCCATACACTGCTGATATATTGCATGAATAATACTGCCTGTCACGATAATATGAATATGCCATGTTTTGAGTATATACCTAAAAGGTTCATGGCTTTTCAGACACACGCTGTAGGCTTTTCCGACCCTCCCTCTTCACTCTGCCTAGAAAGCTCTTCTCTCTTAGCCTGCAGACAACTCTCTCCCCTGTTGTGAATTCCGTCTGGGTTCCCTCTGGTGGCCTTTAGCGATACTGCGGGTCTGGAGCTGGGCTCAGCTGCCTCATTTCCTGCTATGCTGGTTCCTATTTAACTCCACCTGGACCTTTACTTGTTGCCTGCTGTCGTTGTATTCAGTACTGGTTCTGACCTCTCCTGGATTTTCCTGGTGACCTGTCTATTTCTGAGAAGCTAAGTCTTGCTAGTTCTTTTTGTTCATTGTTTCCTTGAATTTGTTTCTCAGTATATGATGTGTTCAGTCCAGCTTGCTTATATGTGATTTTTCGCTTGCTGGTAGCTCTGGGGAGCAGAAGTGCGCCCCTCACATCGTGAGTCAGTGTGGGGGTTCTTGTACTTTCTGCGTGGATAGTTTTTGATAGGGATCTGTGCGGTCGGTACAAAAACTGCTATCTTCTGTCTATTTAGTGTTAGCGGGCCTCATTTGCTTAAACCTGTTTTTCATTCCTACGTTTGTATTTTCCCCTTAACTCACCGTTATTATTTGTGGGGGGCTGTCTAAACTTTGGGGGTATTTCTCTGAGGCAAGTAAGGCTTGCTTTCTCTCTAGGGGTAGCTAGTTTCTCAGGCTGTGAAGAGGCGTCTAGGTTTTTAGGTAACGCTCCACGGCTGCCTTTAGTGTGTGTGGATAGGATCAGGATTGCGGTCGGTATAGTTCCCACATTCCCGGAGCTTGTTCTACTATTTAGGTTTACCTATCAGGTCAGTTTGGTGATCCTACCACCGGATCATAACTGTCATGGTTCCCAATGGCAAGGGAACGTCAGAGAACATAAATAACAGAACAGCTCTTGGGTGATGGAATCTCGAGCTGACCGTGAGCTAAACCTACCACACAACTAACAGTGGCCGGGTGGCGTACCTACGTTTTATCCCTAGACGCCTAGCGCCAGCCGGAGGACTAACTAACCCTAATAGAGGAAAAGACAGACCTGGCTTACCTCTAGGGAAATTCCCCCAAAAAGGAGACAGAAGCCCCCCACATATATTGACGGTGAGTTCAGAGGAAAAGACATACGCAGTATGAAGGTAGGTTCAGCAAAGCGAGGTCCGCTTACTAGATAGCAAGAAGATACAATAGGGAACTTCACGGTCAGCTGAAAACCCTATTAAAGTACCATCCCGAAATTACTTTAAGACTCATGTGTCAACTCATGACACCGGAGTGGCAATTTCGGCCCACAAGAGCTTCCAGCTACAGAAAAATAACATAACTGTGAACTGGAACAAAAATGCAAAACAAACTTAGGACTAAGAGTCCAACTTAGCTGATAGTAGTCTAGAAGCAGGAACATGCAACAGAAAGGCTCTGGTTACATTGATGGCCAGCACTAGAATAACTGAGCAGCAAGGCTAAATAGGATACACCCATATCCTGATGGAAACAGGTGAACAGAGAAAGTGAAGCACACAAGTCCAGTACCACCAGTGACCACCGGTGGAGCCCAAAAACCAAACTCACAACACATAACACTCCCCCCCTGCTATATAGTTGTAATGTGAGACCAGCGTGTCAGCTCCACTGAGGAAATTTTATGGCTTTGTGCTGCGAAAGCCAGTCCTCTCCCTAAGGCTGCTGTTGTGTATCCACTTTTTGGGCTCCCCTGGTGGTTGCTGGTGGTACTGGTGACTTGTTTGCACTTTGCTTCTTCTGTTCACCTGCTTCCATCAGTGTTTGGGAGTTTCCTATTTAGCCTTGCTCTCCAGTCATTTCCTTGCCGGTCATCATTGTAACCAGAGCCTTCGGTTGCATGTTCCTGCTACTAGTCTGCTGATCAGCTAAGTGGACTTTGTCCTTTTGTTTTGTACCTTTTGTCCAGTTTGCAGTTTTTGTAATTCTCTGTAGCTGGAAGCTCTTGCGGGCTGAAATTGCCACTCCTGTGTCATGAGTTGACACAGGAGTCTTAAAGTAATTTCAGGATGGTTTTTGAAAGGGTTTTCAGTTGACCGTGAAGTCCTCTTTTGTATCCTTCTGCTATCTAGTAAGTGGACCTCTCTTTGCTAAATCTACTTTCATACTGTGTATGTCTTTTCCTCTTAATTCACCGTTATTACATGTGGGGGGCTGCTATCATCTTTTGGGGTATTTCCCTAGAGGTAAGCCAGGTCTGTTTCTTCCTCTACCAGGCGTAGTTAGTCCTCCGGCTGGCGCGTGGCATATAGGAAGCCGTAGGTATGCTCCCTGGCTACTGTTAGTTGTGTGGTAGATTTAGCTCACGGTCAACTCGAGTTTCCATCACCCGAGAGCTCGTTCGTTACTTATGTGTTTTTTACGTTCCCTTGCCATTGGGAACCATGACAGGCTGCCGTCACACTAGCAGTATTTGGTCAGTATTTTACATCAGAATTTGTAAGCCAAAACCAGGAGTGGAACAATTAGAGGAAAAGTATAATAGAAACATATGCACCACTTCTTCATTTATCACCCACTCCTGGTTTTGGCTTACAAATACTGATGTAAAATACTGACCAAATACTGCTAGTGTGACGGCAGCCTAAACCCCTCATCCCCTCTCCCGCGTGATACCAGCATAACTGGTGTAGCAAATTCCAAACTGCATGGGACTCTTTTGTTCTTGAAAAGTTATGTATACTAGCACCGATCAGGGATAGCGAGATAAAAGTTACATATTCCGGATGTCCACCGAGAGATTTATAACTCACAGAAATCGCTAGGAGCTAAACCCAATGAAATGCAAGGAACGGGTTTCTCCGTAAGCGGGTAATATACCTACGCCGTGTTTATACTTAAAAAGAACCCCCCTGATGTGGTGAGCATCATCATCCTTGTGTCGTTCTTCTACAAGGTTCATACAGGGAGTTATGTATAGAAATGGTTTGTCATAACCCTAAGAAAGGGGAGTATTCAGCCTCTGAGTGAGGTCACCACAAGGGGAGTGCCTTGGTTTTTGGCATGGAGATAACTGAGTGAGACATCAGTCTTCACTAGTCTTTTGTCCCGGGTCTAGCTGCGAGACAGATCTGTGATGCATCTAGATGTGTGCCCCTCCCCCACAGCACATGGTCAACCATGAGATGAAATGATATGAACGAACTGTGTTTTTCAACTTTAATCCCATTTTAGTTGTAATTGTACTGTACATACGATACTTGTCTACTTTTATAATATCTTTATATACTTCTGTAAACACTGCCTACCTTTTTGGAATAAAATATATAAAATTACTAGCTTTCTTTCCCCTTGCTCTATAACATACTATCACGTCCTCTGAAGTGAATTAGGCTACTAATCTGTGTTAGCTCCGGACCCATTATTAATTAAGAAATCGGAGCTGGTGGCAGCGGATTTGTCCTGTGCATGTGGGAGGCTTTATAGTGACTGACAGTGTTGACAATTATTGTTCCTGTCTAAGTGGGAGTAGTTATATCGCCCTCGCTGCTGTGTGTCCATTAGCCATTACAAAGTAAGGCAGCCGTTCTGGTGAGTGATTACCCTAGGTGCAGTACCCTATCTGACCTGAGGGTAAGGGGGGCGCCAGAGAACTGCAAGTTCCAAACCGGAATTGGGATGTGGGATATAGATAAATCCCCTTCAGAAAGGAACCAGGGGCAACCAAACAACCCCGGTCCATGACAAATTGGTGTGAGAGGCTGCGAAAATAAAGGTATCCTCCCCATGAATCGTGACACTGCCAAACACTGCTGATATATTGCATGAATAATATTACCATATGCTGCTAATATATTGCATGAATAATACTACCATATGCTGCTGATATACTGCATGACTAATACTGCCATACACTGCTGATATATTGCATGAATAATACTACCATACACTGCTGATATACTGCAGGAATAATACTGCCCTACACTGCTGATATACTGCATGAAAAATACTGCTCTACACTGCTGATATACTGCATGAATAATACTGCCCTCAACTGCGTCAGGAAATCGTAAGAATGTCTTGTTATCCCGATTGCACTTCTGGAACTTTCCACTTCATTTGCTGTTACAGAAGCAAAGCCCTATGGCAGGCACATGCCTGAGGTTGATGACAGCCCACCTTCGCCTGAGGAAAAAACACTTTTCTCCCTCTCACTCTGCCTGGTGTGTGTAATCCTATACCCCTTCCCCCCTCCTTCAGGAATGTTAATTAGCAGAGCTCAGCTCTTTTGTTTGCAGCCACGCACTTTCTGATTTGTGTGTTTTTCATGATGAATAATTCGAGCCCAGGTGGTGACAGAGATATACAAGTTACATATTCCGGATGTCCACAGAGAAATCTATAACTCACTGAAATTGCTAGGATCTAAGCCAATAAAATGCAAGGAACGGATTTCTCTGTAAGCAGGTCATATATTTATGCCGTGTTTATACTTAAGAGAACCCCCCTGACGTGGTGAACATCCTGATCATTGTGTCGTTCTTCCACGACGTTCATACAGTGAGTTATGTATAGAAATGTCTTGTCATAACTCTAAGAAAGGGGAGGATTCAGCCTCTGAGTGAGGTCACCACAGGGGGAGTGCCTTGGTTTTGAGCTGGGAGATAAGTGAGTGAGACATCAGTCTTCACGTGTCTTTGTCCTGGGTCTAGCTGCAAGACAGGGGTGTATTGCATCTTGATGTGTCCTCCGAGCACATGGTCGGCCGTAAGACCAAATGATCTGAACGAAATATGTTTTTTCAACTTTAAACCCATTTTATTTGTAATTGTACTGTACATGCGATACCGGTCTTATTTATAATATCTTTTTATACTTCTGTAAACACTGCCTACCTTTTTGGAGTAAAATATATAAAATTACTAGCTTTGTCTCTCCTTGCTCTATAACAAACTGTCACATCCTCTGAAGTGAATTATGCTACTAATTTGGGTTGGCTTCGGACCCATTAATGATTAAGAAATCGGAGCTGGAGGCAGTGGATTTGTCCTGTGCGTTTTGGAGGCTTTGTAGCCACTGGCGGCGTTGATAATTATTGTTCCCGCCTGAGTGGGAGTAGTTATATTGCCCTCGCTGCAGTGTGCCCATTAGCCAGTACAAAGTAAGGCAGCCTTTCAGGCGACTAATTATCCTAGGTGCAGTACCCCGTCTGACCTGAGGGTAAGGGGGGCGCCAGAGAGCTGCAAGTTCCAAACCGGAACTAGGAGTGGGATATAGATAAATCCCCTTCAGAAAGAAACAAGGGGCAACCAAACAACCCTGGTTCATGACAAATTGGTGTGAGTGGCGGGATGATAAAGGTATCCTCCCAGTGGCCTTGGCACACTGCTGATATACTGCATTTATAATACTACCATACACTGCTGATACATTGCATCAATAATACTGCCATACACTGCTGATATACTGTATGAATAACACTGCCCTACACTGCTGATATATTGCATAAGTAATACTGCTATACACTGCTGATATACTGCATGAATAATACTGCCCTACACTGCTGATATATTGTAAATACACAAACACCACATCAATTGCAGGTGAAAAAGAGGCATAGGCAAATGTATAAAAAATGCATATATACTTTATTTAAACATACATAAAAAACAAAACTAGGAGGCTCATAAAATACCAATGGCATACAGAGCAAGACGTATTCATTAGCACTGCTGCAAAAAACTGTACCACATTACTGCTGATCGCAATACATATTCAAAATCTGCAATATGACTCATACAGGGGTCTATAAAGGCAGAACATATTGCTAGGCAGAAACTTCTTCACCATATTGAAATACAAACTACGCCTCAATAATATCTTGCCGCACATATAGTGTTTTAATGCAGGCAATAGATAGGGCAATGCTCATATTGGTGTCAAATATATAAATTTAAATAGTGGTGACAGAAAGAACAATTGCAGCCAAATATCCTGTTTACTCACATAAGTATGAATCCTGCTTCGAGTGACCATCAGTAACCCCGACAGCGCCGTTTCGCCATAGTGGCTTCCTCAAATAGGGGCAATTGGTTTCTGAGGTGGCTAGTCCACGATTGGATTTTTGGTTATGTATAAAACTGCTGATATATTGCATGAATAAAACTGCCATATACTACTGATATACTGCATGACTAATACTGCCCTTCACTGCTGATATATTGCATGAATAATACTGCTATACACTGCTGATATACTGCATGAATAATACTGCTATACACTGATAATATACTGCATGTATAATACTACCATACACAGCTGATACATTGCATGAATAATATTGCCATACACTGTTGATATACTGTATGAATAATACTTAACTACACTGCTGATATATTGCATGAATAATACTGCTATACACAGCTGATATACTGCATGAATAATACTGCCATACACTGCCGATATATTGCATGAATAATACTGCCATACACGGCTGATATACTGTGTGAATAATATTGCCATATACTGCTGTTGTATTTCATGAATAATACTGGCAAACACTGCTGATATATAGCAAGAATAATACTGCTATACACTGCTGATATATTGCATGAATAATACTGCCCTACACTGGTGATATATTGTATGAATAATACTGCCCTACACTGCTGATGTATTGCATGAATAATACTGGCATACACTGCTGATATACTGTATGAATAATACAGCCCTACACTTCTGATATATTGCATGAATAATACTGTTATATACTGCTGATAAACTGTATGAATAATACTGCCCAACACTGCTTATATATGGCATGAATAATACTGCCATATACTTCTGATATACTGTATGAATAATACTGCCCTACACTGCTGATATATTGCATGAATAATACTGCAATACACTGATAATATACTACATGAATAATACTGCCATACTCTGCTGATATACTGCATGAATAATACTGCTCTACACTCTTGATATACTGAATAAATAATACTGCCCTACACTGCTGATATATTTCATGAATAATACTGCCATGCACTGCTGATATACTGCATGTATAATACTACCATACACTGCTGATACATTGCATGAATAATACTGCCATACACTGCTGATATACTACATGAATAATACTGCAATATACTGCTGATATACCGCGTGTATAATACTACCATACACTGCTGATACATTGCATGAATAATACTGCCATACACTGCTGATATATTGCATTAATAATACCACTATACACTGCTGATATACTGTATGAATAATACTGCCATACACTGCTGATATACTGTGCCATACACTGCTGATATAATGCATGAATAATACTGCCCTACACTCCTGATATACTACATGAATAATAATGCCATACACTTCTGATATGCTGCATGTATAATATTACCATCGACTGCTGATACATTGCATCAATAATACTGCCATACGCTGCTGATATACTGTATGAAAAACACTTTCCTGCACTGCTGATATATTGCATGAATAATACTGCTATACACTGATTGGTCAGGGCGGCCATGTTGCCGGGACACGGACCAATCACAGCAAGCCGTGACGA
Source organism: Ranitomeya variabilis (assembly GCF_051348905.1). NCBI lineage: Eukaryota > Metazoa > Chordata > Amphibia > Anura > Dendrobatidae > Ranitomeya > Ranitomeya variabilis. The sequence continues at coordinate 689,054,585 of NC_135236.1, read as the reverse complement.
AATTACGTCACGGCTTGCTGTGATTGGTCCGCGTCCCGGCAACATGGCCGCCATTAACCAATCACAAGCCGTGACGTCACGGGAGGCTGGACACGCGCGCTTTTTAAAAAGCGCGCGTGTCCAGCCTCCAGTGACGTCCCGGCTTATGATTGGTCACGGCGCCATGTTGCCGGGACGCGGACCAATCACAGCAAGCCGTGACGAAATTACGTCACGGCTTGCTGTGATTGGTTAATGGCGGCCATGTTGCCGGGACGCGGACCAATCACAAGCCGTGATGTCACGGGAGGCTGGACACGCGCGCTTTTTAAAATGGGCGCGTGTCCAGCCTCCCGTGACGTCACGGCTTGTGATTGGTTGCGTCTCCCATGTGACTGCGACGCAACCAATCACAAAGCCGGGACGTAATTTTAAAATCCTTAAGGACCTGAAATTACGTCACGGCTTGCTGTGATTGGTTGCGTCCCGGTCACATGGGCGGCACGCAACCAATCACAAGCCGGGACTCACGTAAAGGAAAGAAAAGCGCGAATTTTAAACAAAGAACGCTGCCGCTTCCCTCGGTAAGGTGCAGGCTGCGTCGGAGAGGTGAGTATAGCAATATTTTTTATTTTAATTCTCTCTTTTACACATTTTTACATTAATGTTGTTTCGATACCGATACCCGATATCACAAAAATATCGGATCTCGGTATCGGAATTCCGATACAGCAAGTATCGGCCGATACCCGATACTTGCAGTATCGGAATGCTCAACACTACTGCTGATACATTGCATGAATAATACTGCCATACACTGCTGATATACTGTATAAAAAATACTTTCCTGCACTGCTGATATATTGCATGAATAATACTGCTATACATTGCTTATATACTGCATGACTAATACTACCATACACTGCTGATATATTGCATGAATAATACTGCTATACACTGCTTACATACTGCATGACTAATACTACCATACACTGCTGATATATTGCATGAATAATACTGCCCTACACTGCTGATATATTGCATGAATAAAACTGCCATACACTGCTGATATATTGCATGAATAATACTGCCATACACTGCTGATATATTTCCTGAATAATACTGCCCTACACTGCTGATATATTGCATGAATAAAACTGCCATACACTGCTGATAAACTGTAAGAATAATACTGCCTTACACTGTTGATATATTTCATGAATAATACTGCCATACACTGCTGATATACTGTTTGAATAATATTGCCCTACACTGCTGATATATTTCCTGAATAATACTGCCATACACTGCTGATATACTGTATGCATAATACTGCTTTAGGCTGCCGTCACACTAGCAATATTTGGTCAGTATTTTACATCAGTATTTGTAGCCAAAACCAGGAGTGGGTGGTAAATGCAGAAGTGGTGCAGATGTTTCTATTATACTTTTCCTCTAATTGTTCCACTCCTGGTTTTGGCTTAAAAATACTGATGTAAAATACTGACCACATACTGATAGTGTGACGGCAGCCTTACACTGCTAATATATTGCATGAATAATACTGCCATACACTGCTGATACAATATATCAGCAGTATTATTCATATAGTGTATCAGCAGTATTATTCATATAGTGTATGAATAATACTGCCATGTGCTGCTGATATACTGTATGAATAATACTGCCTTACACTGCTGATATATTTCATGAATAATACTGCCATACACTGCTGATATACTGTATGAATAATACTGCCCTACACTGCTCATATAATGCATGAATAATACTGCCATATACTGCTGATATACTACAGTATATGAATAATACTGCCCGACACTGCTGATATATTGTATGAATAATACTGCCATACACTGCTGATATATTTCATGAATAATACTGTCATATACTGCTGATATACAGTGTGAATAATACTGCTATACATTGCTGATAACATTGCATGAATAATACTGCCATACACTGCTGATATATTGCATGAATAATACTGCCATACACTGCTTATATACTGCGTGTATAATACTACCATACACTGCTGATATATTGCATGAATAATACTGCCATAGACTGCTGATATATTGTATGAATAATATTGCCCTACACTGCTGATATATTTCATGAATAATACTGCCATACACTGCTGATATATTTCCTGAATAATACTGCCCTACACTGCTGATATATTGCATGAATAAAACTGCCATACACTGCTGATAAACTGTAAGAATAATACTGCCTTACACTGTTGATATATTTAATGAATAATACTGCCATACACTGCTGATATATTTCCTGAATAATACTGCCCTACACTGCTGATATATTGCATGAATAAAACTGCCATACACTGCTGATATACTGTTTGAATAATATTGCCCTACACTGCTGATATATTTCCTGAATAATACTGCCATACACTGCTGATATACTGTATGCATAATACTGCCTTAGGCTGCCGTCACACTAGCAATATTTGGTCAGTATTTTACATCAGTATTTGTAGCCAAAACCAGGAGTGGGTGGTAAATGCAGAAGTGGTGCATAGGTTTCTATTATACTTTTCCTCTAATTGTTCCACTCCTGGTTTTGGCTTAAAAATACTGATGTAAGATACTGACCACATACTGATAGTGTGACGGCAGCCTTACACTGCTAATATATTGCATGAATAATACTGCCATACACTGCTGATATACTGTATGAATAATACTGCCCTACACTGCTCATATAATGCATGAATAATACTGCCATATACTGCTGATATACTACAGTATATGAATAATACTGCCCGACACTGCTGATATATTGTATGAATAATACTGCCATACACTGCTGATATACTGTATGAATAATACTGCCCTACACTGCTCATATAATGCATGAATAATACTGCCATATACTGCTGATATACTACAGTATATGAATAATACTGCCCGACACTGCTGATATATTTCATGAATAATACTGTCATATACTGCTGATATACAGTGTGAATAATACTGCTATACATTGCTGATAACATTGCATGAATAATACTGCCATACACTGCTGATATACAGTGTGAATAATACTGCCATATAGTGCTGATATATTGCTTGAATAATACTGCCATACACTGCTGATATATTGTATGCATAATACTGCCATACACTGCTGTTATTCTGCATGAATAATACTGCCATACACTCTTTATACAGTCATAGTTGAGCATGTCGGCACCCGTGAGATTGTTCCAGAAAACTAAGTATTTCTCCCAGAACATTATCACAATTCCACATGTTTTGTTATACTCAGCTTTACCGTATTTTCTTGTGTTTATTGAAACAACACAAAAAAACTGAAAAAAGGCAAATTGGACATAATCCGTCCACATGTGAATGTAATGAAAAAATATGTCAGGAGACCCCGCAGGACCCCACTGCTGACACAGAGACGTAAAAGGCTAGACTGCAGTTTGGCAAAATGTAGGTGATGTAAGACTACTCTTACTGAGTGTATTGGGGGACACTCGCTTGGCCGCGGTATTCAGCACACGGGCACGGGTTTTTAAAACAAAACAGTCCATACGGTTTATTATGCCTCATAAACCATACCATGAGCAGTCCATTTACATTCTGAACCCGGACATCACTTCAAGTTTCAGGCCCTTATTCTGTGGCAACTAAACACGCTGGTCCTCTCCTGACCAGTTGCGGTGGGTTACCACACAGTTCATGGAACATAACAGGCACCATCAGACAATGATACCTTATGGGAGCTCCTGCTCCATCTGCTGACTCCTTGTCAGTCCTCTCTCCTGGGGAAACTGCCTTACGGGGTTCACCAACTTGCCTGGCCGGCACACATCAGTCCAGAGCCACCGAAGGCCGGTAGCTTCCCCAACACCGATCATCCAGGTCCACAGTCTCTCAGGTGCTCCAAGAAGACTCCACTCACAGGAGCTTCTAACACAGACTGTCCAGGACCATGATCACACTGTGGTCTTCAGAACGTCCATCCCACCTGGGACCGTCCAAGACAGAGGCATGTGGCCTGTCTGGGTGCTATTCAGGACTTAGTCCAACACCACAGGCCGCCAGGTCCAAACCATGTGCTTTCCAGGAAGCCTCCTCCCAGGTCTTCCAACACAGGCTTCCAGGACCTTGCACTTGGACCAATCAGATCCAAACACTGGAACCACACAGAAGACCATGTGACCCACACCCTGGCCACATTATGTACCCGTAAGCACACCCACAGTAATGGATCACCTGGGCTGGTCACGTGATCCTGACATCACTGCAGGTCGATTCTCACGGCCTCAATACGACTCCGTGCACATAACGGGGAGACCATGCAGCGCCCCCTACCTGTTACAGGGGTCACTACATCACAGTGAGTAACCAAAATCCTTCTGGGAAAGCATTTTGTGGACAGATGAGACCAAAATAAAGCTTTTTGGTAAAGCACATCATTCTACTGTTTACCGAAAATGAAATGAGGCCTACAAAGAAAAAAACACAATACCTACAGTCAGATATATTGGAGATTCCAAGATAATAGCACAGTACCTACAGTCAGATATGGTGGAGGGTCACAGATGTATTGGGGTTGTTTTGCTGCCTCTGACGGGTGCCCTAACTCTGTGCAAGGCATCATGAAATTTCAACATTACCAAAGGATTTTGGGTGGCAATGTAGTACCTAGTGTCAGAAAGCTGGGTGTGCGTCCTAGGTCATAGGTCTTCCAGCAAGACAATGACCTCAAATATAATTCAGAAGCCCATCATTGCTGAAACAAACAACATTTTACAAAATGCAGGTAGCAAAATTACATACTCCCTAAATAATACTACACCACAGCATCCACATAAGGGTATGTGTCCACGTTCAGGTTTGCTTCAGGATTTGGTCAGGATTTTATGCAGGTAAAATCCTGACCAAATCTGCACCTGAGGTCAGTGGCAGGTCACCTGCGTTGTCCTTGAGTTTTTTCTGCAATGTAAGGACATGCTGCGTTCTTAAAAGACGCGCCGCATGTGAGTTTTCTCGGGTGTGCCGCATGCGTCTTTTACTGCATAGTGAAGACAGGATTTCATGAAATCCCCCCACTATGCTGTAACATCTGGACGCTGCGGTTTTTATGCATGCTGCTCAACGCTGCGTCAAAAACTCAGCGTTTCCTGAACGTGGACACATACCCTAATGCTGCAATCATGTAGGTAATAAGACCACCATACGGTGCCCTGATACCCAAGAAATACTGACATTAACCCAACCCTAAAGGACAAGTAACACAGCTAAAAAAACCATACAGTACCCTGATACTAGCGCCATACAGTGCTAGAAATACTGCTATATAGATTCCAATAGAATAGTGTACAAACATCAAGTATACAGATGAACTGCCATATAGTGCCCTGACAATAGCGCCATACAGTGCCTACATACCAAGTCCCACAGGAGCAGAGACTGACCCTGCAGTACACCGCATTACCTGGAGTAATAATGCCATACGAGCATGCCGCACGATGGCACAGGAGCCCCGCCCCCTGACCTGAACAGAGTTCTACACTCCTGACCTGCACAGAGCCTCGCCCTTTTTACCTCACAGAGCCATGCCCTCCTGACCTGCACAGAGCCACGCCCTCCTGACCTGCACAGAGCCACGCCATCCTGACCTGTGCAGAGCCCTGCCCTCCTGACCTGTGCAGAGCCACACCCTCCTCCTGGCATGCACAGAGCCACACCCTCCTGGCCTGCACAGAGCCACACCCTCCTGACCTGCACAGAGCTTTGCCCTTCGTACCTGCACAGAGCCTGCCCTCCTGACCTGCACAGAGCCTCACCCTTCTTACCTGCACAGAGCCCCGCCCCCTGACCTGCACAAAGCCACGCCCTCCTGACCTGCACAGAGCCACACCCTCCTGACCTACACAGACCCTCACCCTTCTTACCTGCAGAGAGCCCCGCCCCCTGACCTGCACAGAGCCACGCCTTTTTGACCTGCACAGAGCCACACCCTCCTGACCTACACAGAGCCTCACCCTTCTTACCTGCGCAGAGCCAAGGTGACAGCAGTGTATGTTCCCACCTGCAGACCATCACCCCCATCCTCCACATAACATGAGGAGAGTTACACCTGGATCAGCTTTTACAGGAGCAGTGAAACCTTCAGACTCCGGCATGAATGTGAATGATGCCGGCTGCCAGAAAGCCGTCTCCTCCTCTGCCCAATTTATGGCCGCAGTCAACTTTATGGCCCTATAAAAGCCAATGTCATCAGGAGATCAGCGGCCAAATCTGCAGAAAGAGGAAAGTGTCATCAACACGGAAAAGTAATGGTGGCTGCTGTGCCTGGAGCCCAGAACTGCTGAGCAGCGTGGTATCCACTGACCGATGCCGGCCCCAAATCATCCCAAACACAGAGCAGAAAGACCATCTGCCTGATCACTGCTCATCAAAGTACTGACCCTGCACCATACCTCCCAACTTTTGAAGAAGGCAAAGAGGGACAAAGTTTATGATGCGCGCAGCGTGCCGCGGCAGGTTTTAGGCCATGCCTCTGACCTCTCCCATTTCTCAACTAGTCACACCCATATCCACGCCCCAACCACACCCATTTAGCACTGATGATCAAGCTGTTTAATAAACAATAATTATAAACAAAAAAATATGGCCACACAGTGCTCCATACTGTACAATGGCCACACATGATGCTCCATACTGTACAATGGCCACACGGTGCTCCATACTGTACAATGGCCACACATGATGCTCCATACTGTATAATGGCCATACAGTGCTCCATACTGTACAATGGCCACACATGATGCTCCATACTGTATAATGGCCACACATGATGCTCCATACTGTATAATGGCCACACACTGCTGCAAACTGTATAATGGCCACACATTGCTCCACACTGTACAATGGCCACACAGTGCTCCATACTGTACAATAGCCACACATGATGCTCCATACTGTATAATGGCCACACATGATGCTCCATACTGTACAATGGCCACACATGATGCTCCATACTGTACAATGGCCACACAGTGCTCCATACTGTACAATGGCCACACATGATGCTCCATACTGTATAATGGCCATACAGTGCTCCATACTGTACAATGGCCACACATGATGCTCCATACTGTATAATGGCCACACATGATGCTCCATACTGTATAATGGCCACACACTGCTGCAAACTGTATAATGGCCACACATTGCTCCACACTGTACAATGGCCACACAGTGCTCCATACTGTACAATAGCCACACATGATGCTCCATACTGTATAATGGCCACACATGATGCTCCATACTGTATAATGGCGGATACTGTACCATGGCCACACATGATGCTCCAAACTGTATAATAGCCACACAGTGCTCCATACTGTACAATGGCCACTCATGATGATCCATACTGTATAGTGGCCTCACAGTGCTCCATACTGTATAATGGCCACACATGATGCTCAATACTGTATAATGGCCACGCATGATGCTTAATACTGTATAATGGCCACACAGTGCTCCATACGGTATAATAGCCACATATGATGCTCAATACTGTATAATGGCCACACAGTGCTCCATGCTGTATAATGGCCACTCATGATGCTAAATACTGTATAATGGCCACACATGATGCCTAATACTGTATAATGGCCACACAGTGCTCCATACTGAATAAAATGGCCACATATGATGTTCAATACTGTATAATGGACACACATGATGCTCCATAGTGTATAATGGCCACTCATGATGCTCAATACTGTATAATGACCACACAGTGCTCCATACTGTTTAATGGCCCCACATGATGCTTAATACTGTATAATGGCCTCACATGATGATCCATACTGAATAATGGCCACACAGTGCTCCATACTGTATAATGGCCCCACATGATGCTCAATAATGTATAATGACCACACAGTTCTCCATACTGTTTAATCGCCCCACATGATGCTGCATACTGTATAATGGCCCCACATGATGCTGTGTACACTATAATGGCCACACATTGCCTTCTCCATCACCACACACACACACACACACACCTCTCACAGCGCTCCCTCGCAGCAGCCGACAGCTTCCTCTCTCGCAGCATTGAATGATGTCATTCGGCCGCGCCACGCTGCTGACTGCTCACGTCGCTGCAGCTCAGGTACTCCACTGATAAAGACCTCTCCGTGTCTCTTGTGCCAGTCATTGTCAGAGCGAGGAGCAATACCCTTTCCGATCCGACACAGCTAGCGATCGCGCAAGCAGTTTAAAGCGGCTGTACATTTGGTCTGAGGCAATGCGGGAAAAGGAGGATCCTGGCCGGGACAGCGGGACAGTCTCAAAATTGGAACTGTCACACTGAATCCAAGACGGTTGGGAGTTATGCACACGTGACTCCGCTCCAAACACACACATGGCTCAGCTCCGTACACCTCATACACACGGGGCTCCGCTCCGTACACCTCGTACACATGCGGCTCCACTCTGTACACACACATGGCTCCGCTCCGTACACCTCGTTCACATGCGGCTCCACTCTGTACACCTTGTACACACGCGGCTCTGCTCCGTACACCTCGTACACACGCGGCTCCACTCCATACACCTTGTACATATGCGGTTCCGCTCCGTACACACACACGACTCCGCTCTGTACACCTCGTACACACACGGCTCTGCTCCGTACACTTTGTACACACACGGCTCTGCTCCGTACACCTCAACCACACTCGGCTTTGCTCCATCCACACTGTAAACCCCTCCTGACCCCTCACAAACTTACCCTCATCCGGTACCATGAGAACCAGCACAGCAGAGTCCTGCATACACAGAGGCCCCTGATTATGTGACCCCTGACTCCTCCACTCCTGTGACCTCATAATAATAATCTTTATTTTTATATAGCGCTAACATATTTCGCAGCGCTTTACAGTTTGCACATTATCATCACTGTCCCTGATGGGGCTCACAATCTAGAATCCCTATCAGTATGTCTTTTTTTTTTAAATGTGGGAGGAAACCGGAGGAAACCCCCGCAAACACAGGGAGAACATACAAACTCCTTGCAGATGTTGTCCTTGGTGGGATTTGAACCCAGGACTCCAGCGCTGCAAGGCTGCAGTGCTAACCACTGAGCCACCGTACAGATCTAACCACTGAGCCACTGTGCTGCCCATCACATCACAGGTCCTGTTGTACAAAGAAAAGCTGCAGAGAAAGTTTCCTGACGTCTCTTAGCAACCAGTTGGTGAATGAATAATTGGATCACAGTCAGTGCAGTGCGGAAAAAGATCCCAGCCGTGACAGCGGGGCAGACTCTCAAAATTGGGACTGTCCCGTGGATCAGGGACGGTTGGGAGGTCTGCCCTGCGCCAACAACCCAGAGTTAAAGCATTACTCCAGTCACTTACAGACCTGCACTCACTATTCTGCTGTTACATCATGTCTTATCCTCCAGTTACCTCCAGAGCTACACTCACTATTCTGCTGTTACATCGTGTCTTATCCTCCAGTCACTTACAGACCTGCACTCACTATTCTACTGTTACATCATGTCTTATCCTCCAGGTCTTTTATTAAATAAAATAAAAATACTTTACATGACAATAACCAAGATACATTACAAAGAAAACACAACAGAACAAAACATAAGAACAAAGCTCCAATCAGACGACAACAAACGACAAAAATCACAAAGAAATAAACCAGAAATGGAACCAAAATGGAGAAAGTTCATGACCTACAAATCAGGGACGAGAAAGAAAAATTCCAATAAAAATAAAGAAAGCAAAACTAAAAGACAACAAACAAAATACTCATAACTACATGAATACCCCTGTAAAAATTTTACATAATAAATAGTATAAAATCATATAAGACCCCCGGCCCAGCTTCATTCATACTACTATATACAACCCCAACTATATTCACACCGTCCTATATACAATATTATTATATACAATATATACACTATAAACACATTATACTAAACCAAATATTATACAACACCGCAAACACAACAAAACCCTACTGGTCCCACTGCCTTACCTCACAGCCACCCCCTTACACCACCACATCCACCCCACAACAAACCTAAATACAATACAGTGTACAACATTAACATTTTTATTTATTTTTTTTAATTATTTTTTTTCCTTTTTTTTTAATATATACAGGTCCTTCTCAAAAAATTAGCATATAGTGTAAAATTTCATTATTTACCATAATGTAATGATTACAATTAAACTTTCATATATTATAGATTCATTATCCACCAACTGAAATTTGTCAGGTCTTTTATTGTTTTAATACTGATGATTTTGGCATACAACTCCTGATAACCCAAAAAACCTGTCTCAATAAATTAGCATATTTCACCCGTCCAATCAAATAAAAGTGTTTTTTAATACCAAACAAAAAAACCATCAAATAATAATGTTCAGTTATGCACTCAATACTTGGTCGGGAATCCTTTGGCAGAAATGACTGCTTCAATGCGGCGTGGCATGGAGGCAATCAGCCTGTGACACTGCTGAGATGTTATGGAGGCCCAGGATGCTTCAATAGCGGCCTTAAGCTCATCCAGAGTGTTGGGTCTTGCGTCTCTCAACTTTCTCTTCACAATATCCCACAGATTCTCTATGGGGTTCAGGTCAGGAGAGTTGGCAGGCCAATTGAGCACAGTAATACCATGGTCAGTAAACCATTTACCAGTGGTTTTGGCACTGTGAGCAGGTGCCAGGTCGTGCTGAAAAATGAAATCTTCATCTCCATAAAGCATTTCAGCATTTCCCCAGGTCAAGCCACTTTTGAACCATAAACAGCGGCAGAAGCGCCTGACCTGGGCTACAGAGAAGCAGCACTGGACTGTTGCTAAGTGGTCCCAAGTACTTTTTTCTGATGAAAGCAAATTTTGCATGTCATTCGGAAATCAAGGTGCCAGAGTCTGGAGGAAGACTGGGGAGAAGGAAATGCCAAAATGCCTGAAGTCCAGTGTCAAGTACCCACCGTCAGTGATGGTGTGGGGTGCCATGTCAGCTGCTGGTGTTGGTCCACTGTGTTTCATCAAGGGCAGGGTCAATGCAGCTAGCTATCAGGAGATTTTGGAGCACTTCATGCTTCCATCGGCTGAAATGCTTTATGGAGATGAAGATTTCATTTTTCAGCACGACCTGGCACCTGCTCACAGTGCCAAAACCACTGGCAAATGGTTTACTGATCATGGTATTACTGTGCTCAATTGGCCTGCCAACTCTCCTGACCTGAACCCCATAGAGAATCTGTGGGATATTGTGAAGAGAAAGTTGAGAGACGCAAGACCCAACACTCTGGATGAGCTTAAGGCCGCTATTGAAGCATCCTGGGCCTCCATAACATCTCAGCAGTGTCACAGGCTGATTGCCTCCATGCCACGCCGCATTGAAGCAGTCATTTCTGCCAAAGGATTCCCGACCAAGTATTGAGTGCATAACTGAACATTATTATTTGATGGGTTTTTTGTTTGTTATTAAAAAACACTTTTATTTGATTGGCCGGGTGAAATATGCTAATTTATTGAGACAGGTTTTTTGGGTTATCAGGAGTTGTATGCCAAAATCATCAGTATTAAAACAATAAAAGACCTGACAAATTTCAGTTGGTGGATAATGAATCTATAATATATGAAAGTTTAATTGTAATCATTACATTATGGTAAATAATGAAATTTTACACTATATGCTAATTTTTTGAGAAGGACCTGTATACACACACCTACTCTAACTATCCCGCCACCCTTGATCCAGCTCTGGCCACAAAGTTCAGGAATTATCCGAGCTAGGATCAGGCCCCAAAGTTTTTCCCCAGGCTGGGCCTGGGCCAGGCCAGATCAGTCTCTTATCACCGCCGTTGAACCCCCCAATCCCCCCACCCAACCTAAGACCCTCTATTATACACACTATATACAATATATACAATACACTATATACAATATATACATAAACCAACATCACAGAACACAACCTACATACTCACCACCCAAGGCTCAAGTTCGATGCCTGCAAACCTTCTATTCAGGGAACAGAAATACAAAACAAAAACCTAGGGTGTAAAGATATCAGCCCACCACCAGGATATAGGAGCGCTAACGGACTAAGGCACCCCGAAGGAGAAACCCCTCCAGAGATGGGCCGCCCTCCGGGCACCCAGTCTTTCGCACTCCAGAGAACGCACCTTCACCAGGGCACCTAGGATGCTGCTAGAAACTTCATCTACACGGAGGATTTTACTCTGCGTCGTAACTAAAACTCGTGCGTTCCACGTGAAGTACCTGACCACTGCGCTGACTAAGAATAAAATGGCTCGGTCCCTTCTCCCGAGGTCTCTGAACGCTCCATAGGCCGACTCGGCATAGGACAGAGTGGCCAGCCGCGGCCAACCAATGGAAGCGCCCACCCTGTTATACACCTCTGTATTAAAGGGACAATGAAGCAGGAAGTGCTCCATGCTTTCCAGCATGGTAGCGCAAGCCTCACGGGGACAATTCCTGTCCACGGAGCTCCTGTACTTCAAATTGTCCTTCACATACAACTTACCTTGGAAGCAGCGCCAAGTCAAGTCCCAATACTTCTTGGGGATCCTGCTAGAATTTAACAAACTTAACCCAACCTCTAGATCCCGACTCGGGCAGTCCTTGAGGACCAATGGTCTCTGAAAATGCGAAAGCAAGACCCGCATGTCGAGGAGTTTCCTCGGGAGGAACCTCACTTCCCACATTCCCAGACCCCACCGGCGCATCATCTTCAGAACCGGGGTAACATAAGCCGGGAGATGCCCGTGCGGTGTGCGAAGATCCTTCAATCTTCCCCCTGTCTCCCATTCCTGGAAGAAAGGCTGAAACCATCCCTTGCAGGAGAATACCCACGGAGGAGCCCTCTCTTTCCAGAGGTTTGCCACGTTAACTTTCAAAAAGGTGTTCCCTAGGAACACCACTGTGTTTACCATATTCAACCCCCCTAGTCTCCTCGTGCGATAAGTGACCTCCCGTTTGACTAGGTTTAGTCTATTCCCCCATAACATCTGGAAGAACAGACTGTAGACCCGTCTCCAGAGAGGCTCCGGCAAGACACAGACGCTGCCCAGGTAGATTAGCAAGGGGAGCAGGAAAGCTTTGCACAGGTCAACCCTTTCCCTCAGGGTCAAAAACCAACCCTTCCATTGGTCCACTCTTTGGGCGACACCTTTGATTCTGCCTTCCCAGTTTTTCGTGGGGTAATCACCCTGGCCAAATTCGATGCCTAGGACTTTGGCATGTTCTTGGGGTTCGGGGAGGGTGTCTGGAAGATCAAACGTGGGATCCCCGCCTCCCAGCCAGAGACTCTCACACTTGTCCTGGTTGACCTTGGACCCAGATGCCTCCGAGTAGCTCTCCACTTCTGACATCACCACCATCGCCTCCTCTTGCGAAGAAATAAAAACGGTAACGTCGTCCGCGTAGGACACTACCCTCAGGATAGCCTCTGGCGCCAAACCGCCCATCCTCACCCCCTCCAACGGTCCACAATCAACCCTTCTGAGGAAGGGATTGATCGCAAACGCGTAAAGCAAAGGGCTAAGAGGGCAGCCGTGGCGGACACCAGATCCCACCCCGAAAGGTTGTCCAATCCACCCGTTTACCAGAGGGAAAGTCTCAGCCCCTGCGTACAAGGTCTTAAGCCAGTCCACAAACCCTCCAGGCAGACCATACCTCAAAAGAGTGGACCAGAGGTACTCGTGGTCAACCCGATAAAAGGCTTTTGCCTGATCCAGGGTCAGCAAGAACCCCTTCCAAAGGCCCGCCCTGCCCTGCTCCACGGCCTCTCGGACACCCAGAACAGCACTGAAAGTGCTACGGCCAGGAACGCAACAGTGCTGGGCCTCCGAAAGGAGCCGCGGTGCAAACTTCACCAGCCTGTTGAAGAGTATCTTAGCCAAAACCTTCCTGTCCACATTGAGAAGTGATATGGGATGCCAATTCTCAATGCGTGACAGATCCTTACCCTTTGACAAAATAATCAAAGCCGACCTCCTTAATGATCTCGGCAGAGTGTGTTGTGAATTCCGTTCTCAGGCTCCCTCCTGTGGTCATGAATGGTACTTTGGTGAGTTCTGTCCTTGGACACCCTCTGGTGGCTTTGAGTGGAACTGCTGATCTTTGAGGTTGGCTTTCTCAGCTGCCCTCGTTTATTGCTGCTGCTGGCTTCCCTATTTAACTCTGCCCAGGTCGTTAGTCCATGCCAGCTGTCAATGTCTCAGTACTGGTTCAGATCTCCTTGGAATTCTCAGATGACCTGACTACTCCAGCAAAAGCTAAGTCCTTGCTAGTCATTTGCTGTTCATTTGTTTTTGAATATATTTTTCAGTACATGCTATGTTTCAGTCCAGCCTGCTATTATGATATTTCCTTGCTAGCTGGAAGCTCTGGGGGTGCAGAGCTGCACCTCCACACCGTGAGTCGGTGTGGAGGTCTTTTTGCACACTCTGCATGGTTTTTGTAGTTTTTTATACTGACCGCATAGTTCCCTTTCCTATCCTCTGTCTTTCTAGAGAAGATTCGGCCTCCTTTGCTAAAATCTGTTTAATTCCTGTGTTTGTCACTTCCCTCTTAACTCACAGTTAATATTTATGGGGGGCTGCCTTTACTTTGGGAAATTTCTCTGAGGCAAGGTAGGCTGCTATTTCTATCTTTAGGGGTAGTTAGCTCTTAGGCTGTGAAGAGGCGTCTAGGGAGAGTTAGGTACGCTCCACGGCTATTTCTAGTGTGTGTGATAGGATTAGGGATTGCGGTCAGTAGAGTTACCACTTCCTCAGAGCTTGTCCCAGGTTTTCTGTTTTAACCATCAGGTCACTTCGGGTGCTCCTAACCACCAGGTCATAACAAGAGTGCCCGAGGAGAGACACTCATTAAACACCTGAGTCAAGAGGGGGACCAAGGAGTCCCTAAAGGTCTTAAAGAACTCGGATGTTAAGCCATCCGGACCTGGCGATTTTTTGGGCCGGAGCCCATCGATCGCCAGTCTCACTTCCTCTTCTTTGATCGCTTCTGCCAAACCGCCCAGCGAGAGGTCAGACCCTGGCTCAGGAACAGCTTCAGCCAGGAAAGCCGACATCCTGTCACGATCCAGTTCCTTCCTTCCCAAGTGGTGCGAGTAGTATGAACTGACGACCTCCAAGATCCCTGATCTGGACCTTCACAGGGATCCCGTACTGTCCATCAGCCCGGTCACTATCGTACTATTCACTGACATCTTGCAGCTTCTGTAAGGGTCGGGCGAGTAGTACTTCCCGTAGTCCCTCTCAAAAACCAAAGATGCGTGCCTATCGTACCGACACCTCTTTAGCAAGGATTTCACACTGGAGATCGCCTCGCGGCTACCCCCAGTCGAGACAAGATGCTCGAGTTTCCTCCTCAGGCTCTGATACAGGCAATCCCGGTTCAGGCTTCTGAGGTTCGAGAGTTGCCGGAAGAATCTCGCCACCCGATGTTTGAACATCTCCCACCACTCAGACTTAGTGTTACTTAGGCCTAGCAGCGGTACCTGGCTCTGAAGAAATTCCTCAAAGGACCGTCTTACAGCTTCTTCCTCAAGGAGTGACGAATTCAGCTTCCAATAACCTTTTCCCATCCGAGGAGTCTCTGTAACGCTCAGAGAAAACATAATCAAACAGTGATCGGAGAATTTCACCTCCACAACCGACAACGGCGAGGAAACGGCCTCCTCCTTCAAATAAAACCTGTCTAGCCTAGACCTGCACTGACTACCTCTAAAAAAGGTGAACCCCGCGTGGCCTGTGTTGTGCCGGATGTGGACATCCACCAGGTGTGCCTCACTTACTATCCTATTTAGCGCAACGCAATCGTAAGCCAGCCGGTCTCCGGGACCTCCTCTATCACAGTGTCTCGTGACGTTGTTGAAATCCCCTCCAAAGACCACCTGCCGACTCGAAAATAAGTAAGGTTTGATCTTCATGAAGAGACACTTGCGGTCCCACTTGGACTGGGGACCGTAGATGTTAATGAGCCGAAGCTCCTGTCCCCCATGGAGACATCTAGGATCAAGCATCTCCCCATTTCTAACTCGATCAATCGTCTGCATTCAACCGCTGCGGTCTTAAAAAGGACCGCCACCCCGTTATACGGCTCGGCCGCAAGAGACCAGTAGGAGGGCCCGTGCCTCCACTCCCGCCTTGCTTTATGCATGGTTGATAGGTCGGTCAACCTGGTCTCCTGCAAAAACAAAATGTCGGCGTCAAGTTGGCCGAGAAAATGAAAGGCCGTGTACCTTGCCGCTTCTGACTTTATGCTGGCAACATTAATGGTTGCCAGCGTCAATGGGGTGGGTGCCGCTATCATGATTGATTGAATTAGATAGCCTTTTTCTTCCCACCCCCAACAGTTTCACCCTCTTCCTCTGACAATGATGAGTTTTTAGTGCGCTTAAGACAAACAGAAGCATCCATTCTCTCCTTACATACACTCTGGCCCTTGTCTGGTGGTCCTGAGTTAGTCCCCCCCAGAAGGCTTTGTATTTGCCCCCTGAGAAGAAGACCCAGCGACCTCCTGAGCCCCAACAACGTTGTCCGCAACCTCCGGCCCCGGTTCCCCATCGCCCCCCTCTGGAGGGGAGTCCTGGAGGGCCCGGAACCGGTTAGAGAGATCCACCAGAGGGAGGGCGGCTGGACCTTCCAATGGCACCTGGATCAGGGCTACGGAGTCAGAGGGGTCGCACTCCGAGGAGGAGGCTCGAGGCCCGGACCCCCTCTTATCCTTAGTTGTTTTCCTGTTACCCTTTTTCTTTTGCTGTGACCACTCCCCCTCTCCCTCATCCAGACTGTCACTGGATGAAGGTTCCTGGGCAGACATGGCGTCCTTTTGATCCTCCCTTTCAAGTCTCTTGACTTCCTCGTTCAATTCGCCGTCTTTAGGATCCTCAGCTGCAAGTGAAGCACCCGGGTCAGAGTTTAGGGTCATTACTCCCTGCCCCCTGTTCCCATGGCGCTGCTCCTGCCGCCTGATATTGGATGCGGCAGCCTGCTCCTCACCGGTTTCCTGCCTCCTCCGCCTCTACTGGTCCCTTCACCGGCGAGATTAGTCCCGGCTTTCGCCTGTCCCGCACTCGCCGCTTTCAGGACCGCATTGGCAAAGGAATGCGGACAGCGACTGAACGGGTGACCGAGGTCACCACACAAGTTACACCTAATCCTGCCACAGGTAGCAGCAAGATGGCCGAGGTCCCCACCCAGAAATGCGCACTGAAGTGTGTGGGGCTGCCGCACCTGTGACAGACCTTAGGCTGCCCCCGGTAGAAAATCAAGATCCTGTCCCTCCCCAAAAATGTTGAGGAAGGGATATGGGTAACGGTGTTTCCTGAAACCTTCAATTTCACCATGAAGGTCCAGGCTCCTGACCAAATACCATGCTCGTCGAGTGTCTTTTCAGGAATACCGACGATGTCGCCGTATCGTCCAACCCATGTGGAGATGTCGACACAGGAAAGTGACTCGTTACTGGTCAAAACGGTCACCTTCCTGACCGAATTCTGGCGGGATATTGCTACAGCGAGGAAACCCTGCCATTCGGGGTGACCCCGAGCCAGCTCATGGCGAGACCAGAAAAGCTCAAGGCCCTCCGGCCTCACGAAGCTGACATCGAAGTAGGAGGTCCCATAGGGATGGATCAAGGCGAAGATGTCATATGCCACGAAGCCCATCCCCAGCAGGAGCTCAGCAACCTTTGACCGATCAGGACAGGCATCCTTGCTTACCCACTGGAGACGGGCCACGTTCCTACGCATGGGCGGACATACCGCCGGTTCAGCTGGTGCGGCTGCACAGGGGCCCCGAAGGAGAGGGGGCCCAATCAGCTGTTGAAGTGTTTTGTTCTTTCATAGAGCCAGCGGCAGCATCTCCACTAAGTGGAGAGGAAGGCAGTCGGTACCGGAGTCATTTGCTGTCAGAGAGGGCCCTGCACGCTGCAGGAGACGCTGTAGGGGCCCCCTTCCTCTCCTCTTGATGCTGCTGCTGGCTCTATGAGGCAGGAGAATCACAGCATCGCTTCCCAGTTCCACATGCAGGGGCGTGGCTAGGCAGCTTATACATTTTAAATAAAGTTTGTTTCGATTGCAAACTTCAGCCTCTCAGTGAGGGGCTGAGTGCACCCCCGCTACCCTGGTCTGCACCTGACCCTGCTCCTCCTCTGGGTCCTCTGCTTGCCACAGGTCTCCTGCAGCCTCTGTGTGCCAGATCTCAGGGCCTCTTCTTCCAGAGCACAAGGTGAGGGATGGCCGGGAGTTCTCACTGCTGCCGGTTAGTATCCCCCGAGCAGCGGTGTCAGGAGGCACCATGTCCATGAGGATGGCAGTGACTGACTGTGTGCTCGGTGCTTCCTGGTCGGTGCAGTGAGTGGCTGAGACACCTGATCCTGCACGATCAGATAGCAGGGAGCTGCATCACAGGCACTAATTCACTGCTTGTAATCACTGACCCCAGACACCTCCTGCCATTACTGCAGCAATAACTCCAGGCTCAGAGTGGCTCCTGTCCCCATCCTTCCTCCGATGCAGCATTTGTATTGCTTCACATAATATATACCGTATATAGAATTCTACTGTATCTGCACATACCTTTAGCCTCCTCCAACAGAAAAAAAGCTTGAGGGTATGTGCACACGCTGCGGATTTTGCTGCGGATCCGCAGCAGTTTTCCCAAAGTTTACAGTACCATGTAAACCTTTTGGGAAAAAAAACCGCTGTGCACATGCTGCGGAAAATTCCGCGCAGAAACGCAGCGGATTATTTTCCTCAGCATGTCACTTCTTTCTGCGGATTCCACAGCGGTTTTCAACCTGCACCAATAGGAAAGTGCAGTTGAAAACCCGCAGAGGAATCCGCAGAAGAAACCGCGATAAAATCCGCAGTGAAAACCGCAGTGGTTTTGCACTACGGATTTTCCAAATACGCAGCGGAAAGATCCGCAGCAGAATCTGCAACGTGGGCACTTACCCTTATCATGCTCCATCAGTTATCATTTCAGTGTATAACTAAGGGTATGGCTCCACGGTATGGTCTGCCGGCGGGATCGCCGCAGCGGCGAAGCCGCTCGGCGCTAAGCCCCGCCCCCTTTCTGGGACGCGATGGTGCCGGATGTGTACAGTACACATCCGGGATCATCGCACCCCTCGCCATAGGGCC
Source organism: Ranitomeya variabilis (assembly GCF_051348905.1). Classification (NCBI taxonomy): domain Eukaryota; kingdom Metazoa; phylum Chordata; class Amphibia; order Anura; family Dendrobatidae; genus Ranitomeya; species Ranitomeya variabilis. Next base: position 689,035,375 of record NC_135236.1, on the reverse strand, counting down.
CTGTGATATGCCTTGCGGGGACGCTGCGTCCCCGCAAGGTGTACGGACATTCTGCGTTCTGAAAAGACGCGCAGCATGTCCGGAGTCGCAGGGCCGCTGCGTGCGGGTTTCCACGCATAGTGGACACGGGATTTCAACAAATCCCCTCCACTATGCTGGAACATCTGGACGCTGCGTGTTTGACGCTGCAGCGTCAAACAAGCAGCGTTTACGTACCGTGGAAACATACCCTCACAAAACAGGGCAGTATGAAATAAAGACCAGGGCACTATAAATAACAATGCTGTACATAACGAGAGGGCACTGTGTAATAAGTGACGGCGTTACACATAACAAGAGAGGGGACTGTGTAATAACGGGTGGCAATATACATAATGAGAGGAGACTATGCAATATGCCGTATTTTTCGGATTATAAGACGCACTTTTTTCCCTCAAATTTTTTTTTTGGGGGGGGGAAATGGGTGTACGTCTTATAATGTGTATATACCTTACCGGTACCTTTGCCGCTGGCTGGGATGAGGGGGTGTCCGGCGGTGCTACAGGGGTGTCCGGTGCTGCGAGGGTGTCTGGCGATGCTGCCCGTTGCTGCGGTGGGTGTCTCCGGTGCTGCAGGGGGCTCTGCCGACATTTTGTGAAAGGCCAGAGCCCCCCGCAGTTCCATGGTTTCCTGTGCGGTGGACTCCAGGAAAATGGCACTGGGGGCGGCGCATGCACAGATGGAGATCACCCGCAGCAGCACCGCCGGACACCCCCTCAGCGCCAGACACCTGCAGCACCGGAGACACCCGCAGCAGCACCACCAGACACCTGCAGCAGCAGCGGACACCTGCTGTGGCGCACCCACATCGGAACACCCCCTCATCCCAGCCTGCGGCCTGCAGCGTCACCCCACTCCTGCCTCCTCCAGCAGCGACCCCGGGACCCAGTTTCACCACAGCTACTACCCCCAGTAAGCAATAAGACGCATGGATTATAAGGGTATGTTTCCACGTCCAGATGTTACAGCATAGTGGAGGGGATTTAATGAAATCCTGTCTCCACTATGCAGAAAAAAACGCATGCGGCACACCCGCGGAAACGGACATGCGGCGCGTTTTTACAAAACGCAGCATGTCCTTAGGGTATGTGTCCACGTTCAGGATTGCATCAGGATTTGGTCAGGATTTTACCTCAGTATTTGTAAGCCAAAACCAGGAGTGGGTGATAAATACAGAAGTGGAGCATATGTTTCTATTATACTTTTCCTCTAATTGTTCCACTCCTGGTTTTGGCTTACAAATACTGATGGAAAATCCTGACCAAATCCTGATGCAATCCAGAACGTGGACACATACCCTAAGAAGCACCACCATTTTATTAAGAAACATTTTTTTTTTCCTGTTTTTCTCCTCAAAATTTGGGGTGTGTCTTATAATCCGGAGCGTCCTATAATCCGAAAAATATAGTATGTATATATCTGTACATTGGTAGCCATAAAAGGAGGGGGGCCCAAACACATTTCTTGCACAGGGGCCCCAAATCGTCTGTGTCCGCCCCTGTTCCTACGGTTACTCCTCTGCCCCGGTGTCGGCAGAGACCAGACAGTCTCTGCCCCTCTATCTCGGAAGGCGGAAAGACCGTGTCTCTCTATCCAGAAAGACAGATCAACCTCCCTCCCCTCTACATTGATGGAACTCTCCCCTCTCCTCAGGGCGTCCAGGAAGCGCTGCTGCAAGTCACCATCCTCAGGGTCACCAGACAAGGGCGCACTACTACCCCCAGCAGTGACAGCTCCTGAATAGCTTGAAGCTGAAGACCCCGCCACCGCTGGGGAGGCAGCGGGACCACTACCTGCTTCCCCTCCACCAACACCAGTAATGCTCTCCTCATTCACTCCACCACTACTCCCATCATTGGCAACGTCACTACTCCCATCATTCACTCCACCACTACTCCCACCATTCACTCCACCACTACTCCCATCATTCCCCTCACCACTTCCCATCACTTTATTACCAGTATTCTCACCACCATTTGTCCCAGTGTTCTCTGCACCTTCCACAGTAACATCCATTCCTTCCTCACTTGTGTCTGGCTTCTCTGCACTCACACCTGCTGGACCGGGGGAGGGGTGCAGCACCACACCCGTTTTCCCTTCATTGGTGTTTTGTTGTTTCTCTGGAGCTCCTTGCCCCCCCACTGCAGCAGTTTGTATTTTATTATTCTGGGCCTGCTGCATGTTGGGGGGCGCCGCCTGCCCCGCACCCACAGACTTCGGGGTCCCGGTGTCACATTTGGGTGCTGGAGCACTCTGTCCTCCCGTCGCAGCAGGGCGCCCAGTGTTCCCTGCAGATGATGTTTCCTGCTTTTTTTTTCCTTTTTGGACTCGCTGCTCCCCTATCGCAGCCGCGTGCCTCTTCTCTGTTGAGGCGCACTGCGCCCCTGTCACAACAGTGCGCCCCCCTTTCGCCGCACCATGTTTCTCGGACCTGCCCCCCACAGCCCCGGCGTCGGCCGGCTCAGCCGTAGTGAGCAGGGATGGAGTCTGCCCACACCGTCCCCCTTTCACAACGGCGTGGACATCCCCCTCGCCCCCCTCAGCCCCGGTGATAACCGGCTTAGCCGCAGAGGGCAGGGAGGGAAACTCCTCGGGGTCCCCTATGTCCGGCGCCGTGAGTACCTCCACAGCCTCGCCCCCTGCACTGTTCCCCGCACAGACGGCAGCACCGCCGGACGTCCTCCTCCTCTCCCCACCTTGCCTATGCCCCGGACCCACTGCAGAGCCCGTGCCTTTAGGTTTGGTGGGGTTTACACAGGAGGTGGTAGGTGTAACATCATCCATCAGTACATATCTGTAACTCACCACCTCCCGTGCGGTCTCCTTCGTCTTCTTCTTCCTCTTCTTTGTTTCCTCTGCTGGCTCGTCCTCACCAAAGGAGAAGCGGTCCAGGTTCACTGGAGACTCCAGCTGTCGGATCTCCTGTAGCAGACCGCCCTCCTCCTCTTCCTCCGCTGACACTCCAGCCTGTGCTGTCGGAGTCCTCTGCCGTGCCGGGAGGCCGCTTCCCTGTTGTCGGCTCTGCGACTCACTCTCCCAGCTGGTTCCAGCTTGTAGGACTCCAGTCACAGCCACGTCGTCGTCCTCCTCCTCCTCGTCGCTTAGGACGCCGGCTGGCGGCTCTCCTGAGTTATTTAACCCCTTCATTTCTGAGAACCGCCGCTGGTTCTTAAACCTCTCCAGGAAGGGACCTGCGCTTTTCTCAATCCCCTCCCGGAGGAGCACTAACCGGACCACCTCATCTCTGAGGGCTCTGAACCTCTGGGAGGTCACGGGTTTCTCCTTATTAGAGGCTCGGGTGTTCAGGATCCGTGCCTCCCGCAGCTCCTCCTTCAGCCCGGTCAGTGCTTTGCCGGCGTCCTCGTACTCACGTAGCATGGCGACCACTCGGGAGGAGAAGGTACTCGTGGACTCGCCGGAGCTCCTCTCCCCTCAGGATGTTCCTGGGCTCTCCTTCCTGGGGTGTATCATATAAGCCCCTTAAAAGTTTAATTTTATTAAATATATTAAAAAATGCCACTTCCCAGTGAGAACAAAATAGATAAAAACAGACCTACTAAGTGCACCTGTCCTAATAGCCTAACCCTACACTCTCCTGCTATCCCTTCCTGGCCTGTGGAGGTTGGCACCCTGATAGATGTTTTGGCACCCCCACTCCGCGACGGCTATCGCCTGCTGGCCCTATAAATCACTAACCAGCTAAAGGCGAGAAAACAAAAAGCAATAAAAGAGATGAAGGAAGAGCAAAAAGAGACTTAAGGTACCTTCACACGAAACGACATCGCTAGCGATCCGTGACGTTGCAGCGTCCTCGCTAGCGATATCGTTTAGTTTGACACGCAGCAGCGATCAGGATCCTGCTGTGATGTCGCTGGTCGCTGAATAAAGTCCAGAACTTTATTTGGTCGTCAGATCGGCGTGTATCGTTGTGTTTGAAAGCAAAAGCAACGATACCAGCGATGTTTTACACTGGTAACCAGGGTAAACATCGGGTTACCAAGCGCAGGGCCGCGCTTAGTAACCCGATGTTTACCCTGGTTACCAGCGTAAAAGTAAAAAAAAACAAACAGTACATACTCACCTCTGCGCGTCCCCTAGCATCTGCTTCCTGACACTGACTGAGCGCCGGCCCTAAAGTGAAAGTGAAAGCACAGCGGTGACGTCACCGCTGTGCTGTTAGGTTACCCGGGGACCTCGGCATCGTTGGTCGCTGGAGAGCGGTCTGTGTGACAGCTCTCCAGCGACCAAACAGCGACGCTGCAGCGATCGGCATCGTTGTCGCTATCGCTGCAGCGTCGCTTCGTGTGAAGGTACCTTTAGGTGCACATATATTGCTAACAACCTCCCTAGATGGCGTCCCACACAGGACAATATACTAAGTCACTCAAAATACACATGTGGTCATTGTCACACATAATGACTGAGATGAACCCATATAGAGAGACAATAAGACATAAATGGGAGGAAAAAGCATAGATACAGATGACCTGGTTCAGTCCAAATTAATTGAAAGCCATGCATGGCCAACTTGCTGGCAATATATACACAGTTGTAATAAATATATGCATAAACATCCAGACAATACCCTTACGCCTAACAGCGCATAAAGTAAGATGGTATACAAATACCTTATAGATAATAAGCGATAGTCAGTGTCTATATTCATGCATGGAACACTGGACTAAAAAAAAAAAAAAAAAAGGTAAACCATAACAAATAGGGTTGAGCGAAACGGGTCGTGCATTTTCATAAGTCGCCGACTTTTGGCAAAGTCGGCGTCTCATGAAACCCGACCCCGATCCCTGTGGGGGTCGGCCATGCGGTACGCGATCTTGGCGGCAAAGTCGCGTGTCGTATGACGCGTCTAGCGCCATTTTTTCAGCCAATGAAGGAGTGTGGGCAGAGTGATGACATAGGTCTTAGGGGAGTGAACACCTATCGTCATGTTCTCGCTTGTGCGCAGTAGGGATTTGGAATGTGCAATACGAAATTTTCTGTGCTGGGACGGAGGAGGAGGAGGAGGAGGAGGAAAAAAAAAAAAATTAAATTCCTTCATCGGGTTTCGTGTTTCGGCCGAAACACGACTTTTAACGGTGGTCGGCCGATTTCACTCGACTCGACTTTTAAGACAGTCGGGTTTCACAAAACCCGACTCGACCCTAAAAAACTAAAGGTCGCTCAACCCTAATAACAAAAACAGCCAGTGAAGGGGATATTGTCCCCAAAAAAACGGAACACTAAGCTGTCAGTCAAAAGACGCCCCGACGCGTTTCCCTGTCATACGGTTCCTCAGGGGGCACAAACAGATATGATGAACCGGAGGTCAGTGATGCAGGTGCCCTGATACCGGGTCTAACCTAGACCTGCACTGACTACCTCTAAAGAAGGTGAACCCCGCGTGGCCTGTGTTGCGCCGGATGTGGACATCCACCAGGCGTGCCTCACTTACTATCCTATTTAGCGCGACGCAATCGTAAGCCAGCCGGTCTCCGGAACCTCCTCTATCACAGGGTCTCGTGACGTTGTTGAAATCCCCTCCAAAGACCACCTGCCGACTCGAAAATAAGAAAGGTTTGATCTTCATGAAGAGACACTTGCGGTCCCACTTGGACTGGGGACCGTAGATGTTAATAAGCCGAAGCTCCTGTCCCCCCATGGAGACATCTAGGATCAAGCATCTCCCCATTTCTAACTCGATCAATCGTCTGCATTCAACCGCTCTGGTCTTAAAAAGGACCGCCACCCCGCTATACGGCTCGGCCGCAAGAGACCAGTAGGAGGGCCCGTGCCTCCACTCCCGCCTTTCTTTATGCATGGTTGATAGGTCGGTCAACCTGGACTCCTGCAAAAACAAAATGTCGGCGTCAAGTTGGCCGAGAAAATGAAAGGCCGTGTACCTTGCCGCTTCTGACTTTATACTGGCAACATTAATGGTTGCCAGCGTCAATGGGGTGGGTGCCGCTATCATGATTGATTGAATTAGATAGCCTTTTTCTTCCCACCCCCAACAGTTTCACCCTCTTCCTCTGACAATGATGAGTTTTTAGTGCGCTTAAGACAAACAGACTCATCCATTCTCTACTTACATACACTCTGGCCCTTGTCTAGTGGTCCTGAGGTAGTCCCCCCCCAGAAGACTTTGTATTTGCCCCCTGAGAAGAAGACCCAGCGACCTCCTGAGCCCCAACAACGTTGTCCGCAACCTCCGGCCCCGGGTCCCCATCGCCCCCCTCTGGAGGGGAGTCCTGGAGGGCCCGGAACCGGTTAGAGAGATCCACCAGAGGGGGGGCGGCTGGACCTTCCAATGGCACCTGGATCAGGGCTACGGAGTAGGAGGGGTCGCACTCCAAGGAGGAGGCTCGAGGCCCGGACCCCCTCTTATCCTTAGTTGTTTTCCTGTTACCCTTTTTCTTTTGCTGTGACCACTCCCCCTCTCTCTCATCCAGACTGTCACCGGATGAAGGTTCCTGGGCAGACATGGCGTCCTTTTGCTCCTCCCTTTCAAGTCTCTTGACTTCCTCATTCAATTCGCCGTCTTTAGGATCCTCAGCTGCAAGTGAAGCACCCGGGTCAGAGTTTAGGGTCATTACTCCCTGCCCCCTGTTCCCATGACGCTGCTCCTGCCGCCTGATATTGGATGCGGCAGCCTGCTCCTCACCGGTTCCCTGCCTCCTCTGCCTCTACTGGTCCCTTCACCGGCGAGATTAGTCCCAGCTTTCGCCTGTCCCGCACTCGCCGCTTTCAGGACCGCATTGGCAAAGGAATGCGGACAGCGACTGAACGGGTGACCGAGGTCACCACACAAGTTACACCTAATGCTGCCACAGGTAGCAGCAAGATGGCCGAGGTCCCCACACAGTGCGCATTTCTGGGTGGTACACTGCGCACTGAAGTGTGTGGGGCTGCCGCACCTGTGACAGACCTTAGGCTGCCCCCGGTAGAAAAACAAGATCCTGTCCCTCCCCAAAAATGTTGAGGAAGGGATATGGGTAACGGTGTTTCCTGAAACCTTCAATTTCACCATGAAGGTCCAGGCTCCTGACCAGATACCATGCTCGTCGAGGGTCTTTTCAGGAATACCGACGATGTCGCCGTATCGTCCAACCCATGTGGAGATGTCGACACAGGAAAGTGACTAGTTACTGGTCAAAACGGTCACCTTCCTGACCGAATTCTGGCGGGATATTGCTACAGTGTGGAAACCCTGCCATTCGGGGCGACCCCGAGCCAGCTAATGGAGAGACCAGAAAAGCTCAAGGCCCTCCGGTCTCACGAAGCTGACATCGAAGTAGGAGGTCCCATAGGGATGGATCAAGGCAAAGATGTCATATGCCGCGAAGCCCATCCCCAGCAGGAGCTCAGCAACCTTTGACCAATCAGGACAGGCATCCTTGCTTACCCACTGGAGACGGGCCACGTTCCTACGGTTACTCCTCTGCCCCGATGTCGGCAGAGACCAGACAGTCTCTGCCCCTCTATCTCGGAAGGCGGAAAGACCGTGTCTCTCTATCCAGAAAGACAGATCAACCTCCCTCCCCTCTACATTGATGGAACTCTCCCCTCTCCTCAGGGCGTCCAGGAAGCGCTGTTGCAAGTCACCATCCTCAGGGTCACCAGACAATGGCGCACTACTACCCCCAGCAGTGACAGCCCCTGAATAGCTTGGGGCTGAAGACCCCGCCACCGCTGGGGGGGCAGCGGGACCACTACCTGCTTCCCCTCCACCAACACCAGTAAAGCTCTCCTCATTCACTCCACCACTACTCCCATCATTGGCAACGTCACTACTCCCACCATTCACTCCACCACTACTCCCACCATTCACTCCACCACTACTCCCACCATTCACTCCACCACTACTCCCACCATTCACTCCACCACTACTCCCATCATTCACTCCACCACTACTCCCATCATTCACTCCACCACTACTCCCATCATTCACTCCACTACTACTCCCATCATTCCCCTTACCATTGCCACCACTTCCCGTCACTTTATTACCTGTATTGTCACCACCATTTTTCCCAGTGTTCTCTGCACCTTCCACAGTAACATCCATTCCTTCCTCACTTGTGTCTGGCTTCTCTGCACTCACACCTGCTGGACCGGGGGAGGGGTGCAGCACCACCCCCGGTTTCCCTTGATTGGTGCTCTGTTGTGTCTCTGGAGCGCCTTGCCCCCCTACTGCAGCAGTTTGTATTTTATTATTCTGAGCCCGCTGCTTGTTGGGGGGCGCCGCCTGCCCTGCACCCACAGACTTCGGGGTCCTGGTGTCACGTTTGGGTGCTGGAGCACTCTGTCCTCCCGTCGCAGCAGGGCGCCCAGTGTTCCCTGCAGATGATTTGTCCTGCTTTTTTTTTGTCCTTTTTGGACTCGCTGCTCTCCTTTCGCAGCAGCGTGCCTCTCCTCTGTTGAGGCGCACTGCGCCCCTGTCACAACAGTGCGCCCCCCTTTCGCCGCACCAAGTTTCTCGGACCTGCCCCCCACAGCCCCGGCGTCGGCCGGCTCAGTCGTAGTGAGCAGGGATGGAGTCTGCCCACACCGTCCCCCTTTTGCAACGGCGTGGACATCCCCCTCGCCCCCCTCAGCCCCGGTGATAACCGGCTTAGCCGCAGAGGGCAGAGAGGGAAACTCCTCGGGGTCCCCTATGTCCGGCGCCGTGAGTACCTCCACAGCCTCGCCCCCTGCACTGTTCCCCGCACAGACGGCAGCACCGCCGGACGTCCTCCTCTCCCCACCTTGCCTATGCCCCGGACCCACTGCAGAGCCCGTGCCTTTAGGTTTGGTGGGGTTTACACAGGAGGTGGTAGGTGTAACATCAGCCATAGGTACATATCTGTAACTCACCACCTCCCGTGCGGTCTCCTTCGTTGTCTTCTTCCTCTTCTTAGTTTCCTCTGCTGGCTCGTCCTCACCAAAGGAGAAGCGGTCCAGGTTCACTGGAGACTCCAGCTGTCGGATCTCCTGTAGCAGACCGCCCTCCTCCTCTTCCTCCGCTGACACTCCAGCCTGTGCTGTCGGAGTCCTCTGCCGTGCCGGGAGGCCGCTTCCCTGTTGTCAGCTCTGCGACTCACTCTCCTGGCTGGTTCCAGCTTGTAGGACTCCAGTCACAGCCACGTCGTCGTCCTCCTTCTCCTCGTCGCTTAGGACGCCGGCTGGCGGCTCTCCTGAGGTATTTAACCCCTTCATTTATGAGAACCGCCGCTGGTTCTTAAACCTCTCCAGGAAGGGACCTGCACTTTTCTCAATCCCCTCCCGGAGGAGCACTAACCGAGCCACCTCATCTCTGAGGGCTCTCTGGGAGGTCACGGGTTTCTCCTTGTTAGAGGCTCGGGTGTTCAGGCTCCGAGCCTCCCGCAGCTTCTCCTTCAGCCCAGTCAGTGCTTTGCCGGCGTCCTTGTACTCACGTAGCATGGCGACCACTCGGGAGCAGAAGGTACTCGTGGACTCGCCGTAGCTCTTCTCCCCCCAGGATGTTCCTGGGCTCTCCTTCCTGGGGCCTGGGGTGCCCCTGTCTCCCTCTCTGGGCGGACGATGAGCCGTCTCAGGGTTGGAGTAGGTGGGTAATAATAATAATAATAATAATAATAATAATAATAGGGTAAGGTTTTCTTCACCCGTCCCGACCTCCTCAGTCCCTCTTGGGCCGGTTGCTGCTGCTGCTCTCTGTCCCCCACCGGCACAGACTGGGGAACAGAAGCCTAGGAAGCCATGCCGGCCTCCCAGGAAGCCTGCCTCTCCCTGGGGAGAAGAGAGGCCGACTCTGGGCCTCCTGCTGGAAGTGCTGGAGCTCACAAGACAGGCGCTGCTCCTAGCAGGGTGTGACTGATTGTGGGCACCTGTCCTCCAGTCACCTCCAGAACTGCACTCACTATTCTGCTGTTACAACATGTCATATCCTCTCGTCACCTCCAGAGCTGCAATCACTATTCTGAGGTTACATCATGTCTTATCCTCCAGTCACCTCCAGAGCAGTAGTCACTATTCTGCTGTTACATCGTGTCTTATCCTCCAGTCACCTCCAGAGCTGCACTCACTATTCTGCTGTTACACCGTGTCTTATCCTCCAGTCACCTCCAGAGCTGCACTCACTATTCTGCTGTTACATTGTGTGTTTTGTCATTTATCTGATGATTCAAGTTTTGTTATTTATCGGATGATTTTGGTTTTGTCGTTTATCAGATGATTTCGGTTTTGTCATTTATCAAATGATTCCAGTTTTGTTTTAATTAACGGATATTGTGGCTTTGTTATTTACCAGATGATCCAGGTTTTGTCATTTATCGGATGATTCAGGTGTTTCATTTATCGGATGATTCAAGTTTTATCATTTAGTAGATGATTCTGGTTTTATTGTTTATCCGATGATTCAGGTTCTGTCATTCATGATTACGTTTTTTTATTTATCAGACGATTCCGGTTTATGATCCTCTGCTTGATTTGGGCTTGCCTCCTTTTTCATCTTTGTGTCTGACCTTGCCCCGCCATCTCTGCCATCTGGCTGCCGTGGTCGGATATTCTACGGGTTCCCTATGGGTGGCCGGTGAGGGGGAGGGCAGATCTGTGCTATTAGAGGCCGATGGGCACATGGAGCAGATTAGACATTAGGTAAGTGCTCGGCTTTTGCAGCAGACGATTCTCTGCATTCAGAAGTTTCTTTATCTCTGGAGGAACACGGAAATGTATGTGCAATACAGAGCATGAAGTGATGAAAGCCAGGGCCGACCGCTTCCCCCAGGACCAATTACTGTGGCTCGATGTCTTGTGGGCCGGCAGATGAAAAGCCGCCAGTGAGGAGAGGAAGAAGATGAAGCATCTTAAAGGATTCCTATATGACTAATCTGTGGGGTGTGATGTGTGTGAGGAGGGGGCGACGCTCGGCGGATACCAATCAGGCCTCCCTCCTCCTGCTCAATTACTGGCGGACTCTTGACCATAGGACTCATTGATGAGCAGGACACGGTATCACCGGCTATGAAGTCTCCATCTTTGCAGCCACAACACCTTACTCCTCGCGGACCCCCTCCAGGTGCAGGACTTTGAACAGCAGCTGAATGCCACTTTGAAAGAAGCAGTTAAAAGTGTCTCGCATGGAACAAGAGCATGAAAGTCCTCAGCTTTCAACTCAGATACTTCCAAGTTGCTGATCCAACAGCTGGGCCAACAATACAGAGCAAGGACGGAGCGCGAGCCGCAGTAATTACCGAGCAGTGGCGGCCAAGGCTCCTCCACCATCAATGCCCACACAGAGACGGCGGAAGGTGAGGGAAAAATGACCAGTTTACACATGGAGGCAGTGGGCTAAGAAATGGGCAAAACAGTGTCCAGTCATCTGATCATGGTCCAGACTGGATACAATTGTACCAATCCCTCAGCTGTGAGCAGCAGGTATAGAAAGTGTCTGCGCTGTGGAGAAGTCTCATTTTTCTCTCTTTTCCATCGTTTTACAAATGTCTCACTTTATAGAGAGGTCTGAATCCCGCTAAACCGCAGTCACATTTCGCTCTTTCTCTAGAAATGGCCGTGAATGGCATAAATTTTAATAAAAGGGTTATACAGAAATATTGGGTGAGACACCCCAATAACAGGCACAGAACGTAGCACATCCCAGGCCTCTTCTCTTGTAGAGCACGGCAAAGCCCAGGCCGCTTCTCTGGTAGGGCATGGCACAGCCTAGGACCCTTCTCTAGTAGAGCACGATACAGCCCAGGCATCTTCTACAGTAGAGCACGATACAGCCCAGGCCGCTTCTCTGGTAGAGCAAGATACAGCCCAGGCCTCTTCTCTAGTAGAGCATGGCACAGCCCAGGCCGCTTCTCTAGTAGAGCAAGATACAGCCCAGGCCTCTTCTCTAGTAGAGCATGGCACAGCCCAGGCCGCTTCTCTAGTAGAGCATGGCACAGCCCAGACCTCTTCTTTAGTAGAGCACAGCACACAGCACAGGCATCTTCTACAGTAGAGCACGATACAGCCCAGGCTTCTTCTCTAGTAGGGCACGATACAGCCCAGGCCGCTTCTCTGGTAGGGCATGGCACAGCCCAGACCTCTTCTCTAGTAGAGCACAGAACAGAGCACAGGCATCTTCTACAGTAGAGCACGATACATCCCAGGCCGCTTCTCTGGTAGGGCATGGCACAGCCCAGACCTCTTCTCTAGTAGAGCACGATACAGCACAGGTGCAGCGCCCCAGAGTCCTGGTCGTTGCAGTACTGTTGCTCCGCCACTAAGGGGGCTATGGTACGTCTGATGGCACTGAAAGAGTTCTTCTGACCAGGTATCACAGACACCAATACATTTCACAGTCTGGCCTCCAGGGGGAGCTATGCATTAGGCCACTCCTCACAGTCTGGTAAAACTGGGGGTTGGATAGGAAGTTAGATCAGAAAGCTGACTGGGTTGGAACCAGGCAACACCTTGTGGCAGAGGGTGTTGTAGGGGAAGATTCAGAGGGGTCCCTGCCAGGGGTGGGATCCTGACAGAGGCCTAGCAACCAGAGAGAACGTTACGGGACCGCGCCTGCACGATATAGCGGCGGTACCCCAAGAAAGGACAAGAAGCGAGGTTTATTGTGAAGAGTGAGAAATGAGATCAACGCAACAAGGAGAATACCAGTAGGAGTCGTGCTGTAAGACGAGGCAACATCCTACTGAGGCGCGCAGCCGGTGGCTGGAACGCCGAGGAAGTATAGAGCTCCAGGCCAAACTTCAAACCTACGGCATGACAGTCAGTTATAGGCGGGCTGTCTCATCCAGACCCAGGAAGACACAGGGGGGTAACAACAGGAGTGGGGCGACGCTAGAGTCCCGGAAGAGCTCCGAGCCTCCCCATCATACGGGTGCTTCCTAACCATAAGATCTGGGGGACGTGGAAGAACATCAGAATCGAGTTGTGAGGGAACACGAGAAACAGACACAACAGTTGTGGGGACTATCCCGTAAGCACAGCAGGGGAGGACCACAACACACAAGCGCTAGAAGGTAGGCACAGATTTCCACCTGCAAAGGGAGCTCTGGATGTGCCATCGGACCGGCCAGGCTTGCGCGGCCCGGTTAACGGTAATCCGGATTGAGGATCCTGAAGCCTTCAGTAAAGAGGTAAAGAGACTGCAACCTGGTGTCCTCGTTATTTACTGTGACCAGCACTGCACCGCACTACAACCACCATCCACACCCTTCATTGGGCGCCCCTCAGCAGGGTCACGGACCGGGTCTAGCCACCGTGACAACCCCAGAGCAGAGACCCAGAGGCCCGGTACCGGGTACCCCTCGGCCCTGCAGCAGTGGGGGCGCTGCAAACTTGGCATCACGAACGGGATCTACTTAAGCCTGAACAATCAGGTCATGTGTGCCTTGGAACTGTGATTTATTATACTTGGACTGTGACCTATCGCAAAGACTGTGTATTGCCACTTGCCGCCAAAAGTTCCCGCCAAAACCCGCCGCCATTGCAGCACCACAGGGAGCGCAGAGGAAGAAGGAGGGCGTGCCATGGGAGGAGACTACCAAAGCGGCGCCAGAAGTAGCGACCGCCCCCTCCGACTTCTGCTGCGAGATGACGACCTGCCCAGCAGCAGAGGAGAACCGCCCCCTGATTTGCAATGGCGGGAACGAGGTGAAGGAGGAGCTCGACCTCGGAGAAATGGCGGAGCCAGGTGCATGCGTGTTATGACCCCAATGGCAGAGGGTCTCAGGAATCAATACCAAGTCTGCAAACACAAAAAACCAGCTCATAGGGCAGTGGTAACTGGGCTGACCATATATCTAATCCTAGCACCACAAATAGAAGTAGCCGGGGAACGTGCCTACATTGGTTCTAGACGTCTCGCGCCAGCCGGAGAACTAACTAACCCTAGAAGGGAAAAGAAAGACCTTTCTTGCCTCCAGAGAAAAGACCCCAAAAGTTGGATACAAGCCCCCAACAAATAATAACGGTGAGGTAAGAGGAAAAGACAAACATAAGAATGAGCTAGGTATTTAGCAAAGAGAGGCCCACTAGCTAATAGCAGAATATAGTAAGATGACTTATATGGTCAGCAAAAACCCTATTAAAATATCCACGCTGGATATTCAAGAACCCCCGAACCGTCTAACGGCCGGGGGGAGAACACCAGCCCCCTAGAGCTTCCAGCAAGGTCAGAAATCACATTTAGTACAAGCTGGACAAAAATAGTAGCAAAGCAAGTAACTCAAAAAACAAAGAAGCAAGACTTAGCTTAATTTTGCAAGAGCCAGGACCAGCAGACAGGAGCAACAGAAGGATCTGATTACAACGATGCCAGGCACTGGACTAAGGATCCAGGAAGTTAATATAGCGACACCCCTGGACTAACGACCCAGGTGAGTGCCAAACAGAAAAAAGACAATCCCAGAGTCATACTACTAGTGACCACAAGAGGGAGCCAAAAAGTCTAATTCACAACAGTACCCCCCCCTTAAGGAGGGGTCACCGAACCCTCACTAAGACCACCAGGGCGATCAGGATGAGCAGCGTGAAAGGTACGAACTAAATCGGCCGCATGCACATCAGAGGCAACCACCCAGGAATTATCCTCCTGACCATAGCCCTTCCACTTGACCAGATACTGAAGCCTCCGCCTGGAGAGACGAGAATCCAAGATCTTCTCCACCACGTACTCCAACTCGCCCTCAACCAACACCGGAGCAGGAGGCTCAACAGAAGGAACCACAGGTACAATGTACCGCCGCAACAAAGACCTATGGAACACGTTGTGAATGGCAAACGACACAGGAAGATCCAAGCGAAAGGACACAGGATTAAGGATTTCCAATATCTTGTAAGGACCGATGAAGCGAGGCTTAAATTTAGGAGAGGAGACCTTCATAGGAACAAATCGAGAAGACAGCCATACCAAATCCCCAACACGAAGTCGGGGACCCACACCGCGGCGGCGGTTGGCAAAACGCTGAGCCTTCTCTTGTGACAACTTTAAGTTGTCCACCACATGATTCCAGATCTGCTGCAACCTATCCACCACAGAATCCACCCCAGGACAGTCAGAAGGCTCCACATGTCCCGAGGAAAAACGAGGATGGAAACCAGAGTTGCAGAAAAATGGCGAAACCAATGTAGCGGAACTAGCCCGATTATTAAGGGCAAACTCAGCCAACGGCAAGAAAGTCACCCAATCATCCTGATCCGCAGAAACAAAACACCTCAAATAAGCCTCCAGAGTCTGATTAGTTCGCTCCGTTTGTCCATTAGTCTGAGGATGAAAGGCAGACGAAAACGACAACTCAATGCCCATCCTAGCACAAAAGGATCGCCAGAACCTGGAAACAAACTGGGATCCTCTGTCAGACACAATATTCTCAGGAATGCCGTGTAAACGAACCACATTCTGAAAGAACACAGGAACCAGATCGGAAGAGGAAGGCAGCTTAGGCAAAGGTACCAAATGGACCATCTTAGAAAAGCGATCACATACCACCCAGATGACAGACATGCCCTGAGACACCGGGAGATCAGAAATGAAATCCATGGAAATGTGTGTCCAAGGCCTCTTCGGGACAGGCAAGGGCAAGAGCAACCCGCTGGCACGCGAACAGCAAGGCTTAGCTCGAGCACAAGTCCCACAGGACTGCACAAACGACCGCACATCCCGTGACAAGGAAGGCCACCAAAAGGACCTAGCCACCAGATCTCTGGTGCCAAAAATTCCCGGATGCCCTGCCAACACCGAGGAATGAACCTCGGAAATGACTCTGCTGGTCCACTTATCAGGAACAAACAGTCTGTCAGGTGGACAAGAGTCAGGTCTACCAGCCTGAAATCTCTGCAACACACGTCGCAAATCCGGAGAAATGGCTGACAAGATAACTCCCTCTTTAAGAATACCAACTGGTTCTACGACTCCCGGAGAGTCAGGCACAAAGCTCCTTGAAAGAGCATCAGCCTTCACATTCTTTGAACCTGGTAAATACGAGACCACAAAGTCAAAACGGGAGAAAAACAATGACCAGCGGGCCTGTCTAGGATTCAGGCGCTTAGCAGACTCGAGATACATCAAATTTTTGTGATCAGTCAAGACCACCACACGATGCTTAGCACCCTCGAGCCAATGACGCCACTCCTCAAATGCCCACTTCATAGCCAACAACTCCCGATTGCCAACATCATAATTCCGCTCAGCAGGCGAAAACTTCCTCGAGAAAAAGGCACAAGGTCTCATCACAGAGCAACCAGGGCCTCTCTGCAACAAAACGGCCCCTGCCCCAATCTCAGAAGCATCCACTTCAACCTGAAAGGGAAGTGAAACATCAGGCTGGCACAAAACAGGCGCCGAAGTAAACCGGCGCTTCAACTCCTGGAAAGCATCCACGGCTGCAGGAGCCCAGTTAGCAACATCAGAACCTTTCTTGGTCAGATCCGTCAAAGGTTTGACAACGCTAGAAAAATTAGCAATAAAACGACGGTAGAAGTTAGCAAAACCCAAGAACTTCTGAAGACTCTTAACTGACGTGGGTTGAGTCCAATCATGAATAGCACGGACCTTGACTGGGTCCATCTCCACCGCAGAAGGGGAAAAAATAAACCCCAAAAAGGGAACCTTCTGTACTCCAAAGAGACACTTTGAGCCCTTAACAAATAAAGCATTCTCACGCAAAACCTGAAACACCATCCTGACCTGCTCTACATGCGAGTCCCAGTCATCAGAAAAAACCAGAATATCATCCAGATAAACGATCATAAATTTATCCAGATACTTCCGGAAAATATCATGCATAAAGGACTGAAACACTGAAGGAGCATTAGAGAGCCCAAAAGGCATCACAAAGTACTCAAAATGACCTTCGGGCGTATTAAACGCGGTTTTCCATTCATCTCCTCGCTTAATGCGCACAAGGTTGTACGCACCACGAAGATCTATCTTGGTGAACCACTTGGCACCTTTAATTCGGGCAAACAAGTCTGACAACAGAGGCAAAGGATACTGAAATTTAACAGTGATTTTATTCAAAAGCCGATAGTCAATACAAGGTCTCAAAGATCCGTCCTTCTTGGCCACAAAAAAGAATCCTGCACCAAGAGGGGAAGAGGAAGGACGGATATGCCCCTTCTCCAGAGATTCCTTGATATACGAACGCATTGCGGTATGCTCAGGTACAGACAGATTAAATAGTCTTCCCTTAGGAAATTTGCTACCTGGAATCAAATCTATGGCACAGTCACAGTCCCTATGAGGAGGCAGAACACTGGACCTGGACTCGCTGAACACATCCTGATAATCAGACAAATACTCAGGAACTTCCGAAGGAGTAGAGGAAGCAATAGACACCGGCGGGGAATCACCATGAATACCCTGACAGCCCCAACTTGACACAGACATTGCCTTCCAATCCAAGACTGGATTATGAGTCTGTAACCATGGCAAACCCAAAACGACCAAATCATGCATTTTATGCAGAACAAGAAAACGAATCACCTCCCGATGTTCAGGAGTCATGCACATGGTTACCTGTGTCCAAAACTGCGGTTTATTTTCCGCCAATGGCGTAGCATCAATACCCCTCAGAGGGATAGGATTAACCAACGGCTCAAGAACAAAACCACAGCGCTTGGCAAATGACAGATCCATAAGACTCAGGGCAGCACCTGAATCCACAAACGCCATAACAGGGTAAGAGGACAATGAGCAAATTAAAGTCACAGACAAAATAAATTTAGGTTGCAAATTACCAATGGCGACAGGACTAACAACCCTTGTTAGGCGTTTAGAGCATGCTGATATAACATGTGTAGAATCACCACAGTAAAAACACAACCCATTCTGACGTCTATGATTTTTCCGCTCATTTCTGGTCTGAATTCTATCACATTGCATCAAATCAGGTGTTTGTTTAGACAACACCACCAGAGGATTAGCGGTTTTGCGCTCCCGCAAACGCCGGTCAATTTGAATAGCCAGCGCCATGGAATCATTCAGACTTGTAGGAATGGAG
The DNA here is from genome assembly GCF_051348905.1 of Ranitomeya variabilis. NCBI lineage: Eukaryota > Metazoa > Chordata > Amphibia > Anura > Dendrobatidae > Ranitomeya > Ranitomeya variabilis. The sequence goes on along the minus strand of NC_135236.1, from coordinate 689,017,373 downwards.
AAACCCACCATCACATTCTTAATGGCTTCAGAAAGGCCATTTCTGAAGTTTGCGGCCAGAGCACACTCATTCCACTGAGTAAGCACGGACCATTTCCGAAATTTTTGGCAATACACTTCAGCTTCATCCTGGCCCTGAGAAATAGCCAGCAAGGCTTTTTCTGCCTGAACCTCAAGATTGGGTTCCTCGTAAAGCAATCCGAGCGCCAGAAAAAACGCATCAATATTTGCCAATGCCGGATCTCCTGGCGCTAGCGAGAAAGCCCAATCCTGGGGGTCGCCCCGTAAAAAAGAGATAACAATTTTAACTTGCTGAACTGAGTCTCCAGATGAACGGGGTCTCAGAGATAGAAACAATTTACAATTATCCCTGAAATTCCTAAACTTAAATCGGTCTCCAGAAAACAGTTCAGGAATAGGTATTTTAGGTTCAGACATAGGACTACTGGTAACAAAATCTTGTATGCTTTGCACACGAGCAGCAAGCTGGTCCACACTTGTAATCAAGGTCTGGACATTCATGTCTGCAGCAAGCTCAAGCCACTCAGAGGTAAAGGGGAGGAAGAGAGGAAAAAAAAATTCAGAATTTCCTTTCTTATATCCCACTTCTGCAATGCATTAAACATTCAATGTTGGCCTGGCATACTGTTATGACCCCAATGGCAGAGGGTCTCAGGAATCAATACCAAGTCTGCAAACACAAAAAACCAGCTCATAGGGCAGTGGTAACTGGGCTGACCATATATCTAATCCTAGCACCACAAATAGAAGTAGCCGGGGAACGTGCCTACGTTGGTTCTAGACGTCTCGTGCCAGCCGGAGAACTAACTAACCCTAGAAGGGAAAAGAAAGACCTTTCTTGCCTCCAGAGAAAAGACCCCAAAAGTTGGATACAAGCCCCCAACAAATAATAACGGTGAGGTAAGAGGAAAAGACAAACATAAGAATGAGCTAGGTATTTAGCAAAGAGAGGCCCACTAGCTAATAGCAGAATATAGTAAGATGACTTATATGGTCAGCAAAAACCCTATTAAAATATCCACGCTGGATATTCAAGAACCCCCGAACCGTCTAACGGCCGGGGGGAGAACACCAGCCCCCTAGAGCTTCCAGCAAGGTCAGAAATCACATTTAGTACAAGCTGGACAAAAATAGTAGCAAAGCAAGTAACTCAAAAAACAAAGAAGCAAGACTTAGTTTAATTTTGCAAGAGCCAGGACCAGCAGACAGGAGCAACAGAAGGATCTGATTACAACGATGCCAGGCACTGGACTAAGGATCCAGGAAGTTAATATAGCGACACCCCTGGACTAACGACCCAGGTGAGTGCCAAACAGAAAAAAGACAATCCCAGAGTCATACCACTAGTGACCACAAGAGGGAGCCAAAAAGTCTAATTCACAACACATGCGTTGCCACCGAATGCCGGACAGCGATGACGATCAGCAAGTGCCTGAGCAGCTGCGAAGTGATCCCGGCTTGCCCTCACCCACCAGAGGCGGACTCGCGTCCACCGCCGGTGAAGGATCTGAACTCCTTGGAGCCGCCGGCGGAGGAGTCGAGCCTACCTATCCCAACCACGGAGCCTTGGAGGGCGGAGCCACATCAAGAGGCTACTTCGGAGGAGCCGCGGTCCGGGCTGCAGCCGATTCCAGTGTCCTTGTCAGCGGAACGGATCGACATCGGTGGAATCACATCAGGCACAGGTATGGAAGACGCCCCTGCTCCCCTGACCGATCCTGCTCCCCCGCCCGATCCCGCTCCCGCGTCCGCTCCTCATCCCAACAGTAACCGCCTCTTCTCGGTTGAGCGGGTGATCCTCACCCCCGACGCGATGGGGAAGCTGGTACCTCCACTACCGACCAAGATGGGAGAACCCATAGACGTGGGCCCAGACGGGGTGATCCTCCGGTGGGACACCCCCTGGATCGAGCCGGATGGAGCTCGGGGGGACGGCCTCACCCTTGCTGTGCTCACTTGGGAACAGTATAAACAATGTTTAATCCTGCATTGGAGACACCGAAACGAGACGGAACAACCTGACACGCCAAAAATGCAACGCAGAAAGTCTATGCACGGCAGGAAAGACGTGGTAAAGCGGGGAACTGTGCTGGCCTTCCACCCGAAGAGGGGTTGGGGCTCCATACAGGAACCGGGACTACCGACTGACGTCTTCGTTACTAGTTACGTGAAAACTCCCTGCTGCAACCAATATGGTGACCCATTGCAAAGGGGGGATCAGGTGATCTACACCCGCCACCGGAGTGCGCAAGGATGGTGCGCTCGGAACGTCCAACGCTGTGAGCCTGAAGGGGCGTCACCTGTTGCCCCGACCATGACTGGTCTGGGCTTGGCAGATCTTGTTACTATCACCACCGTCCGCCTTGTAGCGGCTACCGAACTTGCAAACAGGGTTAGCCTTCAAATCCAGACACCGGGTGATCTGACGGCACCTGAGAGATCAACCACCGGTACTGATATTGCAGCGGCCGGGGACCAAGGATCGAAGCAGCCAGAAACTGAGTAAGCAAGAATGCTTTATCAATGTAAATAGTTAACTGTTTGTCTTTTGCTGCTACAACCCGATCAGGGTTAACTCTTAAAGGGATCCCTTTGTTTACCCGGGATCCCTTCTTCTACTTTTTGTTTTTGTTTCCTGTTTATTCATCATTGAAAGAACTGCTGAATCATGAACAATGCATGATTACAAACTTTTTGTACATAGTTTGCACCTTCTTAAAGGTGCTCTCTACTGGTTTTACACAAGGAAAGGACTCTTTGCGAAGACACTGGTCTTGGAACCAGCACCGGAGTCCTTACTGCGAACAGACTTGCAGCTTGAGAAGTTGCACTACCTCATAGAGACTTGGTCCCCTCTTAAAGGGAATGTTCACATATTGCACTTATGAACAGTGTTGCCTTAAGATGGTTAAATGGCAATAATGTCTTGAAAGAAGAAGTTAAATGTAGCTAACTAGTTGATTGTGAGAAATGTTTAATGATGTTGATAGAAGAATGAGGACAGAAAGTGAACCCGTACGGGGTTAGTCAGTGAGTCCTCCTAGGAGCCATACAGAGATGGCTCAGTAATCCTGAACTGAAAGATGGATGATAAGTTCTATACCGTGTATAGTAGTAGAAAGGCAGTAGGCCCAGGCAGAAAGGGGCGGTCCTGTAACAGAAAGGAGAGGCAGTAGGCCTGGAGCAGATAGGACAGGCGGTCCTGCAGATGTAAAGAAGGAGAATGCAGAAAAGTTGATTAGCCTTATAATGTTTTATAAGAAGGTCTTTAGTGGATTCAGCGAGTACGTCCTTAAAGGCAAAGTTAAATTATTGTTCAAAAATTTGCACTTAGTAGAATGCCCGGTTGGGTAAAAGAAGTTATTTATAGTATGTTACTGAAATAATTAACCATGTTTGTAACGTTCAAGTGTCCTCACCTCCCATAAAGGGAAGCTCTGTTAAAGTTTACTTGTTATTGCATTTTAAAAATTGTATGTCTTTTTGCTGACATGTATTGTTGTTTTCTTCCCAGTCCAGGAGTACTGGATTTAACCGGGGGGGAGTGCAGCGCCCCAGAGTCCTGGTCGTTGCAGTACTGTTGCTCCGCCACTAAGGGGGGCTATGGTACGTCTGATGGCACTGAAAGAGTTCTTCTGACCAGGTATCACAGACACCAATACATGTCACAGTCTGGCCTCCAGGGGGAGCTAAGGGCACTATGCATTAGGCCACTCCTCACAGTCTGGTAAAACTGGGGGTTGGATAGAAAGTTAGATCAGAAAGCTGACTGGGTTGGAACCAGGCAACACCTTGTGGCAGAGGGTGTTGTAGGGGAAGATTCAGAGGGGTCCCTGTCAGGGGTGGGATCCTGACAGAGGCCTAGCAACCAGAGAGAACGCTACGGGACCGCGCCTGCACGATATAGCGGCGGTACCCCAAGAAAGGACAAGAAGCGAGATTTATTGTGCTGAGTGAGAAACGAGATCAACGCAACAAGGAGAATACCAGTAGGAGTCGTGCCGTAAGACGAGGCAACATCCTACTGAGGCGCGTAACCGGTGGCCGGAACGCAGAGGAAGTATAGAGCTCCAGGCCAAACTTCAAACCTACGGCAGGACAGTCAGTTATAGGCGGGCTGTCTCACCCAATTGACCTAGGAAGACACAGGGGGGTAACAACAGGAGTGGGGCGACGCTAGAGTCCCGGAAGAGCTCCGAGCCTCCCCGTCATACGGGTGCGTCCTAACCATAAGATCTGGGGGACGTGGAAGAACATCAGAATCGAGTTGTGAGGGAACATGAGAAACAGACACAACAGTTGTGGGGACTATCCCGTAAGCACAGCAGGGGAGGACCGCAACACACAAGCGCTAGAAGGTAGGCACAGATTTCCACCTGCAAAGGGAGCTCTGGATGTGCCATCGGACTGGCCAGGCTTGCGCGGCCCAGTTAACGGTATTCCGGATTGAGGATCCTGAAGCCTTCAGTAAAGAGGTAAAGAGACTGCAACCTGGTGTCCTCGTTATTTACTGTGACCAGCACTGCACCGCACTACAACCACCATCCACACCCTTCATTGGGCGCCCCTCAGCAGGGTCACGGACTGGGTCTAGCCACCGTGACAACCCCAGAGCAGAGACCCAGAGGCCCGGTACCGGGTACCCCTCGGCCCTGCGGCAGTGGGGGCGCTGCACAGTCATCTTCTACAGTAGAGCACGATACAGCCCAGGCCTCTTCTCTAGTAGAGCACAGCACACAGCACAGGCATCTTCTACAGTAGAGCGCGATACAGCCCAGGCCGCTTCTCTGGTAGGGCATGGCACAGCCCAGGACCCTTCTCTAGTAGAGCACGATACAGCCCAGGCCGCTACTCTGGTAGGGCGTGGCACAGCCCAGGCCTCTTCTCTAGTAGAGCACAGCACACAGCACAGGCATCTTCTACAGTAGAGCAAGACACAGCCCAGACCTCTTCTCTAGTAGAGCACAGCACAGCTCAGGCCTCTTCTCTAGTAGAGCACAGCCCAGGCCTCTTCTCTAGTAGAGCATGGCACACAGCACAGGCATCTTCTACAGTAGAGCAAGGCACAGTCCAGGCCTCTTACATAGTAGAGCACAGCACACAGGCATCTTCTACAGTAGAGCATGATACAGCCCAGGCCTATTCTCTAGTAGAGTAAGACACAGCCCAGGCCTCTTCTATAGTAGAGCAAGACACAGCCCAGGCCTCTTACATAGTAGAGCACAGCACACAGGACAGGCATCTTTTACAGTAGAGCATGGTACAGCCCAGACCTCTTCTCTAGTAGAGCACGGCACAGCCCAGACCTCTTCTCTAGTAGAGCATGACACATCCTAGGTCTCTTCTCTAGTAGAGCACAGCACAGCCCAGGCCTCTTCTCTATTAGAGCACAGCACAGCCCAGGCCCCTTCTCTAGTAGAGCACAGCACAGCCCAGGCCTCTTCTCTAGTAGGGCACGGCACAGTCCACGCCTCTTCTCTAGTAGAGCACGGCACAGTGCAGGACCCTTCTCTAGTAGAGAACGGCACAGTCCACGCCTCTTCTGTAGTAGAGCACAGCACACAGCACAGGCATCTTCTACAGTAGAGCACGATACAGCCCAGGCCTCTTCTCTAGTAGAGCATGGCACAGCCCAGACCTCTACATAGTAGAGCACAGAACAGCCCAGGCCTCTAGTAGAGCACGGCACAGGCTAGGCCTCTTCTCTAGTAGAGCATGGAACACTGAAAGAAAACACATGGCATGAAAAATGCCAAGAAAAAACGACCAAAATAGTCCAATATACGTATAAAAGTGAAAAATACTTTATTAGAACATAGTGGTAAAAGGACAAAATGAAAGCCATCAGGCCAAGAGATCACATGCAATACATGAAACCAACATGACAATGGTGAAAAACGGCAAGTGTGCATGCATACCAGATTACTCAACACAAAATGGTAATGCAGCGCCCCAGAGTCCTGGTCGTTGCAGTACTGTGGCTCCGCCGCTAAGGGGGGCTATGGTACGTCTGATGGCACTGAAGGAGTTCATCTGACCAGGTATCACAGACACCAATACATTTCACAGTCGGGCCTCCAGGGGGAGCTAAGGGTACTATTCATTAGGCCACTCCTCACAATCTGGTAAAACTGGGGGTCAGGCAGGAAGTTAGATCAGAAAGCTGACTGGGTTGGAACCAGGCAACACCTTGTGGCAGAGGGTGTTGTAGGGGAAGATTCAGAGGGGTCCCTGTCAGGGGTGGGATCCTGACAGAGGCCTAGCAACCAGAGAGAACGTTACGGGACCGCGCCTGCACGATATAGCGGCGGTGCCCTAAGAAAGGACAAGAAGCGAGGTTTATTGTGCTGAGTGAGAAACGAGATCAACGCAACTAGGAGAATACCAGTAGGAGTCGTGCTGTAAGACGAGGCAACATCCTACTGAGGCGCATAACCGGTGGCCGGAACGCCGAGGAAGTACTAGGCTCCAAGCCAAACTTCAAACCTACGGCAGGACAGTCAGTTATAGGCGGGCTGTCTCACACAGACCCAGGAAGACACAGGGGGGGTAACAACAGGAGAGGGGTGACGATAGAGCCCAGGAAGAACCTCCGAGCCTCCCCGTCATACGGGTGCGTCCTAACCGTAAGATCAGGGGGACGTAGAAGAACATTAGAATCGAGCTGTGAGGGAACACGAGAAACAGACACAACAGTTGTGGGGACTATCCCATAAGCACAGCAGGGAAGGACCACAACACACAAGCGCTAGAAGGTAGGCACAGATTTCCACCTGCGAAGGGAACTCTGGAGGTGCCATCGGACCGGCCGGACTTGCGCAGCCCTGTTAACCGTATTCCGGACTGAGGACCCAGAAGCCTTCAGTAAAGAGGTAAAGAGACTGCAACCTGGTATCCTCGTTATTTACTGCGACCGGCACTACACCGCACCATAACGTTATCATCCCATACCACCACCTTTCATTGTGCGCCCCTCAGCAGGGTCACGGACCGGGCCTAGCCACCGTGACAACCCCAGAGCAGAGGCCCGGTACCGGGTACCCCTCGGCCCTGCGGCAGTGGGGGCGCTGCAGTAATACCAGAAGAAAAAAATCTCCCCGTCACAATATGGCGGTGTAGGAGAAGGTGCCCAAGCAGAAAATAATCATAAAACTAGGAGAATAAATAATGCTCCAAGAAGAAGTCAGAGCACATGCTATGCCAGTAGAAAAATGGACAATATAAGAAATAGGAAATACTACCTTATTGATAGGTGGCACCAATGTGGAGGATCCTGGAATGCGTGCACACACCCCAACGCACGTTTCGGATGTTATCCTTCCTCAGGGGGCATAATGAATGGTGTGGCAGGCTGGTTTTAAATAGTAGTGGACAGCGGAAATACATATCACCTGGGAGGCCGGAAATGCTTAGGTCGCCATAGTAACCATGATGCCTAAAAACTGCTCAGAGATTACAGCATGATATAATCAATAAAGGGGGCTTAACTGACGCGTACCCCACATAAGGCCACGCACCAGCAGACAGATGCAGTAAAAACCGCATCTCCCGCTGGGCATGGCACAATAGAAAATGACGCCGAACTAATGGGGCGGAGCTAAACCGCGCGTGCGCAAACAGGCGCAAAGAAGAAGCAGCGCCATCATAATGCCTGGCAATGAGCACAGAAAACCTGGCCGGCGGAAGTGCATATGGTACGCACCGGAAGTACTAACGCCGCCACCATAATAATAGTTTGCGGCGGACATTGTGGCACACTCTGTGCGCTCCACCACACGTTGAAGACGTGACACCCCGTGCACTCCACAACTGGGTGGGCAACAACAGGGGCGCCGAAAATTTGGAGATGGAGACAAAAAAACTGCGCCTGCGCACACCAGCGCTGCAGCAAAAGAGGCACCATGTTAAGTATTGGCAACCAGAAGGGGCAAACATACAGCCCGTTGTCAAATAAAGATAATTAGACCCAGGGAAAAAAATACAATATAGTGTATACATATGCATTTAAACCAAACAATTGCGCCACAACGAGCAACAACATGTAAAATGCAATTAAATAGACAAAGTGCATACAGAAAAATAAATTATCATAGGATGAACAATAATAATAATTAATACACCCTAAAATTAGGTATCAGTCCATAGTAATATGCATAAAATATGTGATAATCTGTATTTGCACAAAATTCAGAATAATTATATTATTATTGTTCATCCTATGATAACACAGCACAGCACAGGCCTCTTGTATAGTAGAGCACGACACAGCCCAGGCTTCTTCTCCAGTAGAGCACGGCACAGGCCAGGCCTCTTCTCTAGTAGAGCACGATACAGCCCAGGCCTCTTCTCTAGTAGAGCACGGCACAGGCTAGGCCTCTTCTCTAGTAGAGCACAGCACAGCCCAGACCTCTTCTCTAGTAGAGCACAGCACAGCACAGGCCTCTTCTCTAGTAGAGCACGATACAGCCCAGGCCTCTTCTCTAGTAGAGCACGGCACAGGCTAGGCCTCTTCTCTAGTAGAGCACGACACAGCACAGGCCTCTTCTCTAGTAGAGCACGGCACAGCCCAGACCTCTTCTCTAGTAGAGCACGGCACAGCACAGGCCTCTTCTCTAGTAGAGCACGGCACAGCCCAGACCTCTTCTCTAGTAGAGCACGGCACAGCACAGGCCTCTTCTCTAGTAGAGCACGACACAGCCCAGACCTCTTCTCTTGTAGAGCACGGCACAGCACAGGCCTCTTCTCTAGCAGAGCATGGCACAGCCCAGACCTCTTACATAGTAGAGCACAGAACAGCAAAGGGCACTTCTATAGTAGAGCATGACACAGCCCAGGCCTCTTGTATAGTAGAGCACGACACAGCCCAGGCCTCTAGTAGAGCACGACACAGCCCAGGCCTCTTCTCCAGTAGAGCAAGACACAGCCCAGACCTCTTATATAGTGGAGCACAGCACACAGCCCAGGCCTCCTCTATAGTAGAGTATGACACAGCCCAGGCCTCTTCTCTAGCAGAGCATGACACAGCCCAGGTCTCTTCTATAGTAGAGCACGACACAGCCCAGGTGTCTTCTATAGTAGAGCACGACACAGCCCAGGCCTCTTCTCTAGTAGAGCACAACACAGCCCAGGCCTCTAGTAGAGCACGGCACAGGCCAGGCCTCTTCTCTAGTAAAGCACGACACAGCCCGGGCCTCCTCTCTAGCAGAGCATGACACAGCCCAGGCCTCTTCTCTAGTAGAGCACAACACAGCCCAGGCCTCTAGTAGAGCACAGCACAGGCCAGGCCTCTTCTCTAGTAGAGCACGGCACAGGCCAGGCCTCTTCTCTAGTAGAGCACGACACAGCCCAGGCCTCTTCTCTAGTAGAGCACGGCACAGCCCAGGCCTCTAGTAGAGCATGGCACAGCCCAGACCTCTTACATAGTAGAGCACAGAACAGCAAAGGGCACTTCTATAGCAGAGCATGACACAGCCCAGGCCTCTTGTATAGTAGAGCACGACACAGGCCAGGCCTCTAGTAGAGCACGGCACAGGCCAGGCCTCTTCTCTAGTAGAGCACGACACAGCCCAGGCCTCTTCTCTAGTAGAGCACAACACAGCCCAGGCCTCTAGTAGAGCACGGCACAGGCCAGGCCTCTTCTCTAGTAGAGCACGGCACAGGCCAGGCCTCTTCTCTAGTAGAGCACGACACAGCCCAGGCCTCTTCTCTAGTAGAGCACGGCACAGCCCAGGCCTCTAGTAGAGCATGGCACAGCCCAGACCTCTTACATAGTAGAGCACAGAACAGCAAAGGGCACTTCTATAGCAGAGCATGACACAGCCCAGGCCTCTTGTATAGTAGAGCACGACACAGGCCAGGCCTCTAGTAGAGCACGGCACAGGCCAGGCCTCTTCTCTAGTAGAGCACGACACAGCCCAGGCCTCTTCTCTAGTAGAGCACAACACAGCCCAGGCCTCTATTAGAGCACGGCACAGGCCAGGCCTCTTCTCTAGTAGAGCACGACACAGCCCAGGCCTATTCTCTAGTAGAGCACGGCACAGTACAGACCTCTTCTCTAGTAGAGCATGACACAGCCCAGGCTTCTTCTCTAGTAGAGCATGGCACAGGCCAGACCTCTTCTCCAGTAGATTATTCCCATAGTCCTATTTGGCAACGGCTGGGTCACTTCAATGATATATTAAAAACATATTCTAATATGTATGGTGCCAAAACAGAAAGGAAGTGAATAAAAATGCAATTAAAAATTATATATTTATTTATAAATAATTAAAATGGTAAATTCATACAAAAAACAGGAAAGGGATCTCCAAATACAGGGGGAGGTTACCCAGCACTAATCCATCCACATGTATAGTGTAATTGATCAGACTACAAAATGGCTATGAATAGTCATTTCAATAAATAGATGAATAAGGCTACTTTAACACTAGCATCGTGCACTGCACGTCGCTCTGCGTCGTTTTGGTGAAAAAACGCATCCTGCAAAAGTGCTTGCAGGATGCGTTTTTTCTCCATTGACTTGCATTAGCCACGCAGTGCGATGCATTGCCACACGTCGCAACCGTCGTGCGACGGTTGCGTCGTGTTGCGTCGGACCGTCGCCACCAAAAACGTTGCTTGCAACATTTTTTGGTGCGTCATTCCCGTCTTTTCCGACCGCGCATGCGCGGCCGGAACTCCGCCCCCGCCTCCCCGTACCTCACAATGGGGCAGCGGATGCGTTGAAAAACAGCATCCGCTGCCCCCGTTGTGCGGCGCATTCACTGCTAGCGTCGGTACGTCGCCACGACGCAATTCGTCGTGCGTCGTCCGACGCTAGTGTGAAAGTAGTCTTAAGTGCACAGTGATAGTGTGTATACTCGCAAGAGGGGGGTTAGAATATAAATTGTCACAAATTCTTTAGTAGAGCACGGCACAGCCCAGACCTCTTCTCTAGTAGAGCACGGCACAGCCCAGGTCTCTTCTCTAGTAGAGCATGGCACAGACCAGGCCTCTTCTGTAGTAGTGCACAGCACAGCCCAGGCCTTTTCTCTAATAGAGCACGACACATCCCAGGCCTCTTTTCTAGTAGAGCACCGCAAAGCCCTGGCCCCTTCTCTAGTAGAGCATGGCACAGCCCAGGCCTTTTCTCTAGCAGTGCACATCACAGTCCAGCCCTCTTCTCTAGTAGAGCATGGCACAGCCCAGGCTTCTTTTCTAGTAGAACAAGACACAGCCCAGACTTCTAGTAGAGTACGACACAACCCAGGCCTCTTCTTTAGTAGAGCACGGCACAGCCCAGACCTCTTCTCTAGAAGAGCACGACATAGCCCAGGTCTCTTCTCTAGTAGAGCATTACACAGCCCAGACCTCTTCTGTAGTAGAGCATGACACAGCCCAGGTCTCTTCTCTAGTAGAGCAGGACACAGCCCAGGCCTCTTCTCTAGTAGAGCATGACACAGCCTAAACCTCTTCTGTAGTAGAGCATGGCACAGCCCAGGTCACTTCTCTAGTAGAGCACAACTCAGCCCAGACTTCTTCTCTAGTAGAGCATGACACAGCCCAGGTCTCTTCTCTAGTAGAGCAGGACACAGCCCAGGTCTCTTCTCTAGTAGAGCATGACACAGCCCAGACCTCTTCTTTAGTAGAGCATGACACATCCCAGGTCTCTTCTCTAGTACAGCACAGCACAGCCCAGGCCTCTTCTCTATTAGAGCACAGCACAGCCCAGGCCCCTTCTCTAGTAGAGCACAGCACAGCCCAGGCCTCTTCTCCAGCAGCGCATGGCACAGCCCAGGCCTCTTCTCTAGTTGAGCACAGCACAGCCCAGGCCTCTTCTCTAGTAGAGTACGGCACAGGCCAGGCCTCTTCTTTAGTAGAGCATGACACAGCCCAGACGTCTTCTCTAGTAGAGAACGGCACAGTCCACGCCTCTTCTGTAGTAGAGCACAGCACACAGCACAGGCATCTTCTACAGTAGAGCACGATACAGCCCAGGCCTCTTCTCTAGTAGAGCATGGCACAGCCCAGACCTCTTCTCTAGTAGAGAACGGCACAGTCCACGCCTCTTCTGTAGTAGAGCACAGCACACAGCACAGGCATCTTCTACAGTAGAGCACGATACAGCCCAGGCCTCTTCTCTAGTAGAGCATGGCACAGCCCAGACCTCTTACATAGTAGAGCACAGAACAGCCCAGGCCTCTAGTAGAGCACGGCACAGGCCAGGCCTCTTCTCTAGTAGAGCACGACACAGCCCAGGCCTCTTCTCTAGTAGAGCACAACACAGCCCAGGCCTCTAGTAGAGCACGGCACAGGCCAGGCCTCTTCTCTAGTAGAGCACGGCACAGCCCAGGCCTATTCTCTAGTAGAGCACGATACAGCCCAGGCCTCTTCTCTAGTAGAGCACAACACAGCCCAGGCCTCTAGTAGAGCACGGCACAGGCCAGGCCTCTTCTCTAGTAGAGCACGACACAGCCCAGACCTCTTCTCTAGTAGAGCACGACACAGCCCAGGCCTCTTCTCTAGTAGAGCACGGCACAGCACAGACCTCTTCTCTAGTAGAGCACGATACAGCCCAGGCCTCTTCTCTAGTAGAGCACAACACAGCCCAGGCCTCTAGTAGAGCACGGCACAGGCCAGGCCTCTTCTCTAGTAGAGCACGACACAGCCCAGGCCTATTCTCTAGTAGAGCACGATACAGCCCAGGCCTCTTCTCTAGTAGAGCACAACACAGCCCAGGCCTCTAGTAGAGCACGGCACAGGCCAGGCCTCTTCTCTAGTAGAGCACGACACAGCCCAGGCCTATTCTCTAGTAGAGCACGATACAGCCCAGGCCTCTTCTCTAGTAGAGCACAACACAGCCCAGGCCTCTAGTAGAGCACGGCACAGGCCAGGCCTCTTCTCTAGTAGAGCACGACACAGCCCAGGCCTATTCTCTAGTAGAGCACGATACAGCCCAGGCCTCTTCTCTAGTAGAGCACAACACAGCCCAGGCCTCTAGTAGAGCACGGCACAGGCCAGGCCTCTTCTCTAGTAGAGCACGACACAGCCCAGGCCTATTCTCTAGTAGAGCACGATACAGCCCAGGCCTCTTCTCTAGTAGAGCACGGCACAGCACAGACCTCTTCTCTAGTAGAGCATGACACAGCCCAGGCTTCTTCTCTAGTAGAGCATGGCACAGGCCAGACCTCTTCTCCAGTAGATTATTCCCATAGTCCTATTTGGCAACGGCTGGGTCACTTCAATGATATATTAAAAACATATTCTAATATGTATGGTGCCAAAAAAGAAAGGAAGTGAATAAAAATGCAATTAAAAATTATATATTTATTTATAAATAATTAAAATGGTAAATTCATACAAACAACAGGAAAGGGATCTCCAAATACAGGGGGAGGTTACCCAGCACTAATCCATCCACATGTATAGTGTAATTGATCAGACTACAAAATGGCTATGAATAGTCATTTCAATAAATAGATGAATAAGGCTACTTTCACACTAGCATCGTGCACTGCATGTCGCTCTGCGTCGTTTTGGTGAAAAAACGCATCCTGCAAAAGTGCTTGCAGGATGCGTTTTTTCTCCATTGACTTGCATTAGCCACGCAGTGCGATGCATTGCCACACGTCGCAACCGTCGTGCGACGGTTGCGTCGTGTTGCGTCGGACCGTCGCCACCAAAAAACGTTGCTTGCAACATTTTTTGGTGCGTCATTCCCGTCTTTTCCGACCGCGCATGCGCGGCCGGAACTCCGCCCCCGCCTCCCCGCACCTCACAATGGGGCAGCGGATGCGTTGAAAAACAGCATCCGCTGCCCCCGTTGTGCGGCGCATTCACTGCTAGCGTCGGTACGTCGCCACGACGCAATTCGTCGTCCGACGCTAGTGTGAAAGTAGCCTTAAGTGCACAGTGATAGTGTGTATACTCGCAAGAGGGGGGTTAGAATATAAATTGTCACAAATTCTTTAGTAGAGCACGGCACAGCCCAGACCTCTTCTCTAGTAGAGCACGGCACAGCCCAGGTCTCTTCTCTAGTAGAGCATGGCACAGCCCAGGCCTCTTCTGTAGTAGTGCACAGCACAGCCCAGGCCTTTTCTCTAATAGAGCACGACACATCCCAGGCCTCTTTTCTAGTAGAGCACCGCAAAGCCCTGGCCCCTTCTCTAGTAGAGCATGGCACAGCCCAGGCCTTTTCTCTAGCAGTGCACATCACAGTCCAGCCCTCTTCTCTAGTAGAGCATGGCACAGCCCAGGCTTCTTTTCTAGTAGAACAAGACACAGCCCAGACTTCTAGTAGAGTACGACACAACCCAGGCCTCTTCTTTAGTAGAGCACGGCACAGCCCAGACCTCTTCTCTAGAAGAGCACGACATAGCCCAGGTCTCTTCTCTAGTAGAGCATTACACAGCCCAGACCTCTTCTGTAGTAGAGCATGACACAGCCCAGGTCTCTTCTCTAGTAGAGCAGGACACAGCCCAGGCCTCTTCTCTAGTAGAGCATGACACAGCCTAAACCTCTTCTGTAGTAGAGCATGGCACAGCCCAGGTCACTTCTCTAGTAGAGCACAACTCAGCCCAGACTTCTTCTCTAGTAGAGCATGACACAGCCCAGGTCTCTTCTCTAGTAGAGCAGGACACAGCCCAGGTCTCTTCTCTAGTAGAGCATGACACAGCCCAGACCTCTTCTTTAGTAGAGCATGACACATCCCAGGTCTCTTCTCTAGTACAGCACAGCACAGCCCAGGCCTCTTCTCTATTAGAGCACAGCACAGCCCAGGCCCCTTCTCTAGTAGAGCACAGCACAGCCCAGGCCTCTTCTCCAGCAGCGCATGGCACAGCCCAGCCCTCTTCTCTAGTTGAGCACAGCACAGCCCAGGCCTCTTCTCTAGTTGAGCACAGCACAGCCCAGGCCTCTTCTCTAGTAGAGTACGGCACAGGCCAGGCCTCTTCTTTAGTAGAGCACGACACAGCCCAGGCCTCTTCTCTAGTTGAGCACAGCACAGCCCAGGCCTCTTCTCTAGTAGAGTACGGCACAGGCCAGGCCTCTTCTTTAGTAGAGCATGACACAGCCCAGACGTCTTCTCTAGTAGAGCACGACACAGCCCATGTCTCTTCTCTAGTAGAGTATGACACAGCCCAGACCTCTTCTCTAGTAGAGCACGGCACAGCCCAGGTCACTTCTCTAGTAGAACACGACTCAGCCCAGACTTCTTCTCTAGTAGAGCACGACAGCCAAGGTCTCTTCTCTAGTAGAGCACGACACAGCCCAGGTCTCTTCTCTAGTAGAGTATGACACAGCCCAGACCTCTTCTCTAGTAGAGCACGACACAGCCAAGACCTCTTCTCTAGTAGAGCATGGCACAGCCCAGGTCACTTCTCTAGTAGAGCATGGCACAGCCCAGACCTCTTCTCTAGTAGAGCACGGCACAGCCCAAGCCTCTTCTATAGTAGTGCATGGCACAGCCCAGACCTCTTCTCTAGTAGAGCACGGCACAGCCCAGGTCACTACTCTAGTAGAGCACAACTCAGCCCAGACTTCTTCTCTTGTAGAGCATGACACAGCCCAGGTCTCTTCTCTAGTAGAGCACGACACAGCCCAGGTCTCTTCTCTAGTAGAGCATGACACAGCCCTGACCTTTTCTCTAGTAGAGCACGGCAAAGCCCAGACCTCTTCTCTAGTAGAGCACGACACAGCCCAGGCCTCTTCTCTAGTAGAGCATGGCAAAGCCCAGACCTCTTCTCTAGTAGAGCACGACACAGCCCAGGCCACTTCTCTAGTAGAGCACAGCAAAGCCCAGGCCTCTGCTATAGTAGAGCATGGCACAGCCCAAGTCACTTCTCTAGTAGAGCACGGCACAGCCCAGACCTCTTCTCTAGTAGAGCACGACACAGCCCAGACCTCTTCTCTAGTAGAGCATGGCACAGCCCAGGTCACTTCTCTAGTAGAGCATGGCACAGCCCAGACCTCTTCTCTAGTAGAGCACGGCACAGCCCAGGCCTCTTCTATAGTAGAGCATGGCACAGCCCAGACCTCTTCTCTAGTAGAGCACGGCACAGCCCAGGTCACTACTCTAGTAGAGCACGACTCAGCCCAGACTTCTTCTCTAGTAGAGCACGACACAGCTCAGGTCTCTTCTCTAGTAGAGCACGACACAGCCCAGGTCTCTTCTCTAGTAGAGCACGACACGGCCCAGACCTTTTCTCTAGTAGAGCACGGCAAAGCCCAGACCTCTTCTCTAGTGGAGCAAGACACAGCCCAGGCCTCTTCTCTAGTAGAGCAAGGCAAAGCCCAGACCTCTTCTCTAGTAGAGCACGACACAGCCCAGGCCTCTTCTATAGTAGAGCATGGCACAGCCCAAGTCACTTCTCTAGTAGAGCACGACACAGCCCAGGCCTCTTCTCTAGTAGAGCACGGCAAAGCACAGGCCTCTTCTATAGTAAAGCATGGCACAGCCCAGGCCTCTTCTCTAGTAGAGCGGTACTGTAACGAATGGAAACGGAGGCACAGATGTAGAATTTCACATTCGTATTTATTAAGGTTTGATGTGGAACCACTAGACCACGGTCCGGGGGGCTCCGAAGGGGGCGTTACTGCGTGAGCCCCAGACACACATAGTAAGTCCCCTCGAACAGGGACAGAATGGAATGCCTGGAGGACACAGGTGCTACCTTCAGTTAGACCCCAAACTCGTGGCGGCTGTCCCAGTGGAACAGACGGTCCAGCAAGGTTAGCGGATGTTGCAGAGCTGACTGGAGGATACCGGGTGTAGGAGTAGAAGCTGGCACCGGGAGTACTGGCGTGGTCCAGAAGTGAGGCTGGCGGACTGGCAGGACTAGACGGGTCCAGCATAGATACTGCGGATGCAGTCCAGAATAACCGGGTAACTGGTAGCAGAAGATCTGTAGAGACAGACAGAATAAGCGGAGTTCCTTGCAGATACTTCAGAAACAGAAGCGCATGATAACAGGAACCGGAAGTTAGCAACAGTAGGCACTTGTTGCTCTGGCGCCCTCCCTATGGTGGAGGGGCCAGAAATAGCAGATAAACACACGCCATTGGCTAGAGACAACATTTGTAAAATGCACACTGTCTCTTTAAGAGACCAGGAGCGCGCGCGCGTGCGACCTAAGAATCCTGCCAGGGAACCTGCTGGCCGCACACCAGGAAGCAGGAGAGAAAGGAGAGGTGGGGGCTGCATCCAGACAGCGTGAAGCCGGCACAGAGCGAGAGTCCCGACGGAGACCCCCTGGAGGTACAGTAAACAGACCGGGTGTAGCAGGTACTACCACAACAACTATGATCCGGTCATCAGTTACTGTCTGTACATGTATGATCCAGTCATTAGCCAGTATCTGCATATGTAAATGTATGATCCGGTCACCAGTCAGTATCTGTATATGTACATGTATGATCCGGTCACCAGTCAGTATCTGTATATGTACATGTATGATCCGGTCATCAGTCAGTATCTCTATATGTACATGTATGATCCAGTCATTAGCCAGTATCTGCATATGTAAATGTATGATCTAGGCACCAGACAGTGTCTATATATGTACATGTATGATCCGGTCATCAGCCAGTGTCTATATATGTACATGTATGATCCGGTCATCAGCCAGTATCTGTATATGTACATGTATGATCTGGTCATTAGCCAATATCTGCATATGTACATGTATGATCCGGTCATCAGTCAGTATCTGTATATGTACATGTATGATCCAGTCATCAGTCAGTATCTGTATATGTACATGTATGATCCGGTCATCAGCCAGGATCTGTATATGTACATGTATGATCCGGTCATCAGCCAGTGTCTGTATATGTACATATATGATTCGGTCATTAGTCAGTGTCTGTATATGTAAATGTATGATCCGGTCATCAGCCAGGATCTGTATATGTACATGTATGATCCGGTCATTAGCCAGTATCTGTATATGTACATGTATGATCCGGTCATCAGTCGGTATCTGTATATGTACATGTATGATCCAGTCATTAGCCAGTATCTGCATATGTAAATGTATGATCTAGGCACCAGACAGTGTCTATATATGTACATGTATGATCCGGTCATCAGCCAGTATCTGTATATGTACATGTATGATCCGGTCATCAGCCAGTATCTGTATATGTACATGTATGATCCGGTCACCAGCCAGTATCTGCATATGTAAATGTATGATCCGGTCATCAGCCAGTATCTGTATATGTACATGTATGATCCAGTCATTAGCCAGTATCTGCATATGTAAATGTATGATCCAGTCATTAGCCAGTATCTGCATATGTACATGTATGATCCGGTCATCAGCCAGTGTCTCTATATGTAAATGTATGATCCGGTCATCAGCCAGTATCTGTATATGTACATGTATGATCCAGTCATTAGCCAGTATCTGTATATGTACATGTATGATCCGGTCATTAGCCAGTATCTGTATATGTACATGTATGATCCAGTCATTAGCCAGTATCTGCATATGTAAATGTATGATCCGGTCATCAGCCAGTATCTGTATATGTACATGTATGATCCAGTCATTAGCCAGTATCTGCATATGTACATGTATGATCCGGTCATCAGCCAGTATCTGCATATGTACATGTATGATCCAGTCATTAGCCAGTATCTGCATATGTAAATGTATGATCTAGGCACCAGACAGTGTCTATATATGTACATGTATGATCCGGTCATTAGCCAGTATCTGTATATGTACATGTATGATCCAGTCATTAGCCAGTATCTGCATATGTAAATGTATGATCTAGGCACCAGACAGTGTCTATATATGTACATGTATGATCCGGTCATTAGCCAGTATCTGTATATGTACATGTATGATCCAGTCATTAGCCAGTATCTGCATATGTAAATGTATGATCTAGGCACCAGACAGTGTCTATATATGTACATGTATGATCCGGTCATCAGCCAGTGTCTCTATATGTAAATGTATGATCCGGTCATCAGCCAGTATCTGTATATGTACATGTATGATCCGGTCATCAGCCAGGATCTGTATATGTACATGTATGATCTAGGCACCAGACAGTGTCTATATATATTTGTAGATTGTGAGCCCTCGCGGGCAGGGTTCTCTCTCCTGTATCAGTTGTGACTTGTATTGTTCAAGATTATTGTACCTGTTTTTATTATGTATATGCAGCGCCCCAGAGTCCTGGTCGTTGCAGTACTGTTGCTCCGCCACTAAGGGGGGCTATGGTACGTCTGATGGCACTGAAGGAGTTCACCTGACCAGGTATCACAGTCACCAATACATTTCACAGTCTGGCCTCCAGGGGGAGCTAAGGGCACTATGCATTAGGCCACTCCTCACAGTCTGGTAAAACTGGGGGTTGGATAGGAAGTTAGATCAGAAAGCTGACTGGGTTGGAACCAGGCAACATCCTGTGGCAGAGGGTGTTGTAGGGGAAGATTCAGAGGGGTCCCTGTCAGGGGTGGGATCCTGACAGAGGCCTAGCAACCAGAGAGAACGCTATGGGACCGCGCCTGCACGATATAGCGGCGGTACCCCAAGAAAGGACAAGAAGCGAGGTTTATTGTGCTGAATGAGAAACGAGATCAACGCAACAAGGAGAATACCAGTAGGAGTCGTGCTGTAAGACGAGGCAACATCCTACTGAGGCGCGTAACCGGTGGCCAGAACGCCGAGGAAGTATAGAGCTCCAGGCCAAACTTCAAACCTACGGCAGGACAGTCAGTTATAGGCGGGCTGTCTCACCCAATTGACCTAGGAAGACACAGGGGGGTAACAACAGGAGTGGGGCGACGCTAGAGTCCCGGAAGAGCTCCGAGCCTCCCCGTCATACGGGTGCGTCCTAACCATAAGATCTGGGGGACGTGGAAGAACATCAGAACGTGGAAGAACATCAGAATCGAGTTGTGAGGGAACACGAGAAACAGACACAACAGTTGTGGGGACTATCCCGTAAGCACAGCAGGGGAGGACCACAACACACAAGCGCTAGAAGGTAGGCACAGATTTCCACCTGCAAAGGGAGCTCTGGATGTGCCATCGGACTGGCCAGGCTTGCGCGGCCCGGTTAACAGTATTCCGGATTGAGGATCCTGAAGCCTTCAGTAAAGAGGTAAAGAGACTGCAACCCTGTGTCCTCGTTATTTACCGTGACCAGCACTGCACCGCACTACTACCACCATCCACACCTTTCATTGGGCGCCCCTCAGCAGGGTCATGGACCGGGTCTAGCCACCGTGACAACCCCAGAGCAGAGACTCAGAGGCCCGGTACCGGGTGCCCCTCGGCCCTGCGGCAGTGGGGGCGCTGCAACTTGGCGTCACGAACAGGATCTACTTAAGCCTGAGGAATCAGGTCATGTGTGCCTTGGAACTGTGATTTGTTGTGCTTGGACTGTGACTTATTGCAACGACTGTGGATTGCCATTTGCCACCAAAATCAGCCGCCATTACAGCGCTGAGGAGAGCGCAGGAGAAGAAGAGGGGCGTGAAGTGGGCGTAAGCAAGTTGAAGAGCGCGAAAGACAATGGCCGCCCAGTCTAAATATTTCTGCACTGTGAGGACGTGTCCGTCAGCAGCCGAGATCCGCCTCCTGATTCTCAATGGTGGGCGGAGACAGAGAAAACGAAACCGCCCACGAAGGAGAGAGCGGGAAAAAGACCAGGAAGCGACCCATGCGGAGGACGCCATGACGAGTCGCTCAGACCAGGAATGCGGGGTTGAAGCCGAAGACTCCCCCAGCCACCCGGACGAGCACAGTGGCCAGCTCTCCGTGATCGGGACCGGTCTCCTGCAAATGGAGATGGAGGGCCTGATCGAACAACTCCTCCAGCTACGGACGGAGACGCCAGCGGAGGACCTTCTAACGCCGGACCCTACGTTGCTGCCGGAACCCCAGCCGACGCTCCCATTGCCCATACCGCCAGCGGAGCCGACCGAAGAGGAAGGGCACACACCGACTGGTGAGTCCGCCGACCCTGTCCCGCTGGCTGAGGGTCTGTTGATAGGCCCCGTCGCGGCACCCCCTCTCCCTAGGACCCATAGACTCCAGCGCTTGTTGCCGTGGGAGGAGGCAACGGGTATGGAACACCTCTTGAAGGCCCCGATTCCACCAATTACCCCGCTGAGTGAGGTCCATGCGGAGCGTACAGTATGCCGCTTGGTGAACCTAGGACCCAACCTCATGGGGTTCCCCGGGGTGAAGACACAGGAAGGGGAGATGGTACAGGCCCTGAGCTGGGAGGAATACCAGGTTCAGCTGGAACAGCAGTGGGAGGAGAGAGAAAGGGCGTACCAGGTTGGGCTAGAGGCCTACCACCAAAAGGACTTGGCGGTCAAGGACCGGGCCCGCAAGGACCCCATCGCTCACCAGGCCCCGCGTAGGCAGGGCACCGTTGTCGCCTTCAAGCTCCGCGGAGGCTGGGGCTTTATCAAAGAGCCGGGCCTGTACGCCGAAGTCTTTGTTAACCGACGGGATGTGGAGTCTCATCTCCGAGAGGGCCACCCAGACCGGGATCTCTACCCGGGGGAAGAAGTTATTTACACCAGGCACTTTGGGGAAAAGGGGTGGTTCGCTGTTGTGAATTAGACTTTTTTGGCTCCCTCTTGTGGTCACTAGTGATATGACTCTGGGATTGTCTTTCTTCAGTTTTGGCACCCACCTGGGTCGTTAGTCCAGGGGTGTTGCTATATAAACTTCCTGAATTCTCAGTCTGGTGCCTGGCATCGTTGTAATCAGTTCCTTTCTGTTTGCTCCTGTCTGCTGGTCCTGGATCTTGCAAAATTAAGCTAAGTCCTGCTTCTTTGTTTTTTGGTTATTTGCATTGCTCTTATTTTTTGTCCAGCTTGTACTAAATGTGATTCCTGATTTTGCTGGAAGCTCTAGGGGGCTGGTATTCTCCCCCCGGGCCGTTAGACGGTTCGGGGGTTCTTGAATATCCAGCGTGGGAATTGTGATAGGGTTTTTGCTGACCATATAAGTCATCTTACTATATTCTGCTATTAGTCAGTGGGCCTCTCTTTGCTAAATATCTAGTTCATTCTTACGTTTGTCTTTTCTCCTTACCTCACCGTTATTATTTGTTGGGGGCTTGTATCCAACTTTTGGGGTCTTTTCTCTGGAGGCAAGAAAGGTCTATCTTTTCCCTTCTAGGGTTAGTTAGTTCTCCGGCTGGCGCGAGACGTCTAGAACCAACGTAGGCACGTTCCCCGGCTGCTGCTATTTGTGGTGCTAGGATTAGATATACGGTCAGCCCAGTTACCACTGCCCTATGAGCTGTTTTTTTGTGTTTGCAGACTTGGTATTTACTTTTGAGACCCTCTGCCATTGGGGTCATAACAGTGTGCCAGGCCAAAGTTGAATGTTTAATGCATTGCAGAAGTGGGATAATAAGAAAGGAAATTCTGAGTTTTTTTTTTTTCCTCTCTTTCTTCCTCCCCTTTACCTCTGAGTGGCTTGAGCTTGCTGCAGACATGAATGTCCAGACCTTGATTACAAGTGTGGACCAGCTTGCTGCTCGTGTGCAGGGCATACAATATTTTGTTACCAGTAGTCCAATGTCTGAACCTAAAATACCTATTCCTGAACTGTTCACTGGAGACCGATTTAAGTTTAGGAATTTCAGGAATAATTGTAAATTGTTTCTATCTCTGAGACCCCGTTCATCTGGAGACTCAGCTCAGCAAGTTAAAATTGTTATCTCTTTCTTACGGGGCGACCCTCAGGATTGGGCCTTCTCGCTAGCGCCAAGAGATCCGGCATTGGCAAATATTGATGCGTTTTTTCTGGCGCTCGGATTGCTTTACGAGGAACCCAATCTTGAAATTCAGGCAGAAAAAGCCTTGCTGGCTATTTCTCAGGGCCAGGATGAAGCTGAAGTGTATTGCCAAAAATTTCGGAAATGGTCCGTGCTTACTCAGTGGAATGAGTGTGCTCTGGCTGCAAATTTCAGAAATGGCCTTTCTGAAGCCATTAAGAATGTGATGGTGGGTTTCTCCATTCCTACAAGTCTGAATGATTCAATGGCGCTGGCTATTCAAATTGACCGGCGTTTGCGGGAGCGCAAAACTGCTAATCCTCTGGTGGTGTTGTCTGAACAAACACCTGATTTAATGCAATGTGGTAAAATTCAGACTAGAAATGAACGGAAAAATCATAGACGTCAGAATGGGTTGTGTTTTTACTGTGGTGATTCTACACATGTTATATCAGCATGCTCTAAACGCCCAACAAGGGTTGTTAGTCCTGTCGCCATTGGTAATTTGCAACCTAAATTTATTTTGTCTGTGACTTTAATTTGCTCATTGTCCTCTTACCCTGTTATGGCGTTTGTGGATTCAGGTGCTGCCCTGAGTCTTATGGATCTGTCATTTGCCAAGCGCTGTGGTTTTGTTCTTGAGCCGTTGGTAAATCCTATCCCTCTTAGAGGTATTGATGCTACGCCATTGGCGGAAAATAAACCGCAGTTTTGGACACAGGTAACCATGTGCATGACTCCTGAACATCGGGAGGTGATTCGTTTTCTTGTTCTGCATAAAATGCATGATTTGGTCGTTTTGGGTCTGCCATGGTTACAGACCCATAATCCAGTCTTGGATTGGAAGGCAATGTCTGTGTCAAGTTGGGGCTGTCAGGGAATTCATGGTGATTCCCCACCGGTGTCTATTGCTTCCTCTACTCCTTCGGAAGTTCCTGAGTATTTGTCTGATTATCAGGATGTATTCAGCGAGTCCAGGTCCAGTGCTCTTCCTCCTCATAGGGACTGTGACTGCGCTATAGATTTGATTCCAGGTAGCAAATTTCCTAAGGGAAGATTATTTAATCTGTCTATACCTGAGCATACCGCAATGCGTTCGTATATCAAGGAATCTCTGGAGAAGGGGCATATCCGTCCTTCCTCTTCCCCTCTTGGTGCGGGATTCTTTTTTGTGGCCAAGAAGGACGGATCTTTGAGACCTTGTATTGACTATCGGCTTCTGAATAAAATCACTGTTAAATTTCAGTATCCTTTGCCTCTGTTGTCGGACTTGTTTGCCCGGATTAAAGGTGCCAAGTGGTTCACCAAGATAGATCTTCGTGGTGCGTACAACCTTGTGCGCATTAAGCAAGGAGATGAATGGAAAACTGCATTTAATACGCCCGAAGGTCATTTTGAGTACTTGGTGATGCCTTTTGGGCTCTCTAATGCTCCTTCAGTGTTTCAGTCCTTTATGCATGATATTTTCCGGAAGTATCTGGATAAATTTATGATTGTTTATCTGGATGATATTCTGTTTTTTTCTGATGATTGGGACTCGCATGTAGAGCAGGTCAGGATGGTGTTTCAGGTTTTGCGTGAGAATGCTTTGTTTGTTAAGGGCTCAAAGTGTCTCTTTGGAGTACAGAAGGTTCCCTTTTTGGGTTTTATTTTTTCCCCTTCTGCGGTGGAGATGGACCCAGTCAAGGTCCGAGCTATTCATGATTGGACTCAACCCACGTCAGTTAAGAGTCTTCAGAAGTTCTTGGGTTTTGCTAACTTCTACCGTCGTTTTATCGCTAATTTTTCTAGCGTTGTCAAACCTTTGACGGATCTGACCAAGAAAGGTTCTGATGTTGCTAACTGGGCTCCTGCAGCCGTGGATGCTTTCCAGGAGTTGAAGCGCCGGTTTACTTCGGCGCCTGTTTTGTGCCAGCCTGATGTCTCACTTCCCTTTCAGGTTGAAGTGGATGCTTCTGAGATTGGGGCAGGGGCCGTTTTGTCGCAGAGAGGCTCTGGTTGCTCTGTAATGAGACCATGTGCTTTTTTCTCTAGGAAGTTTTCGCCTGCTGAGCGGAATTATGATGTTGGCAATCGGGAGTTGTTGGCCATGAAGTGGGCATTTGAGGAGTGGCGTCATTGGCTCGAGGGTGCTAAGCATCGTGTGGTGGTCTTGACTGATCACAAAAATCTGATGTATCTCGAGTCTGCTAAACGCCTGAATCCTAGACAGGCCCGTTGGTCATTGTTTTTCTCCCGTTTTGACTTTGTGGTCTCGTATTTACCAGGTTCAAAGAATGTGAAGGCTGATGCTCTTTCAAGGAGCTTTGTGCCGGACTCTCCTGGAGTCGCAGAACCAGTTGGTATTCTTAAAGAGGGAGTTATCTTGTCAGCCATTTCTCCGGATTTGCGACGTGTGTTGCAGAGATTTCAGGCTGGTAGACCTGACTCTTGTCCACCTGACAGACTGTTTGTTCCTGATAAGTGGACCAGCAGAGTCATTTCCGAGGTTCATTCCTCGGTGTTGGCAGGGCATCCGGGAATTTTTGGCACCAGAGATTTGGTGGCTAGGTCCTTTTGGTGGTCTTCCTTGTCACGGGATGTGCGGTCATTTGTGCAGTCCTGTGGGACTTGTGCTCGAGCTAAGCCTTGCTGTTCTCGTGCCAGTGGGTTGCTCTTGCCCTTGCCTGTCCCGAAGAGGCCTTGGACACACATTTCCATGGATTTCATTTCAGATCTTCCGGTGTCTCAGGGCATGTCTGTCATCTGGGTGGTATGTGATCGCTTTTCCAAGATGGTCCATTTGGTATCTTTGCCTAAGCTGCCTTCCTCTTCTGATCTGGTTCCTTTGTTCTTTCAGAATGTGGTTCGTTTACATGGCATTCCTGAGAATATTGTGTCTGACAGAGGATCCCAGTTTGTTTCCAGGTTCTGGCGATCCTTTTGTGCTAAGATGGGCATTGATTTGTCGTTTTCGTCTGCCTTTCATCCTCAGACTAATGGACAAACGGAGCGAACTAATCAGACTCTGGAGGCTTATTTGAGGTGTTTTGTTTCTGCAGATCAGGATGATTGGGTGACCTTCTTGCCGTTGGCTGAGTTTGCCCTTAATAATCGGGCTAGTTCCGCTACTTTGGTTTCGCCATTTTTTTGCAACTCTGGTTTCCATCCTCGTTTTTCCTCGGGACATGTGGAGCCTTCTGACTGTCCTGGGGTAGATTCGGTGGTGGATAGGTTGCAGCAGATTTGGAATCATGTGGTGGACAACTTAAAGTTGTCACAGGAGAAGGCTCAGCGTTTTGCCAACCGCCGCCGCGGTGTGGGTCCCCGACTTCGTGTTGGGGATTTGGTATGGCTGTCTTCTCGATTTGTTCCTATGAAGGTCTCCTCTCCTAAATTTAAGCCTCGCTTCATCGGTCCTTACAAGATATTGGAAATCCTTAATCCTGTGTCCTTTCGCTTGGATCTTCCGGTGTCGTTTGCCATTCACAACGTGTTCCATAGGTCTTTGTTGCGGCGGTACGTTGTACCTGTGGTTCCTTCTGTTGAGCCTCCTGCTCCGGTGTTGGTTGAGGGCGAGTTGGAGTACGTAGTGGAGAAGATCTTGGATTCTCGTCTCTCCAGGCGGAGGCTTCAGTATCTGGTCAAGTGGAAGGGCTATGGTCAGGAGGATAATTCCTGGGTGGTTGCCTCTGATGTGCATGCGGCCGATTTAGTTCGTGCCTTTCACGCTGCTCATCCTGATCGCCCTGGTGGTCTTGGTGAGGGTTCGGTGACCCCTCCTTAAAGGGGGGGTACTGTTGTGAATTAGACTTTTTTGGCTCCCTCTTGTGGTCACTAGTGATATGACTCTAGGATTGTCTTTCTTCAGTTTTGGCACCCACCTGGGTCGTTAGTCCAGGGGTGTTGCTATATAAACTTCCTGAATTCTCAGTCTGGTGCCTGGCATCGTTGTAATCAGTTCCTTTCTGTTTGCTCCTGTCTGCTGGTCCTGGATCTTGCAAAATTAAGCTAAGTCCTGCTTCTTTGTTTTTTGGTTATTTGCATTGCTCTTATTTTTTGTCCAGCTTGTACTAAATGTGATTCCTGATTTTGCTGGAAGCTCTAGGGGGCTGGTATTCTCCCCCCGGGCCGTTAGACGGTTCGGGGGTTCTTGAATATCCAGCGTGGGAATTGTGATAGGGTTTTTGCTGACCATATAAGTCATCTTACTATATTCTGCTATTAGTCAGTGGGCCTCTCTTTGCTAAATATCTAGTTCATTCTTACGTTTGTCTTTTCTCCTTACCTCACCGTTATTATTTGTTGGGGGCTTGTATCCAACTTTTGGGGTCTTTTCTCTGGAGGCAAGAAAGGTCTATCTTTTCCCTTCTAGGGTTAGTTAGTTCTCCGGCTGGCGCGAGACGTCTAGAACCAACGTAGGCACGTTCCCCGGCTGCTGCTATTTGTGGTGCTAGGTTTAGATATACGGTCAGCCCAGTTACCACTGCCCTATGAGCTGTTTTTTTGTGTTTGCAGACTTGGTATTTACTTTTGAGACCCTCTGCCATTGGGGTCATAACAGTTCGCCCTGAATGTCCACAAGAAGCAGAGCCCCGTGACACTCCCGACTAAGGTGCCGGTGAAGCTGACCCCCGTAGCAAAGGTGCCCCCTCGTGGTCAGCCCATGATCATCACCAAGACCACCGAGGTCACTCCGACGTACACCGTCATCAAAACCATGACCTGCAACATTGTCACCTCAACCACTGTCGTGGCCAAGGGGGCGTCCTCCCAGGTGGTCGGTACTCCAGCTGCCCCAGAACGGAAGACAGTGGGTACGCAGACCCCCAGATGGGACAGTACTCCCCCTTACGCAGTACCAGGTGGCGGGCAATATCCAAAGGGGTTGCCTCCGCCGGTGCTGCCCCCTGACTGGTTCAAGTAAATGTCCTGATCTTCTGAACATGTAAATAGTTAACTGTTTGTCTTTTGCTGCTACAACCCGATCAGGGTTAACTCTTAAAGGGATCCCTTTGTTTACCCGGGATCCCTTCTTCTACTTTTTGTTTTTGTTTCCTGTTTATTCATCATTGAAAGAACTGCTGAATCATGAACAATGCATGATTACAAACTTTTTGTACATAGTTTGCACCTTCTTAAAGGTGCTCTCTACTGGTTTTACACAAGGAAAGGACTCTTTGCGAAGACACTGGTCTTGGAACCAGCACCGGAGTCCTTACTGCGAACAGACTTGCAGCTTGGGAAGTTGCACTACCTCATAGAGACTTGGTCCCCTCTTAAAGGGAATGTTCACATATTGCACTTATGAACAGTGTTGCCTTAAGATGGTTAAATGGCAATAATGTCTTGAAAGAAGAAGTTAAATGTAGCTAACTAGTTGATTGTGAGAAATGTTTAATGATGTTGATAGAAGAATGAGGACAGAAAGTGAACCCGTACGGGGTTAGTCAGTGAGTCCTCCTAGGAGCCATACAGAGATGGCTCAGTAATCCTGAACTGAAAGATGGATAAGTTCTATACCGTGTATAGTAGTAGAAAGGCAGTAGGCCCGGGCGGAAAGGGGCGGTCCTGTAACAGAAAGGAGAGGCAGTAGGCCTGGAGCAGATAGGACAGGCGGTCCTGCAGATGTAAAGAAGGAGAATGCAGAAAAGTTGATTAGCCTTATAATGTTTTATAAGAAGGTCTTTAGTGGATTCAGCGATTACTGTTGTGATTCGGTTCGTGGGCTCCCCCGGTGGTCTCTTGTGGTACTGGTGTCCTGCAAGCTTTGCCTTCTCAGTTCACCTGTTCCTATCAGGATGTGGGAGTATCCTATTTAACCTTGCTCCTCAGTCATTCTAATGCTGGCCATCAATGTATCCAGAGTGATTCTGTTGCATGTTCCTGCTCCCAGTTTTCTGCTCAGCTAAGTTGGACACTTTAGTCCTTAAGTCTATTTTTGTATGCTTTGTCCAGTTTGCACTTATGTGAATCTCTGCAGCTGGAAGCTCTTGTTGGGCTGAAATTACCACTCCAGTGGCATGAGTTGTCACATGAGTTAAGGTAATTTCAGGATGGTGTTTTGAAGGGTTTTGCAGCTGACCGCGAAGTCCTCTGTTGTATCTTTCTGCTATTTAGTTAGCGGGCCTCTCTGTGCTAAATCTGCTTTCATACTACGTGTGTCTTTTCATCTGCTCTCACCATTATTATATGTGGGGGGCTGCTATCTCCTGTGGGGACATTCTCTGGAGGCAAGCCAGGACTGTGTTTTCTTCTACCAGGGGTAGTTAGTTCTCCGGCTGGCGCGCGGCATCTAGAGACAACGCAGGTATGCCCCCTGGCTACTTCTAGTGTGGTGTGTAGGTTTAGCATCGCGGTCAGCTCTAGTTTCCATCACCCGAGAGCTTGTCCATTTATTCTATGCTTCTGATGTTTCCTTGCCATTGGAAACCATAACAGTATGGCCAGCCAAAATGTTTAATCTATAGGCTGAAGCAGGAGAGAAAAGGAACTGTGTGAAACCTTTTTTTTTTTTTTTTCCTTCCTCTGAAGTTGCACTCCAGCTCTAATTGCAGTCTCCTGTTTTCCTCTCCTCTTAACCCCTGAATGGCTCAGACTTTATCTGTTGAAATATGGATCCCCAGAGTCTGGCTACCAATTTGAATAATCTTGCCTCTAAAGTTCAGAATATACAAGATTTTTTGTTACATGCTCCTCGGTCTGAACCTAAAATTCCTATACCGGAGTTTTTTTCTGGAGATCGATCTTGTTTTCTAAATTTTAAATACAATTGTAAATTGTTTCTTTCGCTGAGATCTCATTCTGCTGGAGATCCTGCCCAGCAAGTAAAAATTGTTATTTCTTTACTGCGGGGTGACCCCCAAAATTGGGCATTTTCATTGGCACCAGGGGATCCTGCGTTGCTCAATGTGGATGCGTTTTTTCTGGCTTTGGGGTTGCTTTATGAGGAACCAAATTTGGAGATTCAGGCTGAGAAAGCCCTAATAGCCCTCTCTCAGGGGCAAGATGAAGCCGAAATATATTGCCAAAAATTTCGAAAATGGTCTGTGCTTACTCAGTGGAATGAGTGCGCTCTGGCGGCAATTTTCAGAGAAGGTCTCTCTGATGCTGTAAAAGACGTCATGGTGGGGTTTCCTGCGCCTACTGGTCTGAATGAGTCCATGACAATGGCAATTCAGATTGATCGGCGTTTATGGGAACGCAAACCTGTGCACCAGTTGGCGGTGTCTTCTGAAGAGGCACCACAGAGTATGCAATGTGAGAGCTTTCTGTCCAGAAGCGAACGACAGATTTATAGGCGCAAAAATCATTTGTGCTTCTATTGTGGAAATTCTACTCATGTTATATCAGCATGCTCTAAACGAACAAAGAAAGTTGATAAATCCTTTGCTATTGGCACTTTGCAGTCCAAGTTTATTTTGTCTGTAACTCTAATTTGTTCGTTATCTTCTATTGTTGCGGATGCGTATGTGGATTCTGGCGCCGCTTTGAGTCTTATGGATTGGTCCTTTGCCAGGCGCTGTGGGTTTGATCTAGAGCCTCTGGAAGTTCCTATACCTTTAAAGGGTATTGATTCTACACCATTGGCTAGTAATAAACCACAATACTGGACACAAGTGACTATGCGTATGACTCCAGACCATGAAGAGGTGATTCGCTTCCTTGTACTGTATAATCTACATGATGTGTTGGTGCTGGGATTGCCATGGTTGCAAACTCATAACCCAGTCCTTGACTGGAAAACAATGTCTGTACTAAGCTGGGGATGTCAGGGAAATCATGGGGACACATCTTTGGTCTCCACTGCTTCATCTATTCCCTCTGAAATTCCTGAGTTTTTGTCTGATTATCGTGAGGTTTTTGAGGAATCTACTCTTAATTCTCTTCCTCCTCACAGAGATTGCGATTGCGCCATAGATTTGATCCCTGGCAGTAAATTTCCTAAGGGTCGTCTATTCAATCTGTCTGTACCTGAACATGCTGCCATGCGAGAGTATATTAGGGAGTCCTTGGAAAAGGGACATATTCGTCCTTCTTCGTCTCCTCTTGGAGCGGGGTTCTTTTTCGTAGCTAAAAGCGATGGTTCTTTGAGACCTTGTATTGATTATAGACTCTTGAATAAGATCACAGTCAAGTATCAGTATCCGTTGCCATTGCTGACAGATTTATTTGCTCGCATTGAGGGGGCGAAGTGGTTCTCTAAGATTGATCTTCGCGGTGCGTATAATTTGGTGCGAATTAAGCAGGGGGATGAGTGGAAAACCGCATTTAATACGCCCGAGGGCCATTTTGAGTATTTGGTGATGCCTTTTGGTCTGTCAAATGCCCCTTCGGTCTTTCAGTCTTTTATGCACAATATTTTCCGTGAGTATCTGGATAAATTTATGATTGTGTATTTGGACGATATCTTGATTTTTTCGGATGACTGGGAATCTCATGTTCAACAAGTTAGGAGGGTTTTTCAGGTTTTGCGGACCAATTCTCTGTTTGTTAAAGGTTCAAAGTGTGTTTTTGGGGTTCAGAAGATTTCTTTTTTGGGGTACATTTTTTCCCCCTCTTCTATTGAGATGGATCCTGTGAAGGTTCGGGCTATTTGTGACTGGACGCAACCGACTTCTCTTAAGGGCCTTCAGAAATTTTTGGGCTTTGCTAACTTTTATCGTCGATTCATAACTGGTTTTTCTAGCGTTGTCAGGCCTTTGACTGATTTGACTAAAAAGGGTGCTGATGTTGCAGATTGGTCTCCTGCTGCTGTGGAGGCCTTTCGGGAGCTTAAGCGCCGTTTTTCTTCTGCTCCGGTGTTGTGCCAGCCTGATGTTTCTCTTCCTTTTCAGGTGGAAGTTGATGCTTCCGAGATCGGAGCGGGGGCGGTTTTGTCGCAGAAAAGTTCAGATTGTTCAGTGATGAGACCTTGTGCGTTCTTTTCTTGAAAATTTTCGCCCGCCGAGCGGAATTATGACGTCGGTAATCGGGAGCTTTTGGCGATGAAGTGGGTATTCGAGGAGTGGCGTCATTGGCTTGAGGGTGCTAAACATCAGGTGGTGGTCTTGACTGATCACAAAAATTTGATTTATCTTGAGTCGGCCAGACGTCTGAATCCTAGACAGGCGCGCTGGTCGTTGTTTTTTTCCCGGTTTAATTTTGTGGTTTCGTATCTGCCAGGTACTAAGAATGTGAAGGCGGATGCCCTTTCTAGGAGTTTTGAACCTGATTCCCCTGGTGATTCTAAACCTACGGGTATACTTAAGGATGGGGTGATATTGTCTGCTGTCTTCCCAGACCTGCGACGTGCTTTACAAGAGTTTCAGGCGGATCGGCCTGATCGTTGTCCGCCTGGTAGATTGTTTGTGCCGGATGAGTGGACCAATAGAGTCATCTCGGAGGTTCATTCTTCTGCGTTGGCAGGTCATCCGGGAATTTTTGGTACCAGAGATTTGGTGGCTAGGTCCTTCTGGTGGCCTTCCCTGTCTCGGGACGTGCGTACTTTTGTGCAGTCTTGCGATGTTTGTGCTCGGGCCAAGCCTTGTTGTTCTCGGGCTAGTGGGTTGTTGTTGCCCTTGCCTGTTCCTAAGAGGCCTTGGACACACATCTCTATGGATTTTATTTCTGATCTCTCTGTTTCTCAGAAGATGTCCGTCATTTGGGTGGTGTGTGACCGCTTTTCTAAGATGGTTCATTTGGTGCCCTTGCCCAAGCTGCCTTCTTCATCTGAGTTGGTGCCCCTGTTTTTTCAGAATGTGGTTCGGCTGCATGGTATTCCGGAGAATATCGTTTCCGACAGGGGATCCCAGTTTGTGTCCAGATTTTGGCGGGCGTTTTGTGCCAGGATGGGCATTGATTTGTCTTTTTCGTCTGCATTTCATCCCCAGACAAATGGCCAGACGGAGCGTACTAATCAGACCTTGGAGACTTATTTGAGGTGTTTCGTGTCTGCTGATCAGGATGACTGGGTCTCCTTTTTGCCGTTGGCTGGGTTTGCCCTTAATAATCGGGCCAGTTCTGCCACTTTGGTCTCCCCTTTTTTTTGTAATTCAGGGTTCCATCCTCGTTTTTCATCTGGTCAGGTGGAGTCTTCGGATTGTCCTGGAGTGGATACCATGGTGGATAGGTTGCATCGTATTTGGGGGCAGGTGGTGGACAATTTGGAGTTGTCCCAGGAGAGGACTCAACGTTTTGCTAATCGCCATCGTCGTGTTGGTCCTCGTCTTCGTGTTGGGGACTTGGTGTGGTTGTCCTCCCGTTTTGTCCCTATGAGGGTCTCTTCTCCTAAGTTTAAGCCTCGGTTCATCGGTCCTTATAAGATTTTGGAAATTCTTAACCCTGTGTCTTTTCGTTTGGACCTCCCAGCATCCTTTGCTATCCATAATGTCTTCCATCGGTCATTATTGCGGAGGTATGAGGTACCACTTGTGCCTTCTGTTGAGCCTCCTGCTCCTGTGCTGGTTGAGGGTGAATTGGAGTACGTGGTGGAGAAAATCTTGGACTCCCGTGTTTCCAGACGGAGACTTCAATATCTGGTGAAATGGAAGGGCTACGGTCAAGAGGATAATTCTTGGGTTACAGCTTCTGATGTTCATGCTTCTGATTTGGTCTGTGCCTTTCATAGGGCTCATCCAGATCGCCCTGGTGGTTCTTGTGAGGGTTCGGTGCCCCCTCCTTAAGGGGGGGGGTACTGTTGTGATTCGGTTCGTGGGCTCCCCCGGTGGTCTCTTGTGGTACTGGTGTCCTGCAAGCTTTGCCTTCTCAGTTCACCTGTTCCTATCAGGATGTGGGAGTATCCTATTTAACCTTGCTCCTCAGTCATTCTAATGCTGGCCATCAATGTATCCAGAGTGATTCTGTTGCATGTTCCTGCTCCCAGTTTTCTGCTCAGCTAAGTTGGACACTTTAGTCCTTAAGTCTATTTTTGTATGCTTTGTCCAGTTTGCACTTATCTGAATCTCTGCAGCTGGAAGCTCTTGTTGGGCTGAAATTACCACTCCAGTGGCATGAGTTGTCACATGAGTTAAGGTAATTTCAGGATGGTGTTTTGAAGGGTTTTGCAGCTGACCGCGAAGTCCTCTGTTGTATCTTTCTGCTATTTAGTTAGCGGGCCTCTCTGTGCTAAATCTGCTTTCATACTACGTGTGTCTTTTCATCTGCTCTCACCGTTATTATATGTGGGGGGCTGCTATCTCCTGTGGGGACATTCTCTGGAGGCAAGCCAGGACTGTGTTTTCTTCTACCAGGGGTAGTTAGTTCTCCGGCTGGCGCGCGGCATCTAGAGACAACGCAGGAATGCCCCCTGGCTACTTCTAGTGTGGTGTGTAGGTTTAGCGTCGCGGTCAGCTCTAGTTTCCATCACCCGAGAGCTTGTCCGTTTATTCTATGCTTCTGATGTTTCCTTGCCATTGGAAACCATAACAGAGTACGTCCTTAAAGGCAATGTTAAATTATTGTTCAAAAATTTGCACTTAGTAGAATGCCCGGTTGGGTAAAAGAAGTTATTTATAGTATGTTACCTAAATAATTAACCATGTTTGTAACGTTCAAGTGTCCTCACCTCCCATAAAGGGAAGCTCTGTTAAAGTTTACTTGTTATTGCATTTCAAAAATTTTATGTCTTTTTGCTGACATGTATTGTTGTTTTCTTCCCAGTCCAGAAGTACTGGATTTAACCGGGGGAGAGTGCAGCGCCCCAGAGTCCTGGTCGTTGCAGTACTGTTGCTCCGCCACTAAGGGGGGCTATGGTACGTCTGATGGCACTGAAAGAGTTCATCTGACCAGGTATCACAGACACCAATACATTTCACAGTCTGGCCTCCAGGGGGAGCTAAGGGCACTATGTATTAGGCCACTCCTCACAGTCTGGTAAAACTGGGGGTTGGATAGGAAGTTAGATCAGAAAGCTGACTGGGTTGGAACCAGGCAACACCTTGTGGCAGAGGGTGTTGTAGGGGAAGATTCAGAGGGGTCCCTGTCAGGGGTGGGATCCTGACAGAGGCCTAGCAACCAGAGAGAACGCTACGGGACCGCGCCTGCACGATATAGCGGCGGTACCCCAAGAGAGGACAAGAAGCGAGGTTTATTGTGCTGAGTGAGAAACGAGATCAACGCAACAAGGAGAATACCAGTAGGAGTCGTGCTGTAAGACGAGGCAACATCCTACTGAGGCGCGTAACCGGTGGCCGGAACGCCGAGGAAGTATAGAGCTCCAGGCCAAACTTCAAACCTATGGCAGGACAGTCAGTTATAGGCGGGCTGTCTCACCCAATTGACCTAGGAAGACACAGGGGGGTAACAACAGGAGTGGGGCGACGCTAGAGTCCCGGAAGAGCTCCGAGCCTCCCCGTCATACGGGTGCGTCCTAACCATAAGATCTGGGGGACGTGGAAGAACATCAGAATCGAGTTGTGAGGGAACACGAGAAACAGACACAACAGTTGTGGGGACTATCCCGTAAGCACAGCAGGGGAGGACCACAACACACAAGCGCTAGAAGGTAGGCACAGATTTCCACCTGCAAAGGGAGCTCTGGAGGTGCCATCGGACCGGCCAGGCTTGCGCGGCCCAGTTAACGGTATTCCGGATTGAGGATCCTGAAGCCTTCAGTAAAGAGGTAAAGAGACTGCAACCTGGTGTCCTCGTTATTTACTGTGACCAGCACTGCACCGCACTACTACCACCATCCACACCTTTCATTGGGCGCCCCTCAGCAGGGTCACGGACCGGGTCTAGCCACCGTCACAACACCAGAGCAGAGACTCAGAAGCCCGGTACCGGGTGCCCCTCGGCCCTGCGGCAGTGGGGGCGCTGCATATACCCCTCCTCACATGTAAAGCGCCATGGAATAAATGGCGCTATAACAATAAATAATAATATATGTACATGTATGATGCAGTCATCAGCCATTATCTGTATATGTACATGTATGATCTGGTCATCAGTCAGTATCTGTATATGTACATGTATGATCTGGTCATCAGTCAGTATCTGTATATGTACATGTATGATCTGGTCATCAGCCAGTGTCTGTATATGTACATGTATGATCCGGTCATCAGTCAGTATCTCTATATGTACATGTATAATCCAGACACCAGTCGGTATCTGTATATGTACATGTATGATCCGGTCACCAGCTAGTGTCTGTATATGTACATGTATGATCCGGTCATCAGTCAGTATCTCTATATGTACATGTATGATCCAGACACCAGTCAGTATCTGTATATGTACATGTATGATCCGGTCACCAGCCAGTGTCTGTATATGTACATGTATGATCTGGTCATCAGCCAGTGTCTGTATATGTACATGTATGATCCAGACACCAGTCGGTATCTGTATATGTACATGTATGATCTGGTCATCAGCCAGTATCTGTATATGTACATGTATGATCCAGTCACCAGCCAGGGTCTGTATATGTACATGTATGATCCGGTCACCAGCCAGTATCTGTATATGTACATGTATGAACCGGTCATCAGCCAGTATCTGTATATGTACATGTATGATCCGGTCATCAGCCAGTATCTGTATATGTACATGTATGATCCGGTCATCAGCCAGTATCTGTATATGTACATGTAAGATCCGTCATCAGCCAGTATCTGTATATACATGTATGATCCGGTCATCAGTCGGTATCTGTATATGTACATGTATGATCCGGTCATCAGTCAGTATCTGTATATGCACGTGTATGATCCGGCCATCATCCAGTGTCTGTATATGTACATGTATGATCCGGTCATCAGTCAGTATCTGTATATGCACGTGTATGATCCGGTCATCAGCCAGTATCTGTATATGTACATGTATGATCCGGTCACCAGCCAGTATCTGTATATGTACATGTATGATCCGGTCATCAGCCAGTATCTGTATATGTACATGTATGACCCGGTCACTGGCCAGTATCTGTATATGTACATGCATGATCCGGTCACCGGCCAGTATCTGTATATGTACATGTATGATCCGGTCACCAGCCAGTATCTGTATATGTACATGTATGATCCAGACACCAGTCAGTATCTGTATATGTACATGTATGATACGGTCATCAGCCAGTATCTGTATATGTACATGTATGATCCGGCCATCATCTAGTGTCTGTATATGTACATGTATGATCCGGTCACCAGCCAGTATCTGTATATGTACATGT
This sequence comes from Ranitomeya variabilis, assembly GCF_051348905.1. Lineage (NCBI taxonomy): Eukaryota > Metazoa > Chordata > Amphibia > Anura > Dendrobatidae > Ranitomeya > Ranitomeya variabilis. The sequence goes on along the minus strand of NC_135236.1, from coordinate 688,980,470 downwards.
ATGATCCGGTGATCAGCCTGTATCTGTATATGTACATGTATGATCCAGTCATCAGTCAGTATCTGTATATGTACATGTATGATCCGGCCATCATCTAGTGTCTGTATATGTACATGTATGATCCGGTCACCAGCCAGTATCTGTATATGTACATGTATGATCCAGTCACCAGCCAGGGTCTGTATATGTACATGTATGAACCGGTCATCAGCCAGTATCTGTATATGTACATGTATGATCCGGTCATCAGCCAGTATCTGTATATGTACATGTATGATCCGGTCATCAGCCAGTATCTGTATATGTACATGTAAGATCCGTCATCAGCCAGTATCTGTATATACATGTATGATCCGGTCATCAGTCGGTATCTGTATATGTACATGTATGATCCGGTCATCAGTCAGTATCTGTATATGCACGTGTATGATCCGGCCATCATCCAGTGTCTGTATATGTACATGTATGATCCGGTCATCAGTCAGTATCTGTATATGCACGTGTATGATCCGGTCATCAGCCAGTATCTGTATATGTACATGTATGATCCGGTCACCAGCCAGTATCTGTATATGTACATGTATGATCCGGTCATCAGCCAGTATCTGTATATGTACATGTATGATCCGTCATCAGCCAGTATCTGTATATGTACATGTATGATCCGGTCATTAGTCAGTATCTGTATATGTACATGTATGATCCGTCATCAGCCAGTATCTGTATATACATGTATGATCCGGTCATCAGCCAGTATCTGTATATGTACATGTATGATCCGGTCATCAGCCAGTATCTGTATATGTACATGTATGATCCGGTCATCAGCCAGTATCTGTATATGTACATGTATGATCTGGTCACCAGCCAGTATCTGTATATGTACATGTATGATCCGGTCATCAGTCAGTATCTGTATATGCACATGTATGCTCCGACCATCAGCCAGTATCTGTATATGTACATGTATGATCCGGTCACCAGCCAGTGTCTGTATATGTACATGTATGATCCGGTCACCAGCCAGTGTCTGTATATGTACATGTATGATCCGGTCATCAGCCAGTATCTGTATATGTACATGTATGATCCAGTCATCAGTCAGTATCTGTATATGTATGATCCGGTCATCAGTCAGTATCTGTATAAGTATATGTATGATCCGGTCATCAGTCAGTATCTATATATGTACATGTATGATCCGGTCATCAGCCAGTATCTGTATATGTACATGTATGATCCGGTCATCAGTCAGTATCTGTATAAGTATATGTATGATCCGGTCATCAGTCAGTATCTGTATAAGTATATGTATGATCCGGTCATCAGTCAGTATCTGTATATTTACATGTATGATCCCGTTATCAGCCAGTATCTGTATATGTACATGTATGATCCGGCCATCAGCCAGTATCTGTATAAGTACATGTATGATCCGGTCATCAGTCAGTATCTGTATATGTACATGTATGATCCCGTTATCAGCCAGTATCTGTATATGTATGATCCTGTCAACAGTCAGTATCTGTATATTTACATGTATGATCCAGTCACCAGTCAGTATCTGTATATGTATGATCCGGTCATCAGTCAGTACAGTATCTGTATACGTACATGTATGACCCAGTCTGATATTTTCTTCTTCTGTGACAGGCTTGAAGATGGAAACTGACCTTCGAAGATGGAAAGTGAACTCTGTGATGGTCAGGGTCTGATGATGGTTGGTCAGTGATGGTTGGCGGTGTGATGATAGTCGTTCAGTGATGGTCAGGGACTGGTGATGGTTGATCCGTCGGGATCTGGTGAATGGCAATGTTTGATGTGATGACACAGCATTGTATATTAATTAACGAGACAACTATTATTTCAGTAGGCCCAGGGACATGAGCTACAGTTCATTTGAGAATGAGTGTTGACCCTTATTGTCATTGACTTAATATTCAATGGCTGCCATTTGTTGACTGGTTGCTGATTAGCTATTGTATCTGTCCTTGTATTGCAGTCATAGTATTGTTCTACTATCTTTGGGAAACAAAGACACAATGTTTGTTAATATGTTGATGACCCATTGATGCTCTGAAAATATGAAGGACAATCTATGCATGGTGTTTCAACACTCCAGCAGTGAGGGATGGCCTCCTACCACCTTCCCCCAAGTCTGTGGTGAAATGCATAAATGAAAAGTTGTGACCTAGAAAAAGGAGGATCTGCCTGTGTTAAGAGAAACAGAGAGACTGAGAGACAGACATAGATTCAGCCAAGACATCAAAACATCCAAAGGACCAGAGTCAGGACAGCAGCCAATATACATCATGGCTCCATCACGAAGGACACAGATCTATCATTCTGCAGGAAACAACCTAGGGGACCTCAGCCCCGGTTGGAAGAATACAGATATGCTCCATTAACCATTGCTAAATCATGGATACGTTTGGAGAAAACCAGGATTGGGACCTGCCGATCACCTGGCTCCATAGAGATGTTCAGAGAAGCCAGGTTGTGACCGTCCAGTCAACTAGCCTTGTACCTCAATGGACTGTCTTCTTCCTAAGCTTGTCGCTAACTCTTCTCTGTGTGTGTGCCACAGGTGGGGTAGTCGACCCTGGAAGATTAAGCCAGGTTGTGACCCTCTGGTCAACTGGCCTTGTACCTGAATGGACTGTCATCTTCCTATGCTTGTCGTTACCTCCTCTCTGTGTGCGTGCCACAGGTGGGGTAGTGAACCCTGGGAGCTCTGAAGTAACAGCTGTCATTATCCCGGCGAGTCAGTGGAAGAGTGAGACTCTGTAATGTGAATCAACTTAGGCTATTTTTCTGGTACTGTTAGCTGCCTGTTTGTGGTTCAATAAAGTATTGCCACACTGTTTTATCCTCACCCTGTGTTGTCTGAGTAGCGTGATGCCCACATTAAAAGGAGAGCAGGCGTTTGGTGGGACGATTGCTGGTCCTTGCGGTTCTGGCTAGGAGACTGGGGCACCTGCCGATCCCCGTATCTCCACATCTGACTAGTGATGGTCGGGATCTAGTGATGTTGGTCAGTGATGGTTGGGCTCAGATGATAGTTGGTCAGTGATGGTCGTGATCTAGTGATGGTTGGTCAGTGATGGTCACAGTCTGGTGAAGATTGGTCAGGGTCTGGTGATTGTTATTCAGTATTGGTTGGGGTCTGGTGATGGTTATCAGTGAAGGTTGGGATTTGGTGATAGTTGATAAAATTTCTTTGTTGGTTGTATATGGAGATGGCTACTCTTAGTTTGCACCTGTGAATACCTGTTTTTTGTTTGAAAATGATGGTCAGTCTTTCGTTATTTGCATGCATATGCTCTCTAACTGAGCACTCCACCTCTCAACCTCAGCCGGTTTTAATCATAGCATGATCCTATTTACCCACATAAATGCAGGCTTCAGCCTAGGAGAGGACTCACATTAAGCCGGTTTCCAGCAATAAGAATCGCATTATCGTTTCTGCCGGGTATACATGAATTGGCCAATTTAGGCGCTAAGTATTCTTAATTTTCCCTATTTGCTAGAGCAGTAATGCAATTCAAATTTCATATATTTTATGTTTACATGCTGTAGCGCTACAGTGCTACTTTATTTGTTGGTTATATATGGAGATGGATTCCCCTAGTAAGCGCCTGTTCATCTGGCAGGCCCTTGGAATTCATGGGCACCTGAACTGGGAGCTGAAGTTTCTTCCTCGTAAGAAGCTTCAGAAAACTTTGCGGATGATCTGCTGTAGAGCCACAGAATAATCAGCCGCCTGTGTCTCCCTCCACCCAGGAAGAAAGGCGGCTGATGAAAGCACAGGTTCCTCTTTGTATGTGTGATCTCGGTTTTCATCTGCTTCTTCTGCCTCCAGAATGAGGGACAACAGGGGAATCGGCCACAATCCTTAAGTCCCAGCGCTCCTTCCTGAAAGCTGAGCTCCACAATCAAAGAGAATGCAGGTGACAGAAGCTGGCGGCAGTCAGCCATTGTGGATTGTAGCTCCAGGTCATGAGCGCCACACTTCTAATCTAACATTTATGGGGTTTATCTTCTTCCTGAGATCTGGGGACCACAATATGACGATAAGATACAGCAAATATTGATGAAGCCCCCACAACGATGAGGATGTGCTGCCTGCGGACCCTGGTAGGAAGCTGGGAAGTAGTGCTGGGAACCATGATGTAAGAATCACAATCAGCAAAAAGTGTGACGTCATAACGAAGCGAAGGAACAAGATAACAGAGTGAGATACAAAACAGGTGCAAAGGAACCCAAGAGCTTACCATCTACAACCCCGGGGCCACCCACGCCCTGGGAGCCCGACCCTTGGATTTCTCCAGAACTCTCCCTAATTTCTCTCTCCCTTTGTGTTGCGGAGATAGTTAACTCCAGAGAAGCGGCAGCGGATCGGAGGCCATAAATCAGGCAGGACACAAAGCTGTGGCATTTATTTTCCTCGACATTGGGATGATGGATGTGACGGCACAAAGATGAGATCTGACACATCCTTGGCTACGAGAATTACGGCTTCACTCTCACAAAGTGCGCAAATTCTTCCAATATAGAGACATTAACATTATATACCCGATGGCCATGACAACGAGGCTCCTCACACTACTCCCATCATCCAGAGTAACTCCTTCCCTGGAGCACACTGCACAAGTGACCAGCCACCTCGCAGCTGAATATCTCGAGTTCGGTAAAATTTCTGTGGTGTCTGAGCCTTATCATCACCTGATCTAGCTCTGCACATGGCTGGGTACTTGTTGCAGTGAATCAGTCTATACAGTCCCCCATGACACGTGTCACAGATCCACGGGACAGATCCAGAACGCCAAGTCTTTTTATGTTACCAGCAACATCCAGGTGCAGAAGGACCAGATCTCAACTTTCCCCATACGGGAAGTTATAAAACCTCTGCTCCTGTGGACCACCCGCTAAGACCTTGGGGGTACTCGGGCTGGGTCCAGTGGTCATTAAAGGGGTAGTCATGGTGGCGGTGACCCGGTCCGTGGCCCTTTTAAGGGCGTTGTTTTGAATAAAGAATGTTCGTGGTGCCACCTGTGGTATTCGGTCAGGAATGACCGACGCTGCTTAAAGGGGTCCACTGGGGATGATGGTACTGCAGCAGAGATGGTATGGCTTCCCACAGGTGAAGCTGGGTCCCCAGGGCTCCCGATATAGTGGGTAAAGATGACAGACGGTGTAGTGCTGGAAAGAATTGGAGGACACAAGGTTGCAGTCTCTTTACCTTTTACTGGTGGTATGCAGCCACAGTCCAGGGTACTGGTAACAGGTGATGGTGAGGTCGGGCCAGCCTGGAAGCGATACAGGTGTCCCTTCTAGTGGTGACTCCGGGCTCTATATGCTGCAGTGCATTCGGGTGTAGTGGTAGACAGACGACTTGAAATCTCCTGCCCGCCTGTCTCTGCTGTGGGGCATACAGTTACCCCCACAACCTCGGAATTCCAGACTCTGGTTTCTAGCACTGATTCTGGAGTGAGCCCTCACGCAGCTCCACTCCCAGTATCTGTCCTCTCCTTTGCCTCTGCTCCTCTCACAGTCTCTTACAGTCTGCTCAGTCAGGAGCTGCAGAACCACGTGTCTGCACAGCTGCAGCTCTTCTCTAGACTGAACTCCTCCTCCAGCCAGAATTTATAGGGAAGCTACCCTGAAACCGGGTCTAGAGCTCCCCCTTCTGGCCTGGAGTCAGAACAGTGTTGTGTGTACGTGTCACCTGTTAAAGGGATCTTCCTCGCTTCCAGGCATGGCATCACCCTCCCCGTGAGGAAGGCAATAACACTGTAACAACTGGCTTCCTGGGGTGTTACACCTGCATCTACTGCCTAACATCTTGGTAATGTGCACCAGAGTGCAGAATTCAAGTTGGCACAACCCCTTCTGAGAGCCCCATCCAGCAAAGTTCTGAGAGCCCCACCCAGCGCACCTCTGAGAGCCCTCCCTGGCACAGTTCTGAGAGCCCCACCTAGGCACAACGTTGAGTCCACACAGTCATAGCTCTGAGAGTCCTACCCAGGCACAGCTTCGAGAAAAATACCTAGGCACAGTTCTATGGGCCCCACCCAGGCATAGCTCTGAGATCCCAGCCAAATCAAAGCACTAAGAGACCTACCCAGGTATAGCTCTGAGAGCCCTATCCAAACACAGCTCTGAGACACCTACTCAGGCACAGCTATGAGAGCTTTATCCAGTGTGATGCAGTGACCCCTGTAACAGGTAGGGGGCGCCTCATGGTCTCCTCAGTATGCGCACGGAGGTGTATTGAGGCCGTGAGAGAGCATGGCAGTTGTAGGCATGGACGTGATAGTGAGACAGTGTCCGGCATTGTGGTTAATGGGAGGTATGTGTCACAGGGATGGATGCTCCCTGCGATGCAACTTGTCTTGTATCTTGTCTTTAGAGCACGAAAGCACTGAAGATGTTGTTTAGTGAATCTGGGTCCGGGTTGCGGGTAGCTATGAGAGATGGGAGTGTCTGGCTACCCATATACCTCACCACTGGGTGAAGGCACTCACTGTACGTTTTTCCCTGCAGGAGTGTGAGGACCTGCAGTGATGTCATGATCACATGACCAGCCCATGGGATCCATACCTCACCTATGGGGTGTGGTTACAAGGTACATAATGTGACCAGGGTGTGGGTCACATGGTCCCTGTGTATGTTCCTGTTTGGTTCCTGTAGGTCTGAGTGTGTAGACCTGAATGGTACAGGTGCAAGGTCCTAAGAGAAACCTCGTGTTGGGTGTGCTAGCCCTGAAGAGAACGTGGTGGGACTTTGCTACTGTTGGCCTGGGTATTGGACGGTCCCAGCCGGGGATGGACGTCCTGAATAGTACCCGGACAGGCTGTGTGATCCCGAGTAACCTGGGTGTTGGGAGGTCCTGGGAGGAGGACTGGATCCCTGAACAGCACGAGGTGAGGACAGGGATCTGCAGAGCCAGAAACAGGTCCCGTGTGGTACTGCCAGTGGAAAGCCTGCAGCACGGAGAAGCAGGTAATACCAGACATTGTGTTTGGCTCCAGAGCGAGCCTGAATATTGGACTCGACCAAGAGTGTATGGTCACAGTCCTGATGGAACAGAGTCACGCTGTGAACATTGTTACTTTGTTTTGCCGTGATATGAAGATTGTTGTTTTGTGTTTTCTGCCACTGGGATTTATGGAGTAATAAACCCAGTTGAACTTTTGGAAGAAAATACGGTCTTGTGTGTTAATACGCTGCCAAGAGAGTATTTCCCAAACCAGTAAGTAAGTGCAATCTTACACCAGGCAGAGCTTTGAGAGCCCTACCCAGGCACTGCTCTGAGAGCCCCACCCAGGCATAGCTCTGAGAGCATAACCCAGGCCCAGCTCTGAAAACCCACTCAGGCATAGCTCTGAAAGCCCCACCAGGAATAGCTCTGAAAGCCCCGCACAGGCACTGCTCTGAGAGCCCCATTGAGGCACAATTTAAAGAGCCCAACCCAGGCACAGCTCAAGAGCTCCACCCGTGCACAGCTCAGAGAGCCCCACCCAGGCATAGCTCTGTGAGCCCCACCCAGGCACAGCTCTGAGAGCCCACCCAGGAATAGCTCTGAAAGCCCCACCCAGGAATAGCTCTGAGAGCACCACCCAGGCACAACTAAGAGAGCATCACCCAGACACAGCTCTGAGAGCCCACCCAGGCATAGTGCTGAATGGCAAAACCAGGAATAGCTCTGAGAGCCCCACCCAGGTACAGCTCTGAGAGACCCACCTTGGCACAGCTCAGAGCCTAACACAGGCACTACTCTAAAAGCCCTGCCCAGGTACAGCTCTGAAAGACCTACCACGGCACATGTCTGAGTGCCCCACCAAGGCACAGCTCTGAGCCTACCCATTCAAAGCTCTGAGAGTCTTACCCAGGCACAGCTTTGAGAGAACTACCCAGGCACAGCTCTGAGAGCCCCACCCAGGCATAACTCTGCAAAGCTCTAAGAGACCTACCCAGGTATAGTTCTGAAAGTCCTATCAAAACACAGCTCTGAGACAATCACTCAGGCACAGACCTGAGAGCTTTATCTTAGGCACAGCTCTGAGAGCCCTATCCAGGCACTGCTCTGAGAGCTTACCAGGCACAGCTCTGAGATCCCTACCATGCCCAGCTCTGAGAGTTCACCCAGGCATAGCTCTGAAAGCACCACCCAGGAATTGGTCTGAGAGCCCCGCACATGCACTGCTCTGAGAGCCCCACCCAGGCACAACTCAGAGAGCCCCACCCAAGCACAGCTCAGAGTTCCCCACCCAAGCACAGCTCAGAGTTCCCCACCAAGGAACAGCTCTGAGAGGCCACCCAGGCATAGTTCTGAGAGCTCCACCTAAGCACAGCTCAGAGCCCTGCACAGGCACTGTTCTGAAAGCCCTGCCCAGGTACAGCTCTGAGAGACCAATTCAGGTATTGCTCTGAGCCCTACAAAATGCAGCTTTGAGAACCCAACCCAGGCATGTCTAACATACCCACCCAGGGACAGCTCTGAGCCCACCCAGTTATAGCTCTGAGAGTCCTACCCAGGCACAGCTTTGAGAGAACAACCCAGGAACAGCTCTGAGAGCCCCACCCAGGGATAGTGCTGAGATCCCAACCAAAGCAAAGCTCTAAGAGACGTACCCAGGTATAGCTCTTAGAGCCCCATCCAAACACAGGTCTGAGAGCCCTGCATAGGTACAGCTCTAAGAGACCTATGCAGGCACAGCTCTGAGAGCCCCGTACAGGCATTGCTCTGAGAGCCCTGCCCAGGTACAGATCTGAGAGCCCAATTCAGGTACTGCTCTGAGAGCCCTGCAAAGGCACAGCTCTGAGAGCCCTACCCAGGCACATGTCTGAGAGCCCCACCGAGACACAACTCTGCAAGCCCTACCCAGGAACAGCTCCGAGGGCCCCACCCAGTCAGAGCTCTCAGAGTCCTACCCAGGCATAGCTTTGAGAGACCTACCAAGACACATGTCTGAGAGCCTCACCCAGCCAGAGCACTGAGCCCAGCCAGTCATAGCTTTAAGAACCTTACCCATGCACAGCTCTGAGCCCACCCAGTCATAGCTCTCAGACTCCTACCCAAGTATAGAGTCAGAGAGCTCCACCCAGGCACAGCTCTGAGATCCATACAAAGGCACATCTCTGAGAGCTCCACACAGGCACATGTCTGAGAGCCCCACCTAGGCACAGCTCTGAAAGCCCTGCACAGTTACAGCTCTGAGAGCCCTACCTAGGCACAGCTCTGAGAGCCCTACCTAGGCACAGTTCTGAGAGTCCAACCCAGCACACATCTCTGAGAGCCCTACCTAGGCACAGTTCTGAGAGTCCAACCCAGCACACAGCTCTGTGAGCCCTAACCCAGCACACAGCTCTGAAAGCCCTACCCAGCACACAGCTCTGAGAGCCCTACCCAGCACACAGCTCTGAAAGCCCTACCCAGCACACAGCTCTGAGAGCCCCACCCATGCACAACTCAGAGCCCTACACAGTTATAGATCTGAGAGCCCTACCCAGAAACAGCTCTTAGGTCTCCAGCCAGTCAGAGCTCTCACTTCTACCCAGGCATAGACCTACCAAGACACATTAAAATAGAGAATGAAGACAGCGCCTCATATGTTGGTGAAAAATCACAGTTCCTTTATTCTGCCCTCTGTGGCGACTTTTCAATCTGCATGATCTTTTCCAAGCCTTGAAAGAGATCATGTAGTTTCTGGGTAGGACTCTCTGGAATTGACGTGTGCCTCTCTTGTGGGTAATAGTTAACCCTTTGCTATGAGGTGCTGTGAATTGTTTATTCTTTGACTACCAAGACACATGTCTGAGAGCCACACCCAGCCACAGCTCTGAGCCCACCCAGTCATAGCTCTGAGACTTCTGCCCAAGCATAGCTCTGAGAGTCCTACCCAGGCAAAGCTCAGAGAGCCCCACCCAGACACAGCTCAGAGTCAGGGAGCCCCACCCAGGCACAGCTCTGAGAGCTCCCTAGGCACAGCTCTGAGAGCCCCACTCAGGCACAGCTCTGAGACCCCACTCAGGCACAGCTTTGAGAGTCCAATCCAGGTATAGCTCTGAGAGCCCAAACAACGCACATGTCTGAGAGCCCCACCTAGGTACAGCTCTGAGAGCCCTGCACAGTTACAGCTCTGAGAGTCCCACCCAGGCACAGTTTAGAAAGCCCACCCAGGCATAGCTCTGAAAGCCTAACCCATGCATAGCACTGAGAGCCCCGAACAGGCACTGCTCTGAGAGCTCCACCCAGGTACAGCTCTGAGAGCCCAATCAATGTATAGCTCTTAAAGCCCCAGCCAGGAACATGTCTGAGAGCCCCACCTAGGCACAGCTCTTAAAGCCCTGCACAGTTACAGCTCTCAGTGCCCTACCCAGCGCACAGATCTGAGAACCCCACTCAGCACCGAGAGCCCTACCCAGCACACAGCTCCGAGAGCCCTACCTAGCACACAGCTCTGAGAGCCCTACCCAGCACACAGCTCTGAAAGCCCTACCCAGCACACAGCTCCGAGAGCCCTTCCCAGCACACAGCTCCGAGAGCCCTACCTAGCACACAGCTCCGAGAGCCCTACCCAGCACACAGCTCCGAGAGCCCTACCTAGCACACAGCTCTGAGAGCCCTACCCAGCACACAGCTCTGAGTGCCCTACCCAGCACACAGCTCTCAAAGCCCTACCCAGCACACAGCTCTGAGAGCCCTACCCAGCACACAGCTCTGAGAGCCCTACCCAGCACACAGCTCTGAGAGCCCTACCCAGGGCACAGATCTGAGAGCCCTACCTAGCACACAGCTCTGAGAGCCCTACCCAGCACACAGCTCTCAAAGCCCTACCCAGCTCACAGCTCTGAGAGCCCTACCCAGCACACAGCTCCGAGAGCCCTACCTAGCACACAGCTCTGAGAGCCCTACCCAGCACACAGCTCTGAGTGCCCTACCCAGCACACAGCTCTCAAAGCCCTACCCAGCACACAGCTCTCAAAGCCCTACCCAGCACACAGCTCTGAGAGCCCTACCCAGCACACAGCTCTGAGAGCCCTACCCAGCACACAGCTCTGAGAGCCCTACCCAGGGCACAGATCTGAGAGCCCTACCTAGCACACAGCTCTGAGAGCCCTACCTAGCAAACAGCTCCGAGAGCCCTACCTAGCTCACAGCTCTGAGAGCCCTACCCAGCACACAGCTCTGAGAGCCCTACCCAGCACACAGCTCCGAGAGCCCTACCCAGCACACAGCTCTGAGAGCCCTACCCAGCACACAGCTCAGAATGCACTAGCCAGCACACAGCTCTGAGAGCCCTATCCAGGGCACAGATCTGAGAGCCCTACCCAGCACACAGCTCTGAGAGCCCTACCTAGCACACAGCTCCGAGAGCCCTACCTAGCACACAGCTCCGAGAGCCCTACCTAGCACATGTTGGCATATGCAACAGATTAGGACTTATTATAAGTGAAAGGAGGACTTTACACTAACCAGACAGCAGATGGTGATAGTGTGTAAAGTTATATACTTGCTATAATGTGGGGAGGGAAACTCTCAGTTGTTGGTTGTTTTTCTTACTTCCTGATTCTTCTTCCTGTTTTTCTTCTTCATGAATGTTATGCCTCAGTGTGCACGTGTGACACTGAATTGTATCCCATGTTTACCAGTATGAAGTAAATACTGTTTACTCAAGATATCTTGCTGATTGAAGCTCTCCTAACTACAGCGTGACTGCAAGAAGACACACTCTGCAACAGGTTATGGGCCCAGGCACCCCGGACACTACAGGTCTGTACTACAAGGCAGAAGGATCCTGGTTTATAACCCCAGATAACAACGGAGCACACAGATAAGCTCTGTAAACAGAAAGAAATCCAGACACAGAGTGACAGAGGAAGTCATCCTCCCAGGAGCTGGACATACAGGAGAATATCTTCAGAACAACTCTCTAAACAAGTAAGACTATATAAAGATGATGAGTAACACAGAACTGAAATGTACAGTAGCTAAACTGAATAGTGAAAATTATCAGTTATGGAAATTCAAAGTAGAGATGTTGTTATCTAAGGATGATCTATGGGAAGTAATTGTTACAGCAAGACCAGATCAAGATAATCAGACATGGGATAATAAGAATAGACAAGCTAAAGCCACCATTAGCTTATTAGTGGATGATGCTCAATTAAAACATATAAGAAATGAAGAAACAGCTAAGGGAATGTGGGAAGCATTAAGAAAATTGCATGAAAGACCTAGCTTGAATCACAAGTTATTTTTATTAAGAAAGCTTTACAGTATGAGATTGAGTGCAAATGACGATATGCAGAAGCACATATTCTCAATGATGGAAGTGATATCACAGCTAAGATCTATTGGTGAAGATGTTAAAGAAAGTCGTGTAGCAGCTATATTGTTGTGCAGTTTACCAGATTCGTATACAGCCTTGATAAATGCCCTTGAGACGAGACCAGAAACTGACATTACATTAGATTTTGTGAAAACAAGACTAATAGATGAATATCAGAGAAGAAAAGAACAAAGAAATGATTCTTCTACTGAACAGGACAGTGAAAATGCTCTTAAAGCTACAGAATTCAAAAAACCCTATAATAAAGAGACAAGAGAATGCTTCAGATGTAAGAAAAAAGGTCATTTAAAGAAAGACTGTACCATATGGAAAGCAGAACAAAAATTACAACATAAAAAGCATACACAGAAAGTAAGAAACACAATTTCCGATTCATGTGAGAATAATTGGAATGGCACATTTAAAGTAACAGACAAGAAATCATCACTTGGTTGGTTTATTGATTCAGGAGCAACGAGTCATATGACAAGTGACAAGAATTTCTTTACTGATCTTGATTTAGATAAGAAAGAAGCCATTTATCTTGCAGATGGAAGCAAAATAACCGCAGAAGGTATCGGACAAGGTATGCTAAATTGTTCAAACAAGTTCGGGCAAGATTCAAAGATACTTGTACAAGATGTGTTGTATGTTCCAAAATTGGAAGGCGGATTATTATCTGTGAAACGTTTAACAGCAAAAGGACTTACAGTGAAATTCAAAGACAATGAGTGTGCAATTATTGCAGGAAACAAGGTGATAACCAAAGTCAAGGCAGATGAACAATTATATCATCTTGACACACCAAAGGAACAGATGAAGGTATGTACACATGATCACAAAAACTGTATTCACATGTGGCATAGACGTCTAGGACATAGACACCCTGACAGTATAAGGGAACTACAGAGAAAAGAATTGACAAAAGATTTAAAGATATCAGATTGCTCAATTACCATAAGATGTGAATGTTGTATAAAATCCAAAGCCACAAGGATATCTATTCCAAAAGAAAGTGAGATGAAAAGCGAAAGACCACTTGATTTGGTGCATACTGACGTATGTGGACCCATGAAAGTGACTACATCAGGAGGCAATAGATACATGTTGACTTTTATAGACGATTACTCAAGATACACAGTCACATACTTAATTAAAAACAAAAGTGAAGTTTTTGATAAACTTGTAGACTATGTAACAAGATCAAGTAACAAATTTCAAAGGAAGCCAATTGTCATCAGAAGTGATAATGGAGGTGAATTTACAGGTCACAGAATAGAAGACTACTTAAGACAAAATGGAATAAAACACCAGAAAACGGTTCCATACACACCTGAACAAAATGGAGTAGCAGAAAGGAAAAACAGAACTGTAACAGAGATGATAAGATGTATGCTGACGGATTCCAAACTACCAGAGAAATATTGGGGTGAGGCAGCAATGACAGCTACATATCTACAGAACCGACTTTTTTCCAGAAAACTGACGAAAACTCCATATGAACTGTGGCAAGGTATGAAACCAAGTGTCAATCATTTAAAAGTTTTTGGATGTAAAGTTTTCATATTCATTCCAACCTAAAAACGTTCCAAACTTCAAAACAGATCCATGGAAGGAATATTTGTTGGATATAGTGAAAATTGCAAAGGATACAGAATCCTAGATCCCAAAACAGACAGAGTTACGGTGAGTAACAGTGTGACATTCATTGAAGATTTAAATGAAGACATTATGATTTCAGTTGAAACAAAAAATGAGAAAACCAATAGTGACACAACTGAAGAAATATCTGATGAGAAAGAAGCGGAAATTAATGAAGAACAAAATACTGAAAGTGAGGAATCACAACTACAAACAGACACAGAACCAAGACGTTCAATGAGAGAGAACAAAGGAAAACCACCAAAACGTCTCTCATACAAGACAAGCACAAGAAAAATCTATGAGCCTACCTCTTGGGAAGACATATCTAACCTTCCTGTAGAAGAAGCTAATAAATGGATAGAAGCAACAGAAACAGAAATTAAATCCATGCAAGATTCAAATACATGGACACTAACAGATTTACCAGAAGGAAGAAAAACCATAGGATGTAAATGGATTTTTAAAGTGAAATACCAAACAGATGGCACAGCTGAAAGATACCGAGCAAGACTCGTAGCTAAAAGGTATTCTCAAAAATATGGAGAAGACTATGATGAGACATTTGCTCCAGTTGTCAAACACACTACAATAAGAACTTTACTTACAGTTGCAGCAATGAAACAGATGCAACTGAGACATCTGGATGTAAAGACAGCTTTTCTGAATGGAGATTTAACAGAAGACATTTATATGGAACAACCTCCAGGATTCAAAGATGAAAGAAATCCAAAGTTTGTAAACTACAGAAAAGCATATATGGTTTAAAGCAAGCAGCTAAAGCGTGGAATGACAAAATCACGGAAGTACTTACAAATGAAAAATTTCAAAGAAGCAAAGCTGATCCATGCTTATACACAAAAAGGCTGATTAATAGATGGATTTATATACTCATATATGTAGACGACATTTTGATTTGTTTTGAACAAGAAAGGGATAACGAAAACATTCTAAAAATCCTGAAGCAACATTTCGAAATCAAAGACTTGGGAAATGTAAAACAATATCTAGGAATACAGGTAGAAAGAGAAGAAGACGGAAGTTTCCTACTGAATCAAAATCACATGATTCAAGACATAACAGAAAAATTTGGATTAAAGGATGCAAAAACAGTAAAGTCTCCAATGGAAACTAATTATCTCAAAGAGATGAACAGTGAAAAAAATATGCTACCCAATAATGAAGAATACAGAACAGCAATAGGAAAACTACTGTATCTAGCGACCGTTACAAGACCAGACATCGCAGCAGCAGTAGCAATCCTGAGTAGAAAGGTATCAAAACCAAATAAAGCTGATTGGAATGCCGTGAAGAGAGTAATGCGTTATTTGAAAGGAACTAGCAATGTTACGCTGAAATTACCCACAAGTGATGATTGCATTCTAACAGGATATGTTGATGCAGATTGGGCTGGAGATCCAACTGACAGACGATCTACCAGTGGACATATTTTTTTCCTCTCAGGTGGACCAATAAGTTGGACAAGTAAGAAACAGTCAATTGTGACACTGACTTCAACAGAAGCAGAATATGTTGCCGCAGCACATGCGAGTCAAGAAGTACTGTGGTTAAGACAATTGTTGACAGAATTAGGACAACCACAGTTGGCACCAACAAAACTGAAAGAGGACAATCAAGGATGTCTTGTTCTTGCTCAGATGGAAAGAGTCAATCCAAGAACCAAGCATATTGATGTGAAATATCATTTCTTGAGAGATCATCAGGAACAAGGACTCTTGAAGTTAGAGTACTGTCCTACTGAAGAAATGACAGCAGACATCTTTACGAAGGCGTTGAATGCTGATAAACATCAGAGACTAATAAAAAAGTTGGGTTTGATTGAATAAGTCCTTACTGTTGAGAAAGGGTGTTGGCATATGCAACAGATTAGGACTTATTATAAGTGAAAGGAGGACTTTACACTAACCAGACAGCAGATGGCGATAGTGTGTAAAGTTATATACTTGCTGTAATGTGGAGAGGGAAGCTCTCAGTTGTTGGTTGTTTTTCTTACTTCCTGATTCTTCTTCCTGTTTTTCTTCTTCATGAATGTTATGCCTCAGTGTGCACGTGTGACACTGAATTGTATCTCATGTTTACCAGTATGAAGTAAATACTGTTTACTCAAGATATCTTGCTGATTGAAGCTCTCCTAACTACAGCGTGACTGCAAGAAGACGCACTCTGCAACAGCACACAGCTCCGAGAGCCCTACCCAGCACACAGCTCTGAGTGCACTACCCAGCACACAGCTCCGAGAGCCCTACCCAGCACACAGCTCTGAGAGCCCTACCCAGCACACAGCTCTGAGAGCCCTACCCAGCACACAGCTCCGAGAGCCCTACCTAGCACACAGCTCTGAGAGCCCTACCTAGCTCACAGCTCCGAGAGCCCTACCTAGCACACAGCTCTGAGAGCCCTACCTAGCACACAGCTCTGAGAGCCCTACCCAGCACACAGCTCTGAGAGCCCTACCCAGCACACAGCTCTGAGAGCCCTACCTAGCACACAGCTCTGAGAGCCCTACCCAGGGCACAGCTCTGAAAGCCCTACCAGCACACAGCTCTGAGAGCCCTACCCAGCACACAGCTCCGAGAGCCCTACCTAGCTCACAGCTCTGAGAGCCCTACCCAGCACACAGCTCTGAGAGCCCTACCCAGCACACAGCTCTGAGAGCCCTACCTAGCTCACAGCTCCGAGAGCCCTACCTAGCTCACAGCTCTGAGAGCCCTACCCAGCACACAGCTCTGGGAGCCCTACCCAGCACACAGCTGCGAGAGCCCTACCCAGCACACAGCTCTGAGAGCCCTACCTAGCACACAGCTCTGAGAGCCCTACCCAGCACACAGCTCTGAGAGCCCTACCTAGCACACAGCTCCGAGAGCCCTACCCAGGGCACAGCTCTGAAAGCCCTACCAGCACACAGCTCTGAGAGCCCTACCCAGCACACAGCTCCGAGAGCCCTACCTAGCTCACAGCTCTGAGAGCCCTACCCAGCACACAGCTCTGAGAGCCCTACCCAGCACACAGCTCTGAGAGCCCTACCTAGCTCACAGCTCCGAGAGCCCTACCTAGCTCACAGCTCTGAGAGCCCTACCCAGCACACAGCTCTGGGAGCCCTACCCAGCACACAGCTGCGAGAGCCCTACCTAGCACACAGCTCTGAGAGCCCTACCCAGCACAAAGCTCTGAGAGCCCTACCCAGCACACAGCTCTGAGAGCCCTACCCAGCACACAGCTCTGAGAGCCCTACCTAGCACACAGCTCCGAGAGCCCTACCCAGGGCACAGCTCTGAAAGCCCTACCAGCACACAGCTCTGAGAGCCCCACCCAGCACACAGCTTTGAGAGCCCTACCTAGCACACAGCTCTGAGAGCCCTACCCAGCACACAGTTCTGAGAGCCCTACCCAGCACACAGCTCTGAGAGCCCTACCTAGCACAGAGCTCTGAGAGCCCTACCCAGCACACAGCTCCGAGAGCCCTACCTAGCACACAGCTCTGAGAGCCCTACCCAGCACACAGTTCTGAGAGCCCTACCCAGCACACAGCTCCGAGAGCCCTACCTAGCACACAGCTCTGAGAGCCCTACCCAGCACACAGTTCTGAGAGCCCTACCCAGCACACAGTTCTGAGAGCCCTACCCAGCACACAGCTCTGAGAGCCCTACCCAGCACAGAGCTCTGAGAGCCCTACCCAGCACACAGCTCTGAGAGCCCTACCTAGCACACAGCTCCGAGAGCCCTACCCAGCACACAGCTCTGAGAGCCCTACCCAAAGCACAGATCTGAGAGCCCTACCTAGCGCATAGCTCTGAGAGCCCTACCCAGCACACAGCTGAGAGCCCTACCCAGCACACAGCTCTGAGAGCCCTACCCAGCACACAGCTCTGAGAGCCCTACCTAGCACACAGCTCTGAGAGCCCTACCCAGCATACAGCTCAGAATGCACTACTGAGCACACAAGTCTGAGAGTCCTACCCAGCACACAAAACAAAAAGAATCGGGCGCACTGCTATATTTTATATAGAGAAATCTGAGGGTGCGGTAACAGTAATAAAGACTATACTGAATGAGCAAAAAAGCAAAGCATTACTGCAAATGTTCGCACACCATCAAATGATAACCACCAATATATATATATAAAATAACACAGACTGATTTTATTGACAGATCAAAAAACACCACAAGCAATAAAACATAGTTAAAAACATGCAAACATCATCAAAAACACACAGGAAATACAGACCATAATACAGTGTGATATTGTGACCCAAAGTTAACCTACTGGCTCATGGGGTATTGCAAAAAAAAAGATTAATGTTTGGACAGGGCCATAATGGTCCATAAGGACACATAACCAGTGCAAAGCACAGAAAAAGGTAATAGGCAAAAGTCGTTGTCCAAAAAAATATAAACAAAAACAAAATGAACCAAACAGCAGGCTAACGGGTAACCTATATGTAATAATACCACTAGGTCTTAGAGTATAAATGGGAGAAAACCTCCCATAGAGATCCAACCTGGTGACACGTATCGCCCGGCGAACCAGGCTTCGTCAGGGAAGGTGTGCAATGAGCTGTCTAGCTGCCTTAAATCCTTTAAGAATGATAATGAACAAGGTGCCGGTGTGGAGAGACAGTAGCGAACCGGAAGGTCATGAAGAGGAAGCGCGCATGCAGGGCCGTTTCTTCAACAGGGCGGGCAGGGCGGCCACACGGGGCGCCGTGGGGCCGGGGGGCGCAGGAGAGGCCTCGGGCCCCGGTGGTCCCCTGCCCGCTGCTGCTGCTGTTTAAGGGCTGTCAGGGGCGCGGATGCCGCGCTCAGTGCTGGGCGCGCCCTGCCCGAACTCAGCTGCAAATCTGACAGCTGAGCGGTCAGATCATCGCCTCGCGTCGCCGCGCCCCCCCCCCCGCACCGCACACACCACAGTCTAACAACCTGCACTCCCACACTGATAGTATTATTTTCGGTGCCGGGGGGGGGGGGGGGGGGAGAAATTTCCTACTCTCGCCCTGTGTCATTTTTGGGCTAGAAACTGCCCTGCGCGCATGGATAATAGGTTAGTAGCGCCGCGGCTATGCAGCGTGTACATGCGCAGAAGAGAAGCAAATGGCAGCAGCGCATAGCGCCTGCGCCGGTGAGATCCCAAAGGAAGGGACGCGCACGTGCGCAGAGCCAAGCATAGAGGATGCCTAGGTGGATATAATACACCACCACACATAGAAGCCCCAATCAGGGCAAAAACAGCAGTCAGGGCAGGAGCAGCAAGCAGTACAGGGCGCATATATTGGTTATGGAGTAGGTAAGAAAAGCGCACACACGCCCCTAAGTAAAGCAGCCCCAAATGGATATATGTAGGGGGAAAACATATAATACTTTTTAATGCAGGTATGTGCATAAAAAGTAGCAAGAATACTGAAAATGCCACTTTATATCCGGGACACCCCTGAAAATAATAAAGTATCAGAATAAGGACGAGATACAGAATATAGTCAAAAGGTACCAAAAATACTAATACAGGGGCAGTTCGGGCATAAAGTGACATAAAAAATGTGAAATGCAGATTATAAGGATGGAGTACACAAACAGGTACCGGCAAAAAGTGACATGATAAATTCAAAATGCGGAATGTAAGGATAAAATCCATAAACATACCACCGCATAGCAAAGCAATGACGCCATATGCTAGGGAACCAATTGGAATCCTAAGGATTGCACAGCAACTGATGGTGTAACTAGGAGCATTCAGTACCAGACATCCCCCGGGGGCACTAACACACACAATTCAAATGGGCCCATATATGTCCAAGAAGAGACAAAAAGGAGTATGGGTAAAGGTAATAAGATGTTATCCATGGCATTACAAACAGGACTTTATTATAATATAGAATAGACACATGGGAAGCATAGAGCATGATACCAAAATATTCAATAATTAGCATAATAATAAGCAGGTCAAGGAATACAGAGAACAATATACCCTATCGTATAACGACGCATAAAGCACAATGGGGGAAAGAGAGTCTAAAAACCAAGTTTACACTGTGCTGACAAGCAGCACCCCCCATGAGCCAGCACAATGTGCGTATAGAATAAGAATATATAAAAATATAAGTATACGGACCCCAATAAACATGTGAAGGAGTATCTCACCATAGGTTGTTAGGAATACCGGTGAGACCCCAAACAAAGGCGGGATCAAGGCATGAATAACTCCCATTTGACACCAGAGATAAACAAAAAAGGGTGCCATAAATAGAGCCCAATTACAAAGAACAGACATCAACAGACGATGATGTGGCACAGGATTCCCAACAAACGGAGAAAGATGCCAATTTCTCTTGGTCAAACGAAGTATAAAGGGATATATCTCTTCAAGGACCATCCGTAGTGCACCAATCACATGGAGTAGAAATCATCCAAGGAATCCGGTAAATAAAAGTTCCTCATTTAAACCTGCAGGAGTAGTAGAGCCAAGGTTAAAAATCCATCTCACCTCCATGCGCAAAAGTAGTTGTCTATAAGCCCCGCCCCTATTGGCCATCCATACTCTGTCCAAACTGATGACTTTGATACCTGAGACCTGGCCATCATGTTGGGCCAGAAAGTGAGATGCCACCGGAGTGAGCACTCTGTCCTTCAAGGAGTCATTACGTGCCAAACTGATGGTAGAAAAGTGTTTCTGTATTCTACGTCATAACTCCTGAGATGTCTGGCCAACATAAACACGTTGGCATGGGCAGATAAGGGCATACACCACAAAAGTCATTTTGCAATTGATATATGACCGTAGCCTGTGTCTGCTCTGATTGATAGGGTTCACAAAATAATCCCTGGTTGGGCACATATGTGGACAAATGTTACAATTGCCACATGCAAAAGAACCATAAAGGTCAATGCCCCGATGGAGCCTAGTAGCTTGTCGCTTGTAGTGGCTACTAGTCAAAAGATCCCTAAAATTGGGCGCTCTTCTGGCTGTAAGCTGTGGTTGGTCAGCCACCACCCTAGACGTGGCAAGATCGGTGGTGAGAATGCCCCAGTGCCTTTGAAAAATGGTTCTAATTTGTGACTAATTATTGTTATAACTGGTGATGAATCTCGACTTATTGTCCCGTACCTTATTATGGGGCGACAACAACGACTCCTGCGTATGGGCATTAACCCGCTGAAAGGCTGTGGCGATGCTTCTCCGTGGATAGTGTCTTTGTTTGAACCGATTTGTCAATTTGAGGGCTTCTTGATGAAAATCCTCATCCGAGGTGCAGTTTCTCCTAATTCTCAAGAACTGCCCAACGGGGACCCCGTTCTTAGTATGCATTGGATGAAAACTGTAATCCAGGAGGCTGTTGGTTGCAGTTGGTTTCCGAAATAATTTGGTGGAGAGGGAGCCATCCATGACCATGACCTGCAGATCCAGAAAAGTCACTATAGTGGAAGAGAAGGAATACATGAGCAGAATGTTGTGTTAAGCGAGTTAATAAAATTACGACACTCGTCACTACTACCCGTCCAAATGAAAAATATATCGTCGATATATCGACTCCAATGGCAGATATGACGCTTAAACTCCTCCAAGGGGTAGACCATGGTGGCCTCCCACCACCCTAGAAAAAGCTTGGCGACGGCCAGGGCACAGTGCGCCCCCATGGCCACCCCTGAGGTCTGGAGGTAGTAGGCCCTATCAAACAGGAAAAAAATGGTGCTTCATGATGAATTCCAACAAATCAACCACTAGGGAGTCATGCATTCTATCCGAATGCCCCAACTGATCAAGAAAATGCAAAGTGGCGGTGATCCCATCCTCATGGCTAATATTGGAGTAAAGCGACTCAACATCGCACGTTACCAACAAGGAATCAGGGGGTAAAGACACCTCACAGCACATACGGATAAAATGTGACGAGTCTTGGAAAAATGAAGGCAGGTTTCTGGTCAGGGGCTGTAGAAAGTGGTCCACATACACGCATGCTTTCTCACAGAGGCTACCAATACCCGCTACAATCGGTCGACCGGGCGGTCTCTGTGAGTCTTTGTGTATTTTCGGTAGCATGTAGAAAGTTGCCGTGATCGGGACCTCTACCCACATACATTCAAATTCATGGTGACTAATGATTCCAAGATCTCTAGCCCTTTCCAAAAGATGTCTAAATTTACCCGCAAAAACAGCCGTAGGGTCCGATGAAAGTTTTCTATAGAACCGGCTGTTCCCCAGCTGACGATGTGTCTCCTCCGAATAGAGTGAATGTGGCCATTCCCAGCACACAGCTCTGAGAGCCTTACCCAGCACACAGCTCCGAGAGCCCTTCCCAGCACACAGCTCCGAGAGCCCTTCCCAGCACACAGCTCCGAGAGCCCTTCCCAGCACACAGCTCCGAGAGCCCTTCCCAGCACACAGCTCCGAGAGCCCTTCCCAGCACACAGCTCCGAGAGCCCTACCCAGCACACAGTTCTGAGAGCCCTACCCAGCACACAGCTCCGAGAGCCCTACCCAGCACATAGCTCTGAAAGCCCTACCCAGCACACAGTTCTGAGAGCCCTACCCAGCACACAGCTCTGAAAGCCCTACCCAGCACACAGCTCTGAGAGCCCTACCCAGCACACAGCTCTGAGCGCCCTACCTAGCACACATCTCTGAGCGCCCTACCTAGCACACAGCTCTGAGAGCCCTACCTTACACAAAGCCCTGAGAGCCCTACCTAGCACACAGCTCAGAATGCACTAGCCAGCACACAGCTCTGAGAGCCCTACCCAGCACACAGCTCTGAGAGCCCTACCCAGCACACAGCTCTGAGAGCCCTACCCAGCACACAGCTCTGAGAGCCCTACCCAGCACACAGCTCTGAGAGCCCTACCCAGCACACAGCTCTGAGAGCCCTACCCAGCACACAGCTCTGAGAGCCCTTCCCAGCACACAGCTCTGAGAGCCCTTCCCAGCACACAGCTCCGAGAGCCCTACCCAGCACACAGCTCTGAAAGCCCTACCCAGCACACAGTTCTGAGAGCCCTACCCAGCACACAGCTCTGAAAGCCCTACCCAGCACACAGCTCTGAGAGCCCTACCCAGCACACAGCTCTGAGCGCCCTACCTAGCACACATCTCTGAGCGCCCTACCTAGCACACAGCTCTGAGAGCCCTACCTTACAAACAGCCCTGAGAGCCCTACCCAGCACACAGCTCTGAGCGCCCTACCTAGCACACATCTCTGAGCGCCCTACCTAGCACACAGCTCTGAGAGCCCTACCTTACACACAGCCCTGAGAGCCCTACCCAGCACACAGCTCTGAGTGCCCTACCTTACACACAGCCCTGAGAGCCCTACCCAGCACACAGCTCTGAGAGCCCTACCCAGCACACAGCTCTGAGAGTCCTACCCAGCACACAGCTCTGAGAGCCCTACCCAGCACACAGCTCTGAGAGTCCTACCCAGCACACAGCTCTGAGAGCCCTACCCAGTACACAGCTCTGAGAGCCCTACCTTACTTACAGCCCTGAGAGCCCTACCTGTTGTGAATTCAATTCTTGGGCTCCATCCTGTGGTCATGAATGGTATTTTTGGGAGTTCTGCTCTTGGGCTCCCTCTGGTGGTTTCAAGTGGAACTTAGCAGCTGCTTTCACTAATCGGTGCCCTGGCCTTGTTATTTAACTGGGCTTTAGGCTGTAGTTGATGCCAGCTGTCAATGTTTCTTCCTGTGGATTCAGTCCTTTCCTGGAAGTTCTCTGTTGGCCAGTCCATTTCAGCTTAAGATAAGTTCTGCTAGTTTTTGGGTGTTTCCCTGCTTAGGACCTTCTGTTCAGTTTAAGTTGTGTCTCTTTTGTCCAGCTTGTCATTATGAATTATTCCGGCTAGTTGGAAGTTCTGGGGTCGCAGATTTGCTCCTCCACACCGTGAGTCGGTGTGGAGGTTATTTTTTGTAAACTCTGCGTGGACTTTTAGTTTTATACTGACCGCACAGCAGCCTTTTCTATCTCTGTCTATTTAGATAGTTTTGGCCTCCTTTGCTAAATCTAGTTTCATTTCTGAGTTTGTAATTTCCCTCTCCACTCACCGTCAATATTTGTGGGGGGCTATCTTTCCTTTGGGGGTTTCTCTGAGGCGAGATAGTTTTCTGTTTCCATCTTCAGGGGTAGCTAGTTCTTAGGCTGTGAAGAGGCATCTAGGCAGAGATAGGCACGCTCCATGGCTATTTCTAGTGTTGGCGTTAGGAGTAGGCATTGGGGTCAGTAAAGCTACCACCTCCCCAGAGCTAGTACTTTATTTGTTTAACCCACCAGGTCATTTCAGTTCTGCTCCGTAATCACTAGGTCATAACAGTGATTACTGTCGGTGGAGCTGCCACCTCCGCTGAGCTTGTCCATGATTGGTCTTACCCACCAGGTCATCTCAGTACTGCTCCGTAACCACCAGGCCATAACAGTACAGCTGGCCCACAATGTGTTAAATGCATCTCAAAAGAGGGAAAAGAAAGTTCTGAGTCATTGTTTTTTTTTTCTTGTTGCCTTTTTGTCCTTTTTTTTTTCCCCTTGATTTTTGGATGGTGCAGGAGCTTGGTGCTGATATGGAGGTTCAGGGTCTGTCCGCGCGTGTTGATCATCTCGCTGCAAAGGTACAGAGTATCCAAGACTATGTTGTTCAAACTCCTGTTTCTGAGCCTAGAATTCCTATCCCTGATTTGTTTTCTGGGGATAGATCTAGGTTTTTGAACTTTAGAAATAATTGCAGATTGTTTTTTGCTCTGAGACCCCGTTCCTCTGGTGACCCCATTCAGCAGGTGAAGATTGTTATTTCTCTGCTGCGTGGCGACCCACAGGACTGGGCATTCTCCCTTGAGCCAGGGAATCCTGCATTGCTCAATGTAGATTCATTTTTTCAAGCACTTGGACTGCTTTATGACGAACCTAATTCTGTGGATCAGGCAGAAAAATTTTTACTGGCTCTGTGTCAGGATCAGGAAGCAGCAGAGATATATTGTCAGAAATTTAGAAAGTGGTCTGTGCTTACAAAATGGAATGAGGATGCCCTGGCAGCTATTTTCAGAAAGGGTCTTTCTGAAGCCCTTAAAGATGTTATGGTGGGGTTTCCCACGCCTGCTGGTTTGAATGAATCAATGTCTCTGGCCATTCAGATTGATCGGCGCCTACGTGAACGTAAGATGGTGCACCATATGGCGGTTGTCCTCTGGGCAGAGTTCTGAGCCTATGCAATGTGATAGAGTTTTGACGAGAGCAGAACGGCAGGAGTTCAGACGTCAGAAGGGGCTGTGTTTTTACTGTGGTGACGCTACTCATGCTATCTCTGACTGCCCAAAGCGAACTAAGAGGGTTGCTAGGTCGGTTACCATCAGTACTGTACAGCCTAAATTTCTCTTGTCTATTACCCTGATTTGCTCATTGTCGTTCTTTTCTGTAATGGCATTTGTGGATTCTGGCACTACCCTGAACTTAATGGACCTAGAATTTGCCAAGCGCTGTGGTTTTTCCTTGCAGCCTTTGCAGAGTCCGATTCCCTTGAGGGGGATTGATGCTATGCCATTGGCCAAGAATAAACCTCAGTACTGGACACAGTTAGCCATGAACATGGCTCCAGCACATCAGGAAAATATTCGCTTTTTGGTGTTGCATAATTTGCATGATGTTGTTGTGCTGGGGTTTCCATGGTTACAGGTACATAATCCAGTGCTGGATTGGAAATCTATGTCTGTGACTAGTTGGGGTTGTCAGGGGATACATAGTGACATCCCCCTGATGTCAATTTCCTCGTCCTCTTCTTCTGAAGTTCCTGAGTTTTTGTCGGATTTCCAGGATATATATTTGAGGAGCCTAAATCCAGTCCTCTGCCTCCTCATAGGGACTGTGATTGCGCTATTGATTTGATTCCTGGCTGTAAGTTCCCTAAGGGTCGACTTTTCAATCTGTCTGTGCCAGAGCATGCCGCTATGCGGAGTTATGTAAAGGAGTCCTTGGAGAAGGGGCATATTCGCCCGTCTTCGTCACCATTGGGAGCGGGGTTCTTTTTTGTTGCCAAGAAGGATGGCTCCTTGAGGCCCTGTATAGATTATCGCCTTCTCAATAAGATCACGGTCAAATTCCAGTACCCTTTGCCTTTGCTCTCTGATTTGTTTGCTCGGATTAAAGGGGCTAGCTGGTTTACCAAGATTGACCTTCGAGGGGCGTATAATCTTGTTCGCATCAAACAGGGTGATGAATGGAAAACAGCATTTAATACGCCCGAAGGCCATTTTGAATATCTTGTGATGCCTTTCGGGCTCTCTAATGCTCCATCTGTGTTTCAGTCCTTTATGCATGATATTTTCCGGGAGTATCTGGATAAATTCATGATTGTATATTTGGATGATATTTTGTTTTTTTTCCGATGATTGGGAGTCTCATGTGAAGCAGGTCAGGATGGTATTTCAGATTCTCCGTGCTAATACACTGTTTGTGAAGGGGTCTAAGTGCCTTTTTGGAGTTCAGAAGGTTTCTTTTCTGGGGTTCATTTTTTCTCCCTCGGCTATTGAAATGGACGCTGTTAAGGTCCAGGCTATTTATGATTGGACTCCACCCACATCTGTGAAGAGCCTTCAGAAATTTTTGGGCTTTGCTAATTTTTATCGCCGCTTCATTGCTAATTTTTCTACTGTGGTTAAACCTCTGACTGATTTGACCAAGAAAGGTGCTGATGTGGTGAATTGGTCCTCTGCGGCTGTGGAGGCCTTTCAGGAGCTTAAGCGTCATTTTACTTCTGCCCCTGTGTTGCGTCAGCCAGATGTTTCTCTCCCTTTTCAGGTTGAGGTTGACGCTTCTGAGATTGGGGCAGGAGCTGTTCTGTCTCAGAGAAGTTCTGATGGCTCTGTGTTGAAACCATGTGCTTTCTTCTCCAGAAAGTTTTCGCCTGCTGAGCGTAATTATGATGTCGGCAATTGGGAGTTGTTGGCTATGAAGTGGGCATTTGAGGAGTGGCGACATTGGCTTGAGGGAGCTAAGCATCGTGTTGTGGTCTTGACCGATCATAAGAATCTGATTTACCTTGAGTCTGCCAAGCGGTTGAATCCTAGACAGGCTCGGTGGTCTTTGTTTTTCTCCCGTTTTGATTTTGTGGTCTCGTATCTTCCGGGATCTAAGAATGTGAAGGCTGATGCCCTGTCTAGGAGTTTTTTGCCTGATTCTCCGGGAGTCCGTGAGCCGGCTGGTATTCTCAAGGAGGGGGTGATTCTTTCTGCTATTTCCTCTGATTTGCGGCGGGTGCTTCAGGAGTTTCAGGCTGATAGACCCGACCGCTGTCCTGTGGGGAAATTGTTTGTTCCTGATAGATGGACTAATAAGGTGATTTCTGAGATTCATTGTTCGGTGTTGGCCGGTCATCCTGGGATCTTTGGTACCAGAGATTTGGTTGTCAGGTCCTTTTGGTGATCTTCTTTGTCACGGGATGTGCGTTCCTTCGTGCAGTCCTGTGGGACCTGTGCCGGGGCTAAGCCCTGCTGTTCTCGTGCTAGTGGGTTGCTTTTGCCTTTGCCTATCCCTGAGAGGCCCTGGACGCATATTTCCATGGATTTTATTTCTGATCTTCCTGTTTCTCAGAAGATGTCTGTCATCTGGGTGGTTTGTGACCGGTTTTCTAAAATGGTCCACTTGGAACCTTTGCCTAAGTTGCCTTCCTCCTCGTATTTGGTTCCTTTGTTTTTCCAGCATGTGGTTCGTTTGCATGGTATTCCGGAGAATATTGTGTCTGACAGAGGTAACCAGTTTGTTTCTAGATTTTGGCGGTCCTTTTGTGCTAGAATGGGCATTAATTTGTCTTTTTCTTCGGCATTTCACCCTCAGACAAATGGACAGATGGAGCGAACCAATCAGACCTTGGAAACCTATTTGAGATGCTTTGTGTCTGCTGATCAGGATGATTGGGTTACCTTCTTGCCATTGGCCGAGTTTGCCCTTAATAATCGGGCTAGTTCGGCTACTTTGGTTTCGCCTTTTTTTTGTATTTTCGGTTTTCATCCTTGTTTTTCTTCAGGGCAGGTTGAGCCTTTGGACTGTCCTGGGGTAGATTCTGTGGTGGACAGGTTGCAGCGGATTTGGACTCATGTGGTGGACAATTTAACATTGTCTCAGGAAAAGGCTCAACGTTTTGCTAACCGCCGTCGGTGCGTTGGTCCCCGGCTTCGGGTTGGGGATTTGGTCTGGTTGTCTTCTCGTCATGTTCCTATGAAGGTCTCTTCCCCTATGTTCAAGCCTCGTTTTATCGGTCCTTATAGGATTTCGGAAATTATCAATCCGGTGTCTTTTCGTTTGGCCCTTCCAGCTTCTTTTTCCATTCATAATGTGTTCCATAGATCTTTGTTGCGGAGATATGTGGTGGTTCCCTCTGTTGACCCTCCTGCTCCGGTGTTGGTTGAGGGGGAGCTGGAATATGTGGTGGAGAAGATTTTGGATTCTCGTCTTTCAAGGCGGAAACTTCAGTATCTGGTCAAGTGGAAGGGTTATGGCCAGGAGGATAACTCTTGGGTTTTTGCCTCCGATGTCCATGCTGCCGATTTGGTACGTGCTTTTCATTTGGCTCGTCCCGATTGGCCTGGGGGCTCTGGTGAGGGTTCGGTGACCCCTCCTCAAGGGGGGGGTACTGTTGTGAATTCCGTTCTTGGGCTCCATCCTGTGGTCATGAATGGTATTTTTGAGAGTTCTGCTCTTGGGCTCCCTCTGGTGGTTTCAAGTGGAACTTAGCAGCTGCTTTCACTAATCGGTGCCCTGGCCTTGTTATTTAACTGGGCTTTAGGCTGTAGTTGATGCCAGCTGTCCATGTTTCTTCCTGTGGATTCAGTCCTTTCCTGGAAGTTCTCTGTTGGCCAGTCCATTTCAGCTTAAGATAAGTTCTGCTAGTTTTTGGGTGTTTCCCTGCTTATGACCTTCTGTTCAGTTTAAGTTATGTCTCTTTTGTCCAGCTTGTCATTATGAATTATTCCGGCTAGTTGGAAGCTCTGGGGTCGCAGATTTGCTCCTCCACACCGTGAGTCGGTGTGGAGGTTATTTTTTGTAAACTCTGCGTGGACTTTTAGTTTTATACTGACCGCACAGCAGCCTTTTCTATCTCTGTCTATTTAGATAGTTTTGGCCTCCTTTGCTAAATCTAGTTTCATTTCTGAGTTTGTCATTTCCCTCTCCACTCACCGTCAATATTTGTGGGGGGCTATCTTTCCTTTGGGGGTTTCTCTGAGGCGAGATAGTTTTCCGTTTCCATCTTCAGGGGTAGCTAGTTCTTAGGCTGTGAAGAGGCGTCTAGGCAGAGATAGGCACGCTCCATGGCTATTTCTAGTGTTGGCGTTAGGAGTAGGGATTGCGGTCAATAAAGCTACCACCTTCCCAGAGCTAGTACTTTATTTGTTTTACCCACCAGGTCATTTCAGTTCTGCTCCGTAATCACTAGGTCATAACAGTGATTACTGTCGGTGGAGCTGCCACCTCCGCTGAGCTTGTCCATGATTGGTCTTACCCACCAGGTCATCTCAGTACTGCTCCGTAACCACCAGGCCATAACACCTACCCAGCACACAGCTCTGAGAGCCCTACCCAGCACACAGCTCTGAGAGCCCTACCCAGCACACAGCTCCGAGAGCCCTACCCAGCACACAGCTCCGAGAGCCCTACCCAGCAAACAGCTCTGAGAGCCCTACCCAGCACACAGCTCTGAGAGCCCTACCCAGCACACAGCTCTGAGAGCCCTACCCAGCACACAGCTCTGAGAGCCCTACCCAGCACACAGCTCCGAGAGCCCTACCCAGCACACAGCTCCGAGAGCCCTACCCAGCACACAGCTCTGAGAGCCCTACCTAGCACACAGCTCCGACAGTCCTACCCAGCACACAGCTCTGAGAGCCCTACCCAGCACACAGCTCTGAGAGCCCTACCCTGCACACAGTTCCGAGAGCCCTACCCAGCACACAGCTCCGAGAGCCCTACCCAGCACACAGCTCCGAGAGCCCTACCCAGCACACAGCTCCGAGAGCCCTACCCAGCACACAGCTCCGAGAGCCCTACCCAGCACACAGCTCCGAGAGCCCTACCCAGCACACAGCTCTGAGAGCCCTACCCAGCACACAGCTCTGAGAGCCCTACCCAGCACACAGCCCTTATGGATGTTTTCAATAATGAATCCATACCAGACTAAGGGCAAATCTCGCATCATTGTTAACGACCTCCACGTTATTTTATGGATTGATACAGCAGGAGCCCTAAAGCCAGCCAATTAAACTCTGACCACTGCAAAACGATGTCAGACATCTGGCTTGAAAACAAAATAAAGGAGCATTTTTAACCCCTTCACAACATATGACATATAGGTACATCATATGTTGTGTAGCCTTTGATGCAGGCTCTGGCGCTGAGCCCGCACCTTTTCCGACAAATCAGAGCTGATCTGATCAACTGTCGTGTACCCCTAACAGCCACGGGTAGAATCGTGATCCACCTGCAGATGTAAATGCCGCTGTCAACCTCTGACCCCATAACATGATAGCTTGGTGCCAATTGGCTGCCTGTTGTTGTTGTTCTGCTATGAGCACCATCCTGTGGCCAGTGTTCACTGCAAATGATGATTTTTGTTGCACAGGGTTGAAGCTGAAACTCTATGTACAGCACCAGCGATCAGACGATCGCAGCATCAAGTCTCCTAAGGGGACTATTGAAAACAGTAAAAAATAGAAAAAATGTTTTTAAAAATATTTAAAAAATCTAAAAGTTGATATCACCCTCCAAATTGCCCCATTAAAAAAAAATTAACATTTTTTAAAAATACACATATTTGGTATAACTACGTTCAGAAACGCCCAATCAATTTATATAAAATAATTAATTTGATCTGTACTACCTCATAGCTCGCTCATACAGATGACACTACCTCACATCCCAGCTCCTGTAGGTGACACTACCTCACAGCCCGGCCCCTGCAGATGACACCACCTCATAGCCCGGCCCATGCAGATGACACCACCTCACAGTCCAGCCCCTGCAGATGACACCAGCTCACAGCCTGGCCCCTGCAGATGACACCACCTCACAGCCTGGCCCTGCAGATGACACTACCTCACAGCCCGGCCCCTGTAGATGACACTACCTCACAGTCCAACCCCTGCAGATGACACTACCTCACAGCCCGGCCCCTGCAGATGACACCACCTCACAGCCTGGCCCCTGCAGATGACACTACCTCACAACCTGGCCCCTGCAGATGACACTACCTCACAGCCCGGCCCCTGTAGGTGACACTACCTCACAGCCCGGCCCCTGCAGATGACACCACCTCATAGCCCGGCCCATGCAGATGACACCACCTCACAGTCCAGCCCCTGCAGATGACACCACCTCACAGCCTGGCCCCTGCAGATGACACCACCTCACAGCCTGGCCCTGCAGATGACACTACCTCACAGCCCGGCCCCTGTAGATGACACTACCTCACAGTCCAGCCCCTGCAGATGACACTACCTGACAGCCAAACCCTTGCAGATGACACTACCTCGCAGCCTGGCCCCTGCAGATGACACTACCTCACAACCTGGCCCCTGCAGATGACACTACCTCATAGCTCGCTCCTACAGATGACACTACCTCACATCCCAGCTTCTGTAGGTGACACTACCTCACAGTCCAGCCCCTGCAGATGACACTACCTCACAGCCTGGCCCTGCAGATGACACTACCTCACAGTCCGGCCCCTGCAGATGACACCACCTCACAGCCTGGCCCCTGCAGATGACACCACCTCACAGCCTGGCCCTGCAGATGACACCACCTCACAGCCCGGCCCCTGTAGATGACACTACCTCACAGTCCAGCCCCTGCAGATGACACTACCTGACAGCCAAACCCTTGCAGATGACACTACATCGCAGCCTGGCCCCTGCAGATGACACTACCTCACAACCTGGCCCCTGCAGATGACACTACCTCATAGCTCGCTCCTACAGATGACACTACCTCACATCCCAGCTTCTGTAGGTGACACTACCTCACAGCCCGGTCCCTGCAGATGACACTACCACACAGCCCAGCCCCTGCAGATGACACCACCTCAGAGTCCAGCCTCTGCAGATGACATTACCTCACAGCCCGGCCCCTGTAGATGACACTACCTCACAGTCCAGCCCCTGCAGATGACACTACCTGACAGCCAAGCCCTTGCAGATGACACTACCTCTACTACCCCCTGACGAAGGAATCTCCGAAACGCGCGTCGGGGTGCTCTGTACTTGGGAACGCAGGACTGACAGGTATATATACACGACTCATTCTTTTATCACCAATATGATTCCCACATATCCTCTAATCAGTGGTGTGCATTGGCAATCTTGTATTGCATGAGTGGACACATCTATGTGTGGTGTAGTTCCTCCCCTCCTTTCCTTGCTTATATTTGCACATATTGCTTGGCACTTTTCTTTGTATATTGCTATATAGCACATGCATATATATTGTTAGCACATGCACTTTAGTTTATCTTTTTTAACTGATTCTAGCACCTTCTTCCATCCACATTTGTATATCACATATACACATATATGAGCATTTATAATATGCACACCATTATATGTTTTTGATAGAAGATTATGGGATTGTCTATTTTTTGCCTATATTGAATTTTATCCTGTCCATCCTTTATACATTTTATATTCTTTTATATATATCCCAAGTACGCGCACTGCTGTGCCACTGCTGCCATACTAATATAATAAAGGCTTATTCTATATCAACACCATTTTGGTTCTTGTGGCCTTTTATAATAATGTATATATATATTTTATATTGCTATATATTTATTTGCTAGGCTTGAGGGTCCAGGTGACGGTCTTTTGATTTTCATAGATGACACAACCTCGCAGCCTGGCCCCTGCAGATGACACTACCTCACAGCCCGGCCCCTGCAGATGACACTACCTCATAGCCCAGCCCCTGCAGATGACACCACCTCACTGTCCAGACTCTGCAGATGACACCACCTCATAGCCCAGCCCCTGCAGATGACACCACCTCACTGTCCAGACTCTGCAGATGACACTACCTCACAGCCTGGCCCCTGCAGATGACACTACCTCACAGCCTGGCCCCTGCAGATGACACTACCTCACAGCCTGGCCCATGCAAATGACACTACCTCATAGCCCGGCCCCTGCAGATGACACTACCTCATAGCCCGGCCCCTGCAGATGACACCACCTCACAGCCCGGCCCCTGCAGATGACACTACCTCACAGCCCGGCTCCTGAAGATGATGCTATCTCACAGCCCGGCTCCTGAAGATGATGCTATCTCACAGCCCTGCTCTTGCAGGTGACACTACCTCACAGCTTGGCCCCTGCAGATGACACTACCTCACAGCCTGGCCCCTGCAGATGACACTACCTCACAGCCTGGCCCCTGCAGATGACACTACCTCACAGCCTGGCCCATGCAAATGACACTACCTCATAGCCCGGCCCCTGCAGATGACACTACCTCATAGCCCGGCCCCTGCAGATGACACCACCTCACAGCCCGGCCCCTGCAGATGACACTACCTCACAGCCCGGCTCCTGAAGATGATGCTATCTCACAGCCCGGCTCCTGAAGATGATGCTATCTCACAGCCCGGCCCCTGCAGATGACACTACCTCATAGCCCAGCCCCTGCAGATGACACCACCTCACTGTCCAGACTCTGCAGATGACACTACCTCACAGCCTGGCCCCTGCAGATGACACTACCTCACAGCCTGGCCCCTGCAGATGACACTACCTCATAGCCCAGCCCCTGCAGATGACACCACCTCACTGTCCAGACTCTGCAGATGACACTACCTCACAGCCTGGCCCCTGCAGATGACACTACCTCACAGCCTGGCCCCTGCAGATGACACTACCTCACAGCCTGGCCCATGCAGATGACACTACCTCATAGCCCGGCCCCTGCAGATGACACTACCTCATAGCCCGGCCCCTGCAGATGACACCACCTCACAGCCCGGCCCCTGCAGATGACACTACCTCACAGCCCGGCTCCTGAAGATGATGCTATCTCACAGCCCGGCTCCTGAAGATGATGCTATCTCACAGCCCTGCTCTTGCAGGTGACACTACCTCACAGCTTGGCCCCTGCAGCTGGCACTGTCTCAGACCTCGGCCCCTGCAAATGATGCTACCTCACAACCCATCCCCTGCAGATGACACTATCTCACAGTCCAGCCCCTGCAAATGATGCTACCTCACAGCCGTGTCCCTGTAGATAATACCTCACAGCACGGCCCCTGTAGATGACACTACTTCACAGTCTTGCACTGCCGATGACACTACCTCACAGTCCAGCCCTGCAGATGACACTACCTCGCAGCCAGACCCCTGCACATGACACTACCTCACAATCCAGCACCTGCAGATGATGCTACCTCACAGTCCGGCCCATGCAGATGAAACCACCTCACAGTCTGGCCCCAACAGATGACACTACCTCACAGTCCAGCCCTTACAGATTATGCTACCTCACAGTCTGGACCTTGCACATGACACTACCTCACAGTCTGGACCTTGCACATGACACTAACTCACAGTCCAGCCCCTGTAAATGATGATATCTGACAGTCCTGCTCATGCATATGAAGCTACCTCACAGTTCAGCCCTTGCAGATGACATTCCTCACAGTCCAGCCCCGGCAGTTGATGCTATCTCATTTCAGCATCTGCAGATGGTGTTACTACAGCTTGTCCCCTGAGGTACTGTAGTATAATACACCTCTGGCAAAAAGTAAGAGACCACTGCACAGTTTTATAAAAATCTGCTTCTCTACATGTCTGACAGGCATTCTAATGCGACAGACTGGTGGGAAGCTGCCAAGACGCAGGAAAGCTGGGATTAACAATCATGGTTATTCCACAAAATATTGATTTCTGAACAGTTCCTGAGTTAAAACATCAGGGTGGATAAAAATCAATGTTTTTTTAAAAAAATCAAAAAAATCGGATTTTTTTGATTTAACCCCTTCATGACCCAGCCTATTTTGGCCTTAATGACCTTGCCGTTTTTTGAAATTCTGACCAGTGTCCCTTTATGAGGTAATAACTCAGGAACGCTTCAACGGATCCTAGCGATTCTGAGATTGTTTTTTCGTGACATATTGGGCTTCATGTTAGTGGTAAATTTAGGTCGATAATTTCTGAGTTTATTTTTGAAAAAAACGGAAATGTGGCAAAAAATTTGAAAATTTCGCAATTTTCACATTTTGAATTTTTATTCTGTTAAACCAGAGAGTTATGTGACACAAAATAGTTAATAAATAACGTTTCCCACATGTCTACTTTACATCAGCACAATTTTGGAAACAATTTTTTTTTTTGCTAGGAAGTTATAAGGGTTAAAATTTGACCAGTGATTTCTCATTTTTACAACAAAATTTACAAAACCATTTTTTTTAGGGACCACCTCACATTTGAAGTCATTTTGAGGGTTCTATATGGCTGAAAATACCCAAAAGTGACACCATTCTAAAAACTGCACCCCTCAAGGTGCTCAAAACCACATTCAAGAAGTTTATTAACCCTTCAGGTGTTTCACAGCAGCAGAAGCAACATGGAAGTAAAAAATGAACATTTAACTTTTTAGTCACAAAAATGATCTTTTAGCAACAATTTTTTTATTTTCCCAGCGGTAAAAGGAGAAACTGGACCACGGACGTTGTTGTCCAATTTGTCCTGAGTACGCTGATACCTCATATGTGGGGGTAAACCACTGTTTGGGCGCACGGCAGGGCTCGGAAGGGAAGGAGCGCCATTTGACTTTTTGAATGAAAAATTGGCTCCAATCTTTAGCGGACACCATGTCACGTTTGGAGAGCCCCCGTGTGCCTAAACATTGGAGCTCCCCCACAAGTGACCCCATTTTGGAAACTAGACCCCCCAAGGAACTTATCTAGAAGCATAGTGAGCACTTTAAACCCCCAGGTGCTTCACAAATTGATCCGTAAAAATGAAAAAGTACTTTTTTTTCACAAAAAAATTATTTTTGCCTCAATTTTTTCATTTTCACATGGGCAACAGGATAAAATGGATCCTAAATTTTGTTGGGCAATTTCTCCTGAGTACACCAATACCTCACATGTGGGGGTAAACCACTGTTTGGGCACATGGTAAGGCTCGGAAGGGAAGGAGCGCCATTTGACTTTTTGAATGAAAAATTATCTCCATCGTTAGCGGACACCATGTCGCGTTTGGAAAGCCCCTGTGTGCCTAAACATTGGAGCTCCTCCACAAGTGACCCCATTTTGGAAACTAGACCCCCCAAGGAACTCATCTAGAGGCATAGTGAGCACTTTAAACCCCCAGGTGCTTCACAAATTGATCCGCAAAAATGAAAAAGGACTTTTTTTTCACACAAAATTTCTTTTAGCCTCAATTCTTTCATTTTCACATGGGCAACAGGATAAAATGGATCCTAAAATTTGTTGGGCAATTTCTCCTGAGTATGCCGATACCTCATATGTGGGGGTAAACCACTGTTTGGGTGCACGGCAAGGCTCGGAAGGGGAGGCGTGCCATTTGACTTTTTGAATGGAAAATTAGCTCCAATCGTTAGCGGACACCATGTCGCGTTTGGAGAGCCCCTGTGTGCCTAAACATTGGAGCTCCCCTACAAGTGACCCCATTTTGGAAACTAGACCCCCCAAGGAACTTATCTAGATGCATAGCGAGCACTTATAACCCCCAGGTGCTTCACAGAAGTTTATAACGCAGAGCCGTGAAAATAAAAAAATAATTTTTCTTTCCTCAAAAATGATTTTTAGCCCAGAATTTTTTATTTTCCCAAGGGTAATAGGAGAAATTGGATCCCAAATGTTGTTGTCCAGTTTGTCCTGAGTACGATGATACCCCATATGTGGGGGTAAACCACTGTTTGGGCGCACGGCAGGGCTCGGAAGGGAAGGCACGCCATTTGGCTTTTTGAATGGAAAATTAGCTCCAATCATTAGCGGACACCATGTCGCGTTTGGAGAGCCCCTGTGTGCCTAAACATTGGAGCTCCCGCACAAGTGACCCCATTTTGGAAACTAGACCTCCCAAGGAACTAATCTAGATGTGTGGTGAGCACTTTGAACCCCCCAAGTGCTTCACAGAAGTTTATAACGCAGAGCCGTGAAAATAAAAAATGTGTTTCCTTTCCTCAAAAATATTTTTTTAGCCCAGAATTTTTTTATTTTTGCAAGAGTAACAGGAGAAATTGGACCCCAAAAGTTGTTGTCCAGTTTCTCCTGAGTACGCTGATACCCCATATGTGGGGGTAAACCACTGTTTTGGCACACGTCGGGGTTCGGAAGGGAAGTAGTGACGTTTTGAAATGCATACTTTGATGGAATGCTCTGCGGGCATCAGGTTGCGTTTGCAGAGCCCCTGATGTGCCTAAACAGTAGGAACTCCCCACAAGTGACCCCATTTTGGAAACTAGACCCCCCAAGGAACTTATCTAGATGTGTGGTGAGCACTTTGAACCCCCAAGTGCTTCACAGAAGTTAACAACGCAGAGCCGTGAAAATAAAAAATCATTTTTCTTTCCTCAAAAAAGATGTTTTAGCAAGCAATTTTTTATTTTCACAGGGGTAACAGGAGAATTTGGACCCCAATATTTGTTGCCCAGTTTGTTGTGAGTACGCTCATACCCCATATGTGGGGGTAAACCACTGTTTGGGCGCACGTCAGGGCTCGGAAGGGAAGTAGTGACATTTGAAATGCAGACTTTGATGGAATGGTCTGCGGGCGTCACATTGCATTTGCAGAGCCCCTGATGTGCCTAAACAGTAGAAACCCCCCACAAGTGACCCCATTTTGGAAACTAGACCCCCCAAGGAACTTATCTAGATGTGTGGTGAGCACGTTCAACCCCCAAGTGCTTCACAGAAGTTTACAACGCAGAGCCGTGAAAATAAAAAATCATTTTTCTTTCCTCAAAAAAGATGTTTTAGCAAGCAATTTTTTATTTTCACAAGGGTAACAGGAGAATTTGGACCCCAATATTTGTTGCCCAGTTTGTTGTGAGTACGCTCATACCCCATATGTGGGGGTAAACCACTGTTTGGGCGCACGTCAGGGCTCGGAAGGGAAGTAGTGACATTTGAAATGCAGACTTTGATGGAATGGTCTGCGGGCGTCACATTGCATTTGCAGAGCCCCTGATGTGCCTAAACAGTAGAAACCCCCCACAAGTGACCCCATTTTGGAAACTAGACCCCCCAAGGAACTTATCTAGATGTGTGGTGAGCACGTTCAACCCCCAAGTGCTTCACAGAAGTTTACAACGCAGAGCCGTGAAAATAAAAAATCATTTTTCTTTCCTCAAAAAAGATGTTTTAGCAAGCAATTTTTTATTTTCACAAGGGTAACAGGAGAATTTGGACCCCAATATTTGTTGCCCAGTTTGTTGTGAGTACGCTCATACCCCATATGTGGGGGTAAACCACTGTTTGGGCGCACGTCAGGGCTCGGAAGGGAAGTAGTGACATTTGAAATGCAGACTTTGATGGAATGGTCTGCGGGCGTCACATTGCATTTGCAGAGCCCCTGATGTGCCTAAACAGTAGAAACCCCCCACAAGTGACCCCATTTTGGAAACTAGACCCCCCAAGGAACTTATCTAGATGTGTGGTGAGCACGTTCAACCCCCAAGTGCTTCACAGAAGTTTACAACGCAGAGCCGTGAAAATAAAAAATCATTTTTCTTTCCTCAAAAAAGATGTTTTAGCAAGCAATTTTTTATTTTCACAAGGGTAACAGGAGAATTTGGACCCCAATATTTGTTGCCCAGTTTGTTGTGAGTACGCTGATACCCCATATGTGGGGGTAAACCACTGTTTGGGCGCACGTCAGGGCTCGGAAGGGAAGTAGTGACATTTGAAATGCAGACTTTGATGGAATGGTCTGCGGGCGTCACATTGCATTTGCAGAGCCCCTGATGTGCCTAAACAGTAGAAACACCCCACAAGTGACCCCATTTTGGAAACTAGACCCCCGAAGGAACTTATCTAGATGTGTGGTGAGCACTTTCAACCCCCAAGTGCTTCACAGAAGTTTATAACGCAGAGCCGTGAAAATAAAAAAATAATTGTTCTTTCCTCAAAAATTATGTTTTAGCAAGTAATTTTTTATTTTTGCAAGGGTAACAGGAGAAATTGGACCCCAACAGTTGTTGCCCAGTTTGTCCTGAGTACGCTGGTACCCCAAATGTGGGGGTAAACCACTGTTTGGGCGCACGTCGGGGCTTGGAAGGGCGGGAGCACCATTTGACTTTTTGAACGCAAGATTGGCTGGAATCAATGGTGGCGCCATGTTGCGTTTGGAGACCCCTGATGTGCCTAAACAGTGGAAACCCCTCAATTCTAACTTCAACACTAACCCCAACACACCCCTAATCCTAATCCCAACTGTAGCCATAACCCTTATCACAACCCTAACCCCAACACACCCCTAACCATAACCCTAACCGCAACACAACCGTAACCCTAATTCCAACCCTAATCCTAACCCTAATCCCAACCGTAACCCTAATCCCAACCCTAACCACAACTGTAACCCCAACACACCCCTAACCCTATCCGTAACCCTAACCACAAGCCTAATCTTAACCCTATTTCAAACCCTAGCCCTAATTCCAACCCTAACTCTAATTCCAACCCTAACCCTAAGGCTATGTGCCCACGTTGCGGATTCGTGTGAGATTTTTCCGCACGATTTTTGAAAAATCTGCAGGTAAAAGGCACTGCGTTTTACCTGCGGATTTACAGCAGATTTCCAGTGTTTTTTTGTGCGGATTTCACCTGCGGATTCCTATTGAGGAACAGGTGTAAAACGCTGCGGAATCCGCACAAAGAATTGACATGCTGCGGAAAATACAACGCAGCGTTTCTGCACGGAATTTTCCGCACCATGGGCACAGCGGATTTGGTTTTCCTTAGGTGTACATGGTACTGTAAACCTGATGGAAAACTGCTTCGAATTCGCAGCGGCCAATCCGCTGCGGATCCGCGGCCAATCCGCTGCCGATCTGCGGCCAATCCGCTACCGATCCGCTGCGGATCCGCGGCCAATCCGCTGCGGATCCGCTGCCAATCCGCTGCGGATCCGCGGCCAATCCGCTACCGATCCGCTGCGGATCCGCGGCCAATCCGCTACCGATCCGCTGCGGATCCGCGGCCCACCCTCTGCGGATCCGCTGCCAATCCGCTGCGGATCCGCTGCCGATCCGCTGCGGATCCGCGGCCGATCCGCTGCGGATCCGCGGCCGATCCGCTGCGGATCCGCGGCCGATCCGCTGCGGATCCGCGGCCGATCCGCTGCGGATCCGCTGCCGATCCGCTGCCGATCCGCTGCCGATCCGCTGCGGATCCGCGGCCGATCCGCTGCGGATCCGCGGCCGATCCGCTCTGTGTGCACATGCCATAACCCTACCCCTAACCCTACCCATAACCCTAACCCTACCCCTAACCCTACCCCTAGTTCTAACCCTAGTTCTAACCCTAACCCTAGTGGGAAAAAAAAAAAAAAAAATTCTTTATTTTATTATTGTCCCTATGGGGGTGATAAAGGGGGGGGGGGTTATTTATTATTTTTTTTATTTTGATCGCTGTGATAGAACCTACCACAGCGATCAAAATGTACTTGTAAGGAATCTGCCGACTGGCAGATTCGGCGGGCGTACTGAGCATGCGCCCGCCATTTTCCAAGATGGCGGCGCCCAGCGAGGAGACGGCCGGACACCGGGAGGATCGGTAAGTATGAAGGGGTGGTGGGGGGGTGGATCGGAGCACAGGGGGGGTGATCGGAGCACAGGGGGGGGGGATCCTGAGCAAGGAGGGAGCGGACAGGAGGACGGGGGAGCCGGCAGGCGGACGGAGGGGACCGGAGGACTAACGGAGGGCTGGGGGGGCGATCGGTGGGTGTGGGGGGGGGTGACTTCAGTATTTCCAGCCATGGCTGATGATATTGCAGCATCGGCCATGGCTGGATTGTAATATTTCACCAGTTTTTTAGGTGAAATATTACAAATCGCTCTGATTGGCAGTTTCACTTTCAACAGCCAATCAGAGCGATCGTAGCCACGGGGGGTGAAGCCACCCCCCCTGGGCTGAAGCACCACTCCCCCTGTCTCTGCAGATCGGGTAAAATGGGAGTTAACCCCTTCACCCGATCTGCAGGGACGCGATCCCTCCATGACGCATACGCTGCGTCATAGGTCGGGAAGGCACAGACTTTCATGACGCAGCGTATGCGTCAAAGGTCGGGAAGGGGTTAAATCGGATTTTTTTGATTTAAATCGGATTTTTTTCAATAAACTGCTTTTTGAGGAAAATATTTTACCATCCAAAGGTTCTTCCATCATGAGATAAAGCTGAGTTGTTTAACTCAGTAGAATAAAGGCTGTATATGTGTAACATTCACAATGCCATGCTCTTCCAGAGGTTTCTGTAGGATGCTGACTATCCAACA
Organism: Ranitomeya variabilis; assembly: GCF_051348905.1. Taxonomy (NCBI): domain Eukaryota; kingdom Metazoa; phylum Chordata; class Amphibia; order Anura; family Dendrobatidae; genus Ranitomeya; species Ranitomeya variabilis. The sequence continues at coordinate 688,939,008 of NC_135236.1, read as the reverse complement.
AGTTTGGGCATGTCAACTGAATGGAAAAAGAAACTAAACCAAAAGTGAAACCAAGCTAGAAGTGTGGAATTAAAGGGGCAGTATGAACAAAATGTGGAGGCTATTAATAGTTTATACAATTAAGACATGCTGCTTTTAAACACCTACCTATTGCCATATAGTAAAACAAAAAAGATTTTTACTTACTTTGGGGTCCCCCCCTCACCCTGGCGTTAGATCGTTGCCCCTAGTTTCGTCCGTGTAACTATGGGCGCACATGCGCACTGCTCTCACTTCTCATTTTAATCGTGATTTATATTAAAAAAAACCTTTTGATTTAAATCAGTGATTTAAATCATGATTAAAATCATGATTTAAATCGATCCGATTTAAATAGAAAAAAATCTTTTGATTTAAATCGTGATTTAAATCATGATTTAAATCGGCGTGATTTAAATCAATCCACCCTGTAAAACATTAGTATTGTTGTTTTGAAATGATTATGAACTTGTTTTCTTTGCATTATTTCAGGTCTGAAAGAACTGTTTGTTTGTTTTTTTAATTTTGACCATTTTTCTTTGTCAGAAAAAAAATTCAAAATGTATTGCTTGGAAATTCGTAGACATGTTGTCAGTAGTTTATAGAATAAAAGAGCAATTTACTTTTTCCTCAAAAATATACTGTAAGGCTGCAGTATCATCGTACGCAGTGAAGAAGCAGTGACCCACAAATTCAAACACAAAAGTCTCTTTTAATGTGTTTCTTCACAGCATTAAAGTCCAATTCACATAAATGCATATAACTTCAGTGATCAGTTTACACCAGTTCAAAGCAATACATATCACATGGATCATTAGATTTGCGGACCCTAAACAGGCCGGACTTCCCTTGTCCAGTTTCCCTGGGCGACCGCACGCCATCTCAGTCTCTACACGTCTCCATACACACAGCCTCATATGTTGCCGACACTACACACGCCAGCCCTCCTCTGACTAGTTCTCGTGGGCGTCCTGCATCGCTGTATCACAGTCTCTTTACAGACTCTTTACTCAGACAGTTGTACACAGTTCAGGATATCCTCCAGATAGCAGCCGGGCATCATATCCACCTGTTTGCAATCGTTGCACATGCTAGTCCTCTTTCGGGTACAGGACATCCACCTCCCGGCACAGGACTGTCCATATCCAACTCCTTCAGGCACAGGACATCCACCTCTGGGCACAGGAGTGTTCACATCCGAGACCAGTACCATGGACGACTTGCATCTCTGTGTACACTGTGGGTGCCAGGCTATTCAGCTGCCCTGGGTGCTGGCTCTGCTGGCCTGTGCCTCCATGCACTCTGCAGACCAGCACACACCAGACCAACACTGACGTGCACCTGACACGACCGGACACACCCATACCCCTTACTGCAGTGTTTTTAAACACACACAAACCTGTGGCCTTCAGCCACATGGAAAACCCGGACCGGAAATCATTGACTCTCATGCACACCTATGGATTTCATCCGTCTGCACTCACATTCTGAGAAGAACAAACAGCGCCCCCTAGCTGTATCCGAGGCCACAGCCTCACAGTACATATAAAAGAAAAAAGCCAAACTGAACAATTTGCAGTGGTCTCTTAATTTTTGCCAGAGCTGTATGTCCAAAACCAGCCAACTTTTGCTCTGCAGGTTCCTCAGCTGTAGTTTTGTCCACTATGGAGGTCACAATTATTTGCTCTTGAGCCTCCACCGTAATCTCTACTCTCTTCCAGCAAAACATTAAGCTCATGAAGTTAATGTAAAAACGGAAACTTCTGCAAAGTTTTATTAAAGCAGAAATTTCTTTTACTTTCCAAGAAATGAGATGAGAGATGATGGATGGCGAATTACCAAGATGGATAATGACACGTGAGTAAAGGTCGCGGCGATTAAGTGCGTCCCGCGAAATCCAGAAATCCATTCTCATCATCATACAGAAGTGTCAGACGCTGATGGCCCCTAATGTAAGAATGATGGCACCACCAAGGCAGAGAGGAGCATGCACAACATTAACGAGCCGATGGCAGCTGCCATCTACATCTATTCAGTGGCCAGCAGCAGAGAGGTAAATCCTCACAGACGGCGACGGTTTCATGAGCCGCAGTCACATCCCGAAATCAGGATCCAATGTATCAGCTGAGAAAGAGGGAGAGGGGGAAAGAGGGGGAGTGGAGAACCGTGAGAGTGGAAAGAGGGAAAGGAGTGAGAATGGGGGGGAGAAGAGAGAGCGAGAGTGGGAGGAGGGAGAAGAGGGGGAGAAGAGGGGGGGAGAAGAGGGGGAGGGAGAAGTGTGGGAGGGGGGAGAAGAGGGGGAGAAGAGGGAGGGAGGTAGGGAGAAGAGTGAGAGTGGGAGGAAGGAGACGAGGGGGAGGTGGGAGAGGAAAAGAGTGACAGTGGAAAAGGGGGAGAAGAGTGACAGTGGAAGGAGGAGAAGAGGGGGGAGAGTGAGAGTTGGAGGAAGGAGAGGAGGGTAAGGGAAGGGGATGAGGGGGAAGTGGAAGGATAAGAGCGACAGTGGAGGGGGGAGAGGTGGGGAAGAAAGAAAAGAGGGGGATTGGAGAGGGGGAGATGAGGGGGAGCGGGAGAGGAGAAGAGTGAGTGGAAGGGGGAGAGAAGAAGAGTGACAGTGGAAGAAGGAAGAAGAGAGGGAGAGGGGGAAGAGTGAGAGTGGTAGGGAGAGAGAGAGAATGGTGGGGGAGAGGGGGAG